>NC_090705.1:23154697-23460761 GCF_040954835.1 Lepisosteus oculatus
CTAAATTAAAGAGGATGACATCTAATTTCTAAAAAAAAGTAATTGATGATTGTCAGGAGTTAAATTTGTCCCCACAGGCAAATGCGCACACCCACACCCACACATGTGAACACATACCTGTATGCTTGCACTCAGCACTCCCACACACGCACATATACACATGCACACAGAAATACACATTGGCACACTCAGAAACACCTTTAAATACATGTAAACACCTGTACATGTATTTGATCTGCTTTCTTGCTAAGACAAATGAAACCAATAACATCAGCGTACTTAACTGTACACAGGCTGTCCTGCAATTTCTGAATAAACAGTTCTTATTACCTTATTAACTAATTTATGATGAACAGACACACTATCAAACACACCCACTGTGAGCCAGTGTATTTACTCCTTCAGAGGTCCAGTTACTTTTATTATTTACATTACATTATTTACATCAGGAAATGAAGTTGAAGGAGGGCTGTTTTGAAGCTCAGAAATGACTTGGTTTGAGTCACCCTGTGTTGTTTTGATATGCCCTCATTTCGGTCCAAGGTGTCAAAACTGTGAGCTTGTGTTACGAGACAGACGAGCAATGGATCAGCGTTCACGACATACCTCCTGTCAGTACCCAGGCATGTCAGCTAAGGACCTGACTATGGAGAGGAGTCTAGAGGAATCCTAGCCCATGTTCCATAGCCAAGATGACAAAGGGAGTGTGGAACAAGATACCCTGCTACCTGTATGTTGTGCAAGCTGATACTCTGAAACCTTTCAAGAAATGGCTGGATGAGATTCTTGGATTGGTTAAATACTAACTACCAAATGCTCTCAATGGTCCAAATGGCTCTTCTCATTTCATACCTTTCTTAAATGTTCTTAAATATAGATGTTACATGCTTTATATGTTACATGCATCTACAGTAGTTGCAGATATTACACCTCAGTTTTCACAAAATGTTTCAACTTAGTACAATTCTCTCATTTGCAGCGCCATAAAGTCTTTTCAATGTAATCTTAAATCATCGTGCCTCTTCTTAAGCATTCCCATCTCCTAAAACTGCTTTTACATTTGCACACAGAATTCAAAACTACTAAACACACCTCCGTAGTGATTTAGTTCACAAGTTGAAGAAGAGAAGTCCCCCTGTCTGAAGTGGGCCCTTGAACCCCAGCCTTCTGGGCTCGCCACTGGATGTCGCTGCTGGACGATGTGTTCTGTGGCTGAGCTGCAGAGAAGTGAAGGACGGAGTAAGAAGAGCACTTCTAGTTGACGCAGGTCTGTGGATGTAGGAGAGCGGTGGGCTCAGTGTCAGTTCACTTGTGAAAAAACACACCAATATTAAATCAGGAGGAGTGGTAAATGAGGATGCTTTCATTACACTATTTTAGTAAGAAACATAATAATCTTTCTTTTAGACAGTACCTGTGATACAAAGTATTTCAAAGCATTTCACAATATAAAACACCGGTACAATGCACCAGTACGCTCACCACACACCAGCTATCAGTGCAGAGGGGAACAGAGTGATGAAGCCAGTTCATAGATGGGCATTATTAGGAGGCCATGACTGGTTAAGGCCAATGGGAGATTTGGCCAGGATGCCGGGGTAACACCCCTACATTATATAACATCCTAAGTTATGTCTTCCTGATTTGGCATAGCTGATCCTGTGCTTTTCAAGTGAGTATGTCTTATAAGGAGTACATTCTCAAATTTCACTTTTACACGGACACCACTGAGAGTCAACAATGAGAGAGACAATAAGACTAAAGACATGGGATCATAACATTTATTTTTGATCAGAATTCAGACCTCTGGGTTCTGGACACACTGCTATTTGTTAAGGACAGATTGTGAAAGACCTGCAAGCAAAGCACTGCAGTAATCAACTCAAGTGAGAATAAACAAGAGAAAGTATAAGAATTACTGTAGGCAGCATATGCTGCCTTGCAGCTCTGAGGCTCTGGGTTCAATTCCTGAGGTGCTGGCTGTGTACCTGGAGTTTGTATGTTCTCCCTCTGATTGCATGGGTTTCTTCTGGGTGCTGCAGTTTCCTCCCTTGGCCAAAGACACACTGGTAGGTTAACTATATGTGTGTGTGTATGTCTATGTCTGTGTGTGCCCTCCAATGGACTTGCATCCCATCCCTCCTTGTGTCTGTTGCTTGCTGGGTTAGGCTTGAGCTCCCCCTGTGACCCTGCACTGGATAAGAAAATTAGAAAATGGATGATTGGGTGGGTTAGTAAAGTGACCTTGTGGCTGTAAATGACAGAGCTCTGCACTACCTTGAATAGATATAGTAAATGAAAAATAGACCTATAATTTCACAACAGGCATGGCTCCAAGTTATGCTTTCTTAACACAGAATTAATGATAGAGTAAGTAAATGTTATAGGCAATAAACCAGAACAAAGTGACCCATTCACATAATGAGTAACTGAGGGATGGAATGGGAGTGGAATGGAGTCTGAAAAGCAATTTCTGAGATACCTCTAGCAGTTTCAATTGGAGAAAGCTCAGTGAACTATGACAGAGACATTCTAACAAATTCTGCAATGTCAGTGAGGGACCAGCAGTTTTAACACTAGTTAAAACTGCTACTTACTAGTGTAAGCTGAGATCAGCTATATTTGATTTTCATGGTAAACTACTCAGGCATTTCATTACTGCCAACAACAGCTCTTCCAATTTCACACTACCAGTTCAATTTAGTAGACAATGAACTGCAGAAACAAGTCATTTAGGATTGGTCACGATTTCTTTTAGATGTTTTCCAAAATAAAAGAAGACAGAGTGCATCACTCATTGAACCAGAGAGAACAATAAACCGCAACTTCTCTTTTTTTGATCAGAATCAAGGCCTGTAAAATGTTCCAGAGAGTTCATTTTTAAGTATTACAGAGATCCGAATTACACAGTGCAGAAGACGAAACAGGACGTGAATTGTCATTAATTTCTGGCAGTTTACGTATTGCCGTAGTAATTCCAAAAGCAAAACATGCTGGTCAGAGATCATCCACTCCCAAATCTGCAGGTCTTCAATTCACTTACCATTAAAACATAACAAAGACCACAGCCTTTTTCACCTGGAGGGACATTAACATGCTGGAAGAAATCAAAGCAGTTGAATAATGATATTTTTAGAATTAGTGTACTCTGTGATGGACATGTTTATCAATGCCTTTTTTATCTGAATTAACAGCTAAATATGGGTGATTGATCTGCAGATTCTGAATATCATTATTATGTATCTTATTCACATGGATTTATTTTACCTTATGCTGAATTGAAAAGACTTACTTCTTCTCTGAAGGGACACGTAGAGATATGAGTGTTAAAGACAGCAGAGTTGGAATTATATGGAATATTGTGAGACAATGTGGGAGACATTGGAAGACCTCTCATGTCCAGTAGGTGGCACTGTTTTACAATCCTCGTGGAGGGCTATCTGTCCTGGTGCACAGTAGTCCTGCTTCTGCAATTGTGTTCAGACACTAGGTCAGCAAATAAGCTGTCTATCTGGCAGACAGAAAAGCTGCACAAAGCAGAATTACATAAATATCAGATTAACACAATATAAACGAAACCAGATGAAAAATCTGGGGGACAGTCCTAACATTTTGGTGAGTAAATCCAGGGCTGGATTTTGGTGTTCATAGGTCCTAGGCACTTTCACTCTGAAATGTGCAAAAAGAGGGGTAAACACCAATTGAATTACGGCAATTGATACGATGCACTTTAAACTATCCTAACAGCTGCTAGATAGCGTTTAATTATTGATTTGGAGCACCTAGAGCTGATCACAAGCATGTTGTTTCAGCTCATTTTTCGTTAGTCACTAGTGTTTCCCTCCTTTGTAGGCCCGAAAAGAATGGGAAATCCGGCACTGAATATATCCACTTCTTATTTGTTTGTAAAGGTAACACATTATTTGCTTTAGTGAATGGCAGTGAAGATCATTTTCTTTCCAGTGAAGACCATTCCTATTAAATATCATTTACTAATGGGTATCGTTCTTTTATTAATTAAGAAATGTGTAATATTTATTTAATGCAATTAACACCAAATTGAGACAAAAACCTCTTTGAGACAAACTGGTATTTGTTGTGGCTGACATTATAAGCAGCAGTATAGGAAGGCTTTTTAAAGATGTATAGCATTAATGAAAATTGTGACAGGAAAATTAGCCATTAAGACAATCATCAGACAACATGATCACGTTTCAACTAAGAAGTTTGTTAATTACTTGAGTACTTCATTTAGGGATATAATTACTATTTTCAGGTGACAGGCTTACTCCTAGAAGAAAACCGATTGTTTTATTTCCCATTAATGGCTTGTGACAGATGAAGAAAAAGTACACTGAGGTATGTAACTGCAGTTCACTGTTTTTCTACACACCTGAAGTAAATACAGACCCGAATCTATATTTTGCACAGTTAGGAACATTCGGCAGCTGTAAGTTGGTGTTTGATCTTCATGGCTTTTTTTCTCTGGCTGACAGCTGCTTCCTACTAAATAATACATATCAGCTATTTGGACCTGTTCAGTTCATTTGAACTCCTTAAGCGTGACTAAATATCTTATTATGAGTTTAGAAGGGTACTTTTTTACCATTTAAAACCAACTGCAGTCTTCTTTTTTTTAGCGATTTTATGACGAGGTGAAGGAAGGAAAAAACAGGCATTTTTAAATAAATTAATATTTTATGAAAAGCAATGCCAGTTGTTGGCAGTGTTACTGCAATTAAAGCTGTATGCGCACCTCCTAGGAAAACACTATTGGGAAGTAATTACAGCTTTCAGCACAAAATGTGAAGCTGAGCAGGATATAACAAAGAGCTGCAAAACAGTCTGCAAAAAGGTTTGACTGCTCCCAATTGATCCATCTTAATAACCCAGAATCCTGTCGTTTCTATCACTTTTGTTTCATTGAAAAGCGAAGCCAAATTCCAATTCCCAGCAGTAGCTGGGCTAGAGCTGACATTTACTCAGTTTGGCTGGCTGTCAGTCCCTGTTGGTTTTGAAGAACTGCCCAATTCATGTGGATAAAGACGTTTTGTATCTAACAGTAACACAGCATTACCTGCTATAATCTGGAGATGCAGAGCACGTTTTGGCATGCTTAATGTCCTATAGGGGAGTTACAGTGCACATACAGTAAATAACCATTCAATGTTAAAAATGCAATTTAAAACACTTAGGGCAAAGAACAGAGGAAAAGGTTTCTGAAGTGATCTTCTTGCACAGCCTGCAGATAAGGGCCAAGGCCTTTGCCACCCCAGGGTCAGAGTAAGAGAGTGTTGAGTAAACTGGAGTAAAATAGGCTCCTGCAAAGTTGGGCATTACTAGTAACTTACTCTAGCAAACAACCCTCTGCAGTTTCCATTGCATTAGGGGAAAAAAAGACAACCACAGTGGCCACACACCCATGAAGCTTGAGTTGGGCAGATCTCAGAAATGCCAAGGCTGGAGCTGGCTGGTGCTGTACCATATTCCTGACATGGAAGATCATTAGGAGGCACATTCCCTTCAAGGCCCAGAAATTCCCCAAATCTCTAATCTGGTGGGGTTATCTAAGGGATTATAATACAGGATTCTTGCACCATAAGGATGATTCGGCAAGATGCTGATAAAATCATTAAATATTCCCTGGCACTATTAAAAACGGGAGGAGAGATTTCTGAGTGTCCAGGCTATATTACACTTTGGGTGCTGGTCTCAGCTGTCCTGTGGTGCGTAATTAGATAAGTAGTTTCTGACCTCTCCACCGCATTTGCTGTTTGGGGGGACTACATGTCAGTCCTGCTCAAAGTAGGACCCTTTTTTCCTGTTTAAACATTTCATGATGCTTCAGAATGGGCGGTTATATAATCGCAACCGTGAGTATAACGAGAATCCATTTTGACGCACATCCAAGAACACGCATGTGTTATGTCCATCCCTCATGGCCTCGTGCTGTACAGGACCCCCGCTGTGAATCATGTAGGATGTAGGTTACAGGGTAGTGTAAAAATAACTGGCAACTCGAGAGAAATTCTATAAATTGTTGCATGAAGACCAAGATGCAGGATATTCAAATAGAATGAATTTAATCGGAAAAGCAAGCACGTGTGGAAAATAGAAACACTACTCTGAACATCATTCATCAAAACAGTTCTGGGGGCTGCTTCACATCCAGTAGGACTCCCATAAAAATGTTAGAAAGGATCTAGAAAAAATAATCGCAGGAAACTTATCTGGTGTGGGTTATATCACAGCCCTTTTGCTGCAACAACAAAATAAGGAGTCTCTTTCCCTCAGTGATGAGGTGTATTGATTCCTCACACAGAGTTCCTCTGACACCTCTGGAAGCTCGCGCTATGACTGCCTATTTCATATTGATTCCCAATTTGAACTTATAGGATACCTGCCTCTTCGAGCAGTGAGTCCCAGACAAACATCATCAACTGGAGACTAATTGCATGATAACTTACAGCTCCGTTTGTTTGAGTCGGAGCTGGTCTGATCAGGAGGTCAGAAGTGAAGACTGGCACTGCTGGGAAATATTAACAAGGTACAGCATCACCAAGTGTAGCTAATGCAGTTTGTTCAACAAGACACACAGCTCCTTCTCAGAAATATTTGACCAAAGTTGAGGGATGCAAAGATGCCTACTATATAACTTACCTGAAACAAGGGTTAGAAGGGTAATACATAAACCTTGCTATCTTTCAGTGCTAGGGTTTTAGTTTTCAAGTCTCAAGTGGCTCACTCTATAGACTATAGGAGTATATGCAAATCATCTGTTTTAGACATGGTGCAATCACTAAAATAAACATCTTATCCGATAGAGTTCTGGTGTAGAAAAGCTTGCGGTCTGATATATCACACCTATGTAGGGAGTAGCATCTACAGAATTTAGAAAAACTATCCTTACCTGTGTCAGACATTATTCCGACTCACACAAATTATCAACAGCAAGGTCCAGCTCATCAGAGAAAAGATAGATGAAAAGCTGTTGATTTTGACTGATGAAGCAAGTAATTATTTAAATGATGAGACTAAGAAATCAAGCCACTCCCCATTATGTCCAAAGGACTTTAGGGACACAACTACAGTGCTATGCTTCACAGGAAATAAAAAAGTCTATACCAATTTTTATTAATAATAATAAGAATTCCTTACACTTATATAGCACTTTTAAGGACACTTAAAGCACTTTACAGGTAATGGGGACTCCCCTCCACCACCACCAATGTGCAGCCCCACCTGGATGATGCGACGGCAGCCATAGTGCTCCAGTACATTCACCACACACCAGCAATCGGTGGAGAGGAGAACAGAGTGATGAAGCCAGTTCATAGATTATTAGGAGGCCATGATTGGTAAGGGCCAATTGCAAATTTGGCCAGGATGCCAGGGTCACAACCCAACTCTTTTCAAGAAATGCCCTGGGATTTTTAATGACCACAGAGAGTCAGAACCTCAAATTTATGTCACATCTGAAGGACAGCGCCTTTGTACAATATAGTGTTATACTGGGGTATTAGGACATACACAGACTGCAGGGTGAGCACCCCCTACTGGTTCCACTAACACTTGTTGCAGCAGTAACCTCAGCTTTCCCAGGAGGTCTCCCATCCAAGTTGTGAGTTGCAGGAAGATATAGCTGCTGGAAAAAAAAATAAAAAAGAGGACTCTCTCGTCATCTCCTGGTGTGACCCAGATTCGAACCAGGGTTGTTGCGGCAACAATGGAAAGTATGGACCACTACATGATCACGGTGTACTGCCGAGACGTCTATATGCAAGGGAGGTGCAGACAAAATACTTTAATTCAGCACTATGTGAGGACCGAAGGAAGATACTGCGTGAACAAAATGCAACGAGATGAGCGAAAGCCCGTTACATTTACTGTGTCGTGGGGATTGTTCTACAAGGATTAAAGCATAATGGGATCGAACACAAATAAAGAGGGTGAAAAGGGAAGTGTGGGATTATGCAGTAGCTTTGCATTTCCCAGTACAACAGTGGTACTGTTTTAGTCAAAGCCCTGCTTCTTCAACTGAAACGGCCTTGGCTGGATTATTAAATTGAGACCCAGACCACCCACACACTGCTCTTCCCTCAGTGACTCCACTCAGGAGAAACGGACCCAGCCTCCTTATCTTAAGCCTGCCAAGTGCAAGATTAATGAGTGCCATGGTGCTGCCAGTATTCCAGTTTCACCCAGGGATGCAAATCTAAACTTCTTAAAGCAGAGATTTTTACAAGGCTCATTCATTTGAGCTAAAAACAATTTTAACACCAGCTTTCATGCCTGACTGTTAGCCTGCCCTGTCACATTAGTGCACCTTTAAACTACAATTAACCTAAAACAACAAAGCAAAACGAGACATCTTCCTTGCAGAAATAACTCACATTAAAGAATGTCTCCGGGAAGAAAGTGACAAGAAGGACTTTAATTAGCATAAATGAGATCATTCCAAAAAAAGAGGCAATCAAATTAACACCCCTCTAATGTTATGCAATCCTGCTTGAAACAGTACATCATGGAAAAAAAAACACCTTAAAAAAGGCATTCAGTTAGAGGAATGATTTAATCATTAGTAAAAGAATGTTTACCTTTTCTTGGCTAAACAGGAGAAACTGCACAATTAAAGTCTAATGCAGACAATGTCAGATTGCTGCTCCAAACATTTTTATTGTGCTTTGGCTTCCAGGTCTTTTCTTAAGATTTTACTTATTAAAGAAAAATTAGCATTAGTTTAAATTAGACAACACCACAGTCTGAAGTGACCCAGAAAATAAATATTTTCACCCACACAGTACACGAAAAGTGCATCTGAAAAAACAGGTTTAGACACTTTTTCTCCAAAGGCAGAAAACTTTCCACCCACACAGTTTCTTCCTGCCTTTGTAAACTTTATGATTCAGGATTGAAATCGATGTATAATTAATTTACAGACGTAGAGAGTACTAACAGTTTCCAATTACAAGTTAAAACGTTTGGAGGCATTGCTCTATACAAAACAAATTATAAGGTTACAGAGAGATCTGTCCTTTTCATAAGGCATACTAATTTGCATCTCTCGCTTCAGGTATCCAGCAGGTACACCCCGAAATGTCAGCCAGTCTGTGAGCACCAAGGTCACACAAAGCTCTACACGTTTCCCAGTCCAGCTGCCATCCCCAGATAAGCTGTTTTGCTCTGCAAGTTTCTTGCCTAAAACCAAGGAAACACTTTATAAGAAGCACCTTTCATTCAAGCATCACTGCATATTAACATCTTTCACACCGCAGTTGCGGTTAAGACTTCAAATTCACAGAATAAAAAAACAATCAAAACTGAATTCTTAACTTCAGGCTATTCCGTCACACTTTTTTTTTAAGCAAGTGCCGTGTGTATTTGAGAATATGTTGTGTACAGGTAATAATAAATTCATACCGATTTGGTAGATGACAAGCACAGCACGCTGCACAACATTCGCACTGGCTTGATATTTCTACTTCAAACAGGCCAGCTTCAAAAGCCCTCAAGTAAGAAGAAAGCAAGGGAAGCAGCGGTATAGCAACACAGGCAAAACAAAACATTTTGGGGTGTAAGAACTGCACTGGTCTCAACAGGGTGTTTCAGATTGAATGAGGAAAATATTACGTGTTGCATCGCAAATGCCTACAATCTCCGCTTCTATATAACTGGGCAATACTTTGGGGGATGAGTGATATAGAGAGCCTATAAGCCAACTCTAAAAGCCCAAAGTAAATCAGGCCTTGCAGCGTGCACACAGTCCCTGTGTGTTGAGTGCTGTGCTGGTATGCAGTCAGCACGCTACTAAAGCTGCAGAAGATATCTGTACTCCTATGCCTGCTTTGAGTGGACAAGCCTCTTCATTTCACTCAAGTGCTGGGCTTGAATGCAAGCATGATCAGAGAAGCAAAATCCATGCATACTTTACACATGCAGGCCTTCCTTGTTTCAGCTCAAACCGAATCAAAATTATTCTTTAATCAACAATCAGTGGGTGCACTGAGCTTCTTTCCACTTTCAGGCATATGCCAACAGTAATCCTTTATTGTGTGCTGCATAGCTCTCATACAGCAGTGCTGAGGTCTTCCTTGCCACATGCTGGCCCCCTCCTGTCCACTCAGGGCACGATGCAGGTGGCTTTGCGCAGGGCCAGGTACCCTGTCACTACATCTGTAGGCAACATGCGAAGGTAGGAGAACTCCTCTGTGGAGCTGAACCTCAGCTTGGTCTGTGGGTCAGTGTAATTTGCCTACAAAGCCAAAACAGCAAAGGAGTTATTAGCAAGGCTGTCAATGAGTTTAGAGGCAAGCTCTACAATTAATCTACAAGAAAATTGATATTAAATAATTTGAACATGCATTCATCATATTTCACCATTTTAATCGTCTTGGCAAATATTATGTTAATTCCCTGCGGCACTGTTTCAGTATCGAGGAGAAAGGTAACAGAAGAAAACAGAAGCACATCTTACAGAGCACAGCACTAACATTGAACAGGTTGTGAATTGGTCATTTTGTTTCCATACATTTGGAGTCTATAATTGGTAAAAACCTCCTACTGCAGCTACAGCTCCAAGGACTGTCACAGGACTCAATTTGCACTCAGAGCGGCCCCCTCACTGGAGTTTGCTTAGAAAAAATACTTTCCTATAGCGCTTTGGGTCGAAAGACTGTCAACTGTATATACAGTACAGTCCATAAGTTTTTGGACAGTGATACAATTTTGGCTGTTTTGGCTTTGAACTCCAGCACATTGGATTTGAAATAATTCAATGACTATGAGGTTAAAGTGCAGAATGTCAACTTTAATTCAAGGGTATTTATGTCTATATTGGTTGAACCATATAGGAATCACAGCTCTTTTTATACATAGTCCCCCTGTTTCAAATACTTTCGGACTGTACTGTAGGTCCAGAGTGAATTCCAGGATCATAGACTTACAGTGAACCCGCTATATCACCTACAGTGAAAAGTATAAGTATTGGGACAGTGAAGTGAAATTTGTCTTTTTTACTGTGTACTACTGAAAAGTGTTCCTTCCTTGAGTTCCTTACAGGTTACCATAAAAATGTTTTGTGGACAATTAATATTCCTGCAACAAAATATATAATAAACCTTTTTCAAATGGTATTAGCTTAAATTATAATTCTTTTCTTGATCATTTGACATCGCTGCAAATTAGCAGGAACTGGCATATGGCTTCATGGAGAGCTTAGGTGCATCTTCAGCAGATTTTTATTAAAGTTAAATTAGAAAAAGCCAGATGGATCGCCGCTAAGAATTCTCTGCCACTTCTTACCATAATGAGGCCTTGAGCACGTAGGACTCACTAGCACTATTACTATTAAAGGCAGAACTCAAACTCAGATTCGTAGGGTCTGACTAAAATGATTCTACTCCTAGGAAGTGCCATGGTAGAACCCTGCTCTGCACTCAAAAGGCTTTCTTCTATTTTCCTTGCAAAGGCTGCATGGAGACTCACCGGGAGTCCAGAAATATCAGAGTACTTCCGAGCTGGCTTGAAGGAAGGAGGGGCATCTATATTACAGTCTGGAAAGAAAGCAGAACAAGTTTTTAAAGGATGAACTCAAACCTAAACTTTGCAAATTTTAAAAACCAATTTCCTCAACAAGAATGTTGTTTCCAAAGTGCTGAAAAACAAATTTCTAGGATGAGCTCTGGCATTAGGCAGAACCCAACCACCTTTCCAGATATAACCTCCAGTGTGAAAAATCTTAATTAGATTTAGGAAAAACATGGGCACTGCCTCTGGTAATAATTCAGGTTTCAGGTTTCTTTATGAATAAAAAAAACTTTTTTATATTTTACCACAGCTCAGTGCTGGAGACATTTGCAAGCTGCAAACTAAACATCCGCACTGGCAATACAATCAGAATACAATCAACGTATGCACAGGCTGGCATATACAGCGCAGTCCGTGAGTATTTGGACAGTGACACACTTTTTGTTGTTTTGGCTCTGAACTCCAGCACATTGGATTTGAAATGAAACAATGACTGTGAGGTTAAAGTGCAGAATGTCAGCTTGAATTCGAGGGTACATACGTCTGTATTGGGTGAACCATATAGGACTCACAGCCCTTTTTATGCATAGTCCTCCCATTTTAGGGGACCAGAAGTAATTGGCTGCTCAGTTGTTTCTTGGCCAGCTGTGTGTCGTTGCATCGTTAATCATGCACAAGAGAGCTTAATTCGAGGGTATTTATGTCTATATTGGGTGAACCATATAAGAATTACATATAAGAAAAATCAGAATAAATCAATCAGAGACATAGCAAAAACATTAGGTATGTCAAAATCAACTGTTTGGTACAAAAGAATCAAGAACACACTGGTGAGCATAGCAATAGCAAACGACCTGGTAGACCACGGAAGACCACAGTAGTGGATGACCGGAGAATACTTTCAATCGCGAAGAAAAACGCCTTTTCGATCGTTGAAGAGATCAGGAACACTCTCCACGATGTAGGCATAGATGTCTCAAAGACTACCATAAAGAGAAGAATGCACCGATGTCTGGTGATGTCTATGGGTCGCAGACTTCAGGCAGTCATCAATTGCAAAGGATTTGCAACCAAGTACTAAACATGATATTTTATTTAAGATTATATTAATGTATCCAATTACTTTTGGTCCCTTGAAATGGGGGGACTATGTATAAAACGGGCTGTAATTCTTATATGGTTCACCCAATATAGACATAAATACCCTCAAATTAAGCTCTCTTGTGCATGATTAATGATGCAACGACACACAGCTGGCCAAGAAACAACTGAGCAGCCAATTACTTCTGGTCCCCTAAAATGGGACGACTATGCATAAAAAGGGCTGTGAGTCCTATATGGTTCACCCAATACAGACGTATGTACCCTCGAATTCAAGCTGACATTCTGCACTTTAACCTCACAGTCATTGTTTCATTTCAAATCCAATGTGCTGGAGTTCAGAGCCAAAACAACAAAAATTGTGTCACTGTCCAAATACTTACAGGCTGCACTGTATAAGCAAAAACTTTTTCAGAAATGTCCTGATCGTTTCTTGCAAGTTACTGAGCAGACCCAAAGCAAGCCAAGTGACAGACTACTGGCAGTGTGATGCAGCTGGATTCACTGGCACACAATCTAAAAGCCCTATAACTGAGCTTTTTTAAAATTAGATTTTTTGTATTTTGATCATTTTGTACTCTGTGCATGTGACAAAAAATGAAAGGGAGTAGACTGTCACATTATTCACTTAAATTGATATTCATTCTTGGTCCTAGAGGGCTACAGCCCACCAGTTCTTATTGAACAAGTCTTAATTAGTGAAGACTTTGGAAACAGTGATAATAAAGACTAAGTAAGTGGACAACTGAGTCCAATTAAGTCTTTAGAGTCCAGGGCGAAATGAAATCAAGAACCAGGCGTGAATATCAGTGTCTCATCTGAACACCTACGGATGTTTGCAGTCACCTTTGTCAAAGGAAGGCTCCAAAAACAAGGAAAAAAACGCTCACAGTTTGGATCATTCAGTTGCCATGGTAACGCCCTCTCGGCAGCCAGGATCTGCTTCAGGTTCTTCCATGTCCTGTTCTTCTTTCCGGCCGCTGCGCCACCGATACCCGAGTGCTGCAGAGAGTGAGAGAGTGAGGCTGTCAATGTAATGTAATCTGAAGCATAGAGCTGGGATTGCTGAACCCAGCCTTGACATCACTCACAGTGCAGAGCACAGGCCCCGAAGCTATATGTGATTCAAAGAAATACTGGCAGTTTAACTGGCCTCTAGGAAAACTGGCCTGGTGTGAGTGTGTGTGTGTTTGTGACATTGTGCTCTGTGATGGACTGGCGTCCCATCCAGGGTGTATCCTGCCTTGTACCCATCGCTTACCAGGACAGGCTACAATTGACCATATACTGGATAAACTGGTTGGAAAATGGTATATATAAGGGAAATATAAAGGGATTGCATTACCCATTCACACTAGGAATGATTTTTCTAAACCAATATGGTACAAACTATGTGGTAACAAGTCATTACGTTTTATGTTCTGAATAACAAGTCCTCCTGCCACATAAACGTATGACAATGGGGAGACTAAGTAACTGAAAATATTTCAATCAATCTTCCCAGTTCATTAAAGTTGATTGATTCTGAAGCCCCTTTTGTTGCAGCTTGATTGAACCTAGCATGTACACCAGGCCCATGGAATTCTTCAAAACCACTAATGTTTTCCTCCTTTTCAGTATTAACTGAGGCCCTGAAATATTTAGTGGCAATTAAGTCCAAAACAGGAACGTGATGTCCTTTCTCCCAAAATGTTTATTTTTTGGCTTGCTGCAAAGAAACCTGACACGTATGAGGAAGAGCTCAACCTTTTTTTTCAAGGGACCCTGCAGGCAACAGTAATAAGCAGAACTTCATATGCCTGAGCTCCTCCATCACATCAACCAGAACAGCAAATTAGTTCACCGTGTCCAATCACCCTGGGATTAATAGTAGCGTGGGAATGCTATTGTAACCAAAGACGACAAAAAATGTTAGCGCTGCAGTCAAAGTGGCAAAATCTAGCCTGCGCTTCACAAATTAATCTTAGGGGCACTGATACAATAACGGAAAACAGCCGCACAGTGATTTCAAGGCAGACGACACCCATCATGTGAAATTGGAGATGTTCTATAAGAGATTCACAAGGAAGAAATAAATTGTTCTCATAATAGTTTCCACCTTCTCAGTCCAGTCGTAACCTTTAGCATGCTTTTTGTTTTGTTGCCTTCCACATATTGTCGTGTCAGTGTGGTGCTGTGGTCGGGGCTATGGACTAGCAATGGAAATATTCTGGGTGGGGCATTGCTGTTGTACGTTATTCATGAATGTTAAATTGGCAGATGTCAAGACCCTACTACTGCAACATAGCTCACTTTGGATAGAACCAAATACATTGAAAAGTTCATCTGGCTGAACTGGCACTTTCTATATTTGCAGAGCCAATATATATTTAAGGCACCACAATACATCTGAAAAAGTAATTTCAGGGAGGACATTACATCTCCCATGACTCGTATAATTAGATGTTCATGGACAAAATTGGTATTTTGCGGTGTGCAATGTCCCCCGATATTTTCCATGTATTAACCAGATTTCCATTTGTTTTACAACTAGTATTTAATCGGGGCAATTTCCTAAAAACAGTTTCACCACTCCAGTGACTCCACATCTTCAGAGGTGTGCAACACTATTTGTTTTTTCACCCATGAAGTGTCATGTCACAGTAAAGCACAGATATTGTTTCAGTTTGTGCCATGTAATGCAATTAAAAAGAAGAACCAATTGGAGGAAAGTTTAATTAGCTTCCCTCTGAAAACACAGCAAGTCTATTAGCGTTCTGTCATATCCGAGGAGTTACAATTACAAGATATGGAGGAATAAACTGGTGGTGGGGAGAAGCGAACGGAGATGACAATGAAAAAAAAAAATCTCCTCTCGGGCAATGTGACAGAAGGCCTAATTAAAAATAATCAACACCTGAAAAGCAAATACCAGAAAATTTGCAATTACTTTTAATAAAATAACTTGCAGATGCACCATACAAGAGAGGAGCAGCTATCTTCCATAGTCTGGTCATGTATCCCAAATGGCTGCTTGACAGCACGTTCTCTTCCTCATAGTACATTCAGCTCTCACTGTACTGTCTGCAGAGGGGGGCAGAGCTTAAACTAACCAGTGGCCGTATGTCAAAATCTTAGTTTTCGGAAGAGCTCATCTTTAAAAGTTCCTTCTCTGCAGTGCACATGGCTAAGAGACCAAGCAGAAAATGCCAACTGACCCGTGAAGTTACAGTATGTAACGCATGCCCCTGCCTTTGATGCATGCCTGCCTGCTCAGAGACCGGCAGCAGAGCGTGCTGCTGTGCCCACTTCCATTAATAAGCTCTCACCAGGCACTGCTATTATCACTGCCACGTGACTTAACGCATCATTTCACAGGGTAATCTGAATCAATACCCTAAGAGGTTTATTAAAGTGTCACTGCACTCCCCTCAGTAGGTTGACATATAAATAGATAGCTCTCCAAGAAGTCCTTGTGTCACCGAGAATAAATCTGATCTTTTTAGGGAAATCGTTAAGAGGCATAATGAAGAGTAACTGCACAGTCCACAAGAGTCAGTCAGTTTAACTGCCATAAGTGACCAAGCCCATTTGAATAATCCAACGCAATTAATCAGCTTTAATAAAGGTTCGATGTGCCTCATTCGGGGAGGCAGAGTACTGAATATAAATCACATGAGGGCATTATAGATGACAAGTACCAATTGCAGAAAATAGATATTTCTATCTATTGTATTTGTAAAGTGAGCTTAGGTTGAGACTTCTCAACTAAGAAGTTGAAACAGTACACATGAATGTTCGCTTTATATGATCAAATCAGGTATACACACAAACAGTAAAAACAGTAAAAAATCCTCTTCAGGTGAAAAAGGTTGAGCCTTATAACTTTTAATGACTCAACTTTAGTTTGCCATTTATTCAGAGCAGCTGCAGGTCAAAGCTGGTAGATTTAGTACAATAACGTGAACAATCAAAGAGAGAAAAAGTGTAACCCACAACAGAATACCAAGAACAAAACGGACAATGACAGGTATGACAATTAAATAAACTTCTAATTTCTAACTTGATCAGAAATTAATGTGGTGGTGTCTCCTTCACCTTGATTACTCTGTTCTTCAAATAAGACTGAAATGTGCTGCCTTGCAGCAATTAAATCGTTGTACAGTAGATAGAAAAAAGGGCAGAAAGATCATTTTAATCCAGACTGTCCAATTATAACAAGTAGAAAGACCTAACTAATTTTAATTATCTTTATCACTGAAAAAGCATTGGTATTAATAAAATTCAGACATTGTAAACTTTGAAAGGATGAAGGGGTTCCAGCTGTACAGTATGTACAAAGCCTGGAACTTCCTATTGGTTTTGTACTGCATACATTTGAAGGGTGTGTAATTAAAGAACAACTTTAATGATATACTGCTCAAACATGGATTTTATGAGGTTAATTAACAAAAACAACGAGATACTGCATGTTGCAATGGCTTAGAGGGGTTATAAATATACATGATCTGTGCAGGTTGGCAGACTCTTCTAGCTCTACAGTGTGCAGGCACAGATCATTGCATGATCACATATATG
Source organism: Lepisosteus oculatus (assembly GCF_040954835.1). Lineage (NCBI taxonomy): Eukaryota > Metazoa > Chordata > Actinopteri > Semionotiformes > Lepisosteidae > Lepisosteus > Lepisosteus oculatus. The sequence continues at coordinate 23,171,882 of NC_090705.1, forward strand.
CATTTCTCACCGATGCTCTCATGCTGAGAAGCCCCTTTCCAGATATTTTAACCATGGAAGTTCGGACGTTAGTGTCAAGTGTTTCAGCCAATGAAGGAACTTGTTCCGAGTGCAGGCTGAACTCTAGGATTCAGGTAATCGAGTGTCTGAGCTTGGGTTATGTCACTCTCTGACTATCAAAGGGATTTCTCAAGAGGTAGTGCACTACAGCCAGCAGCCATATCACCCTGCAACTCACAACTGGCAGCCCACTGAAGCTCAGCAGGTGTGAGCCTGGTCAGTACCTGGATGGGAGACCTCCTGGGAAAAACTAAGGTTGCTGCTGGAAGAGGTGTTAGTGGGGCCAGCAGGGGGCGCTCACCCTGCGGTCTGTGTGGGTCCTTATGCCCCAGTAAAGTGACGGGGACGCTATACTGTAAACAGGCGCCGTGCTTCGGATGAGCCGTAAAACCGAGGTCCTGACTCTGGTCATTAAAAATCCCAGGGCGTCTCTCGAAAAGAGTAGGGGTGTAACCCTGGCATCCTGGCCAAATTTCCCATTGGCCCTTACCAATCATGGCCTCCTAATAATCCCCATCTATGAACTGACTTCATTAATCTGCTCTCCTCCCCACTGATAGATGATGTGTGGTGATGTCTGGCTGCCATCGCATCATACAGGTGGGGCTGCACATTGGTGGTGGTGGAGGGGAGTCCCCATTACCTGTAAAACGCTTTGAGTGGTGTGTCCCGAGAAGCGCTATATAAGTGTAAGCAATTATTATTATTATTATTATTACAGGCTCACTATCATCAGGGGCAGGATTGGAACTGATCCGGCAACCTTCCATCTGCTCCCTGGAAAAAGGCAACTCCTGCAACCTCCCAGGTTCTGTGATTTCAGTGAGGGTCACGCCTCCAATTAGATCTGAGCCTCCAAGCCATTTTTATGAAATAACAACAAAGCTCTCGTTAAACAATCCTGGGCATCAATGCCCACCTTATCTACCACTCATTACACTCTGCAACCGCTGCCTGGGCAAGGAACATGACACCCTAGATATCTAACTCAAATCAATGAACCAAATGACTATGTGTTCTGTATTGTCACTAACCAGGTCAATTCTGAAAACTGGTTCTGAGAAAACCCCCATTGAAGGCAAGTCAATATTAATCATCATTTCTGATGTCTGGAATTTGGCCCTATGTACATCAGCTTATTACAGCAACATGATACTGCTGCATCCCCAGAAACGGAAACTACCCTCAGACTAATACGATAAATACCACTTGCTACACTTTCTCTCAATAAAACGTCATATCACAAATCTAAAAGTTATTTTAGCCCTTTAGTCAAGATTCTTATTGCAATATTGTAAACCTCTGCTGTCATTTTTTAAACCCGTCTAGTTTTTGTGAATTTTGTGAATAATGACCGTGCTCTGCATGACTATCATGATCCCTCTTCTTAAATTAGGAATTAGAGGCATAAGACCTTTACCTCCTATTGTAGTTATGTGCAGACTGTATTGATCACTGCAACACAGAAAAGGCTGTATATTGACAATAATACCCCAGCAGAGGAAAAGAGGCTTTTATGACAGTCTCCAAAGGGGCTTTTAGTCATTAATTCTACTAATTGATCCATTTAGTTAGGTTACTCAAATCCTTGCATAGTAATTAAATGTATTCAGAACAGCATGCAAGCGCTCAAGATAAATTTCTCATGTTACAGGATTCTGCAATATCCACTGCCGATATTTTGTTTCTCACAGGTCAGTAGAGCTCAGCACAGAGCCCATGGGAGAATCAGTTCCCCTAACTACAGAGCACATGTCTCAGCACGGCAGCTACTCTCAGGGAAATTATACTCGTTCCACTAGTGTATAAATAAAGCAGACAACAACTGCTAAGGTTTCAGTGACACTTCTGTTTTACGCAAGTTGAAATACAATAGATATAACAGATGCAGAAATCAGATTCTCCATTCTGCTCTGTCAAATTATAATATAACATAAAACTTTTGATCTGCTGTAACTGAGCAGATTACAACAAACTTTTCTAGGTTTTCATTTGAAATGATTTTTTAGACTGTTTGGGCATTTTTTTACTTGGAGGTCGTGCGCTACAATGTGTAAATGAAGGTTTAAAATTAAGTGTTGAAAAGAATGAATTGTTATCCTAATGTAGTCACAAAACGACAGTAGGGTGAAGTGGCTGTGGCTGTCTTCCATAGGTGGCAGATGATACTTACCACAAAGCTCTGGTCTTTGAATGGCACTGGCTTGACTGTGGACTCCACTGCCACTGTGCTTGAGTCAGAGGTCATTGATTTATTCTCTCCAGATGAATCTGCTGTCACTACCTAGAACGCAAACAAGCAATACTTTCAGAGTCATTGAAATGATACTGATCAAAGTCCTTTACACTACACAGGTCTATACTCTAGAACTGACATATTGACAAAAAGAGCCTGTCAGTTTCACTATAAAATTAATGCCTTGTAGTACACAGTAGGGTCTCAACATTCGTAAGGGATCAGTGCAGAAAACCATAATGACTAGCCAGATTTGCACTACAGTATACAGTGTAGAACGTGTGGTTAAATGACATAACCTTTCCCAATAATTAAAATACTGATGCTTCGGCTTTAAATTAAATAACACTGATCAACTAAAAGAAACATGAGAGCTCACAAACTTATCGTAATCAGCTAAAATATACATGAATCGTTCCTCTGTATGCAGCCAGCGCTTCCACTTTATGCCTCTGTGATTAGCACGCCCACTGTAATGAAACAGGCAATAAAACTGTCAGAGAGCCTGTAAAGCCGTCTTCAGCCTGTCATTCCCCACGCCACCAACACAAGCAGTAGTGTTTTTTATAATACAAGACCACATAGAGATGCAGATGCTGGGTAGAGGCTATTCGGGCGGGAGGCAGGGAGAGGCTCACTCACGAACTAGATTCATCTTGTGATCCTTGTCTGTTGAACCGCTAATTTGAAAGTTGCCCTTAAAGACCTTCAGCTCAGTTCGGTCCACTCCACTCTTCATCCATTGGCCAGACCAAATCGCAATGAGCAAATTCACAAATGTCACAGATTCACAGCTGTCAAGACGTGATCGTATATGTAAGTGATCGTGACAGTCATTTACAATCAATTTTAGATTTGGAGTGAATTAAAGCCCAGTTCAATTCCTTCTAATCTCTTCAATTCAGATCAAATGATCAATTCCATACTTTTCCTTTAACTGCAATTCTAGTTCTTTAAGATTAATATAGTCAATTCAAGTGTCACATGTACAAATCCAAGAATTCCAAAAGAAAAGAAACCACAGACAATGCTGTACTGTAGCATGTATTGCACACAGCTATAAAGATTGTCATCATTCATTGATTGATTCTGATCACCTAACTATCCTTAATGCTTCACATTTTGGATTACCTAGGTTGCACCACTAAGGCCTGAAAACCTTGACTGCCACACTTCCTTCTACAGGTACAGATGGCTAGATGGGCTAAACAAGAGAACATAGTCCTTTCTTCATACTGCGCATCATTGCACCACTCAAATCTGAAGCAAGGATCCAAACTTGCAGCTATTCCACAGCATTCCATCAAACTGTATTAGGTGTTTCACCATCTTGTTTTGGTTTTACTGATGTGTGCTACAGCAGGACAAACCTTAGACACAAGTGGACATTATTGCCAAAACTGTGTTGACTCCATGCACATTCTCAGTGACTCCCTAAGAGGGCTCCAGGTTTTCCAGAGCCTCCCAATGATTTTCAAATCCGATTGAAACTCAGAATCAAGGGGCGTGAAGCTCAGATACAATGTCTACAGAAAGGTTCAGAACAGATATCAGCACTGTCAGCTGGCTAACCCACCTTGTGGCACTGGAGTTATGGCAATCAGATACTATTCTAGACACCTCATCCTGAAGTGCCAGCTGGCTCCAGGGCATCATGAACAACCAGCTGAAGACAGAGTGAAATGGAGGCTACAATTGGGAGGAAAATAATCCGATTTCTTCCCTGGACTCAGCACTTCAACAACAATAGTCTTGTCTTAGTTTTTTTGGCCATCTTGGAGTTCAAATTTGAGAATATGCTGAATGCCTTCAATGTGCTGGTGGCATTTTCAGCCACTATACCTGAAACTCAATTAGCCATCTGACAAGCATTGTATGTAGCCAGCATGATCCCTCTGAGTGTGTAGTAGACAATGAAGTGGACTGCAACATAAAAAAAAACCTTATATCTCTACTTGACTACCGATGCTTGCTGTAGATGTCCGGAGCTTGCAGTATGGAACTTCTTGCATTGTGGCGGCTCAACTGTGCTAAGGATGTCACAGACGCCAGTAGCTACAGCAGACATCATTATGAGCTGCGTTGCTACTTCACTTACTTGGCGAGGATAGCTACTTAGGTTCTGAAGCCTGGCCAAAACTGATCAGCGAATTCTTCAAGAACAAAGAACTCTGAAAAAGTTCACCCAGGTAGCTGCGTCAGGATGCAACGGCTGCAACGGAACATGTAAAGGTTTATTCCATGCCGAAAAGAAAAGAGACACCCGAAGAAGGCTCTAAAGCCGAAAGGTTGTCTTTTCTCTGCAGCATGGAATAACCCTTTACTTGTTCTTCTTTCTGAAAATCCAACGAGCATCCAACTAGAACCAAACTATAATCGGCTACCTTGCCTTTTCAAAAACAAAACAAAGAATAAATCCGTCTTAAATACAATTACAGGGTAGGTTAACCTATACCAATGATAGAGAAAAGTATCATTCTCTATTTCAAATCACAAATGTCACAACAATCGACTAACTTACAGATCCATCAAGGATGAAGTAGTTAGAAAACAGATATATGGATAAATTAATTAAGCAATTTATAAACATAAGTCGCAACTTCTCAACTGCATAGAATCTATGATCAATTCACTAGTCTTGACGCCCGTTTCTTCAGATTGTGTGAATTAACAGGTAACAGCACTAAAAATTTAGTTTAGCGACGCTGGTGGTGACGAAGACCAACTGCTTTCCCTGCTGTAGAGATTAAAAAGTAAAAGTCGGGAAAAAAACGTTTCACTAATGACAGGGTATTAGCGGATGTGTGCTCAATTGGTCACTATTGCTCTACATTTTACATCACAACCTCTTCAGTCTACTCTGCTGGCAGAATAACTGAACACGTACGGTTTTAGATATTAGTCGCACCAGTTCATACCGCTATAGAAACAAAAGCTTTAGGTTTTGATAAGACTTTATTGATCCCGAAGGGAAATTGAGGCGTTACAGCAGCCCAGCCCAGGAAAAGCAAGACAGACATCAGAACAGGATAAAATTAATATAACTACAACACTAGAGTACTGGAGTTCTCCTTTATTAGCCTTCCAAAATAGGGTACCTGTGGCTGAGACTGCACGGCGGAAGAGGTGAAAGACAGTTTCTTCTTCTTGCTGTTGCTGGCCGAGGTCGGGCCGAGACTAGTAGCAGGACTGAGCGGCCGCTTCTTACACCGAGCCTGGGACGCAGGAGTGGGCGCTTGGCCTTTTGTGGCGCTGGGACTCGGAGAGGTAGAAGCAGCTACCTCTGTCGGTAACAGAGAGACTACAGCTGGGACCGGGGAAGACATTTCATCCATTAGCTAATAAAATATTATTTACAATTAACCTACAGAATTCTAACCTACCAATCCATTCCCGCTACAGAGATTTTTTTTAAAACTAACCCGGAAGCGGAAATGCTGAGGAAAAAAACAACAACAAGGAAACGTCATATGAGAGAGACGTCCTCCTGAGCGAAGCTGTTGCAGAGCGTGGAAATAGTTTTTTCCCTTATTAAATTTTCCAATGCGGTTGTTTTTTTACGCAAGTTCTTTTGTTTTCATTGGAAAACAAATTGTCATGAACAATTTTGGAAGTTGTACACAGTTATTATTAAGAGAAGCGTTAAAGTGTACGCAAGAATGTATTTTTATTGCGTACCTTAAGCATCGAACAGAAAACTTTTTTATGACAGTACTGTTTTTATGTGTAAACTTTGTATAAAATATTTCACTTACTTTTTTCAATTTAATACACCTTTCTTCCCTGGTGCGAATATATAGGCTAATAAATTGTTCTTGACCCTCACGAACTTCATAGTGCTTATGCTTTAATGGCTTCTCGTTTGGGATTTGCATCTGTAAATGTATATTAATTTCTTTCCATGAAATGGCCACTTCTATTTAATCTTCCGATGAATCCCTTTTTTCTGTTTTGATGATTGATTTTTTTGCTGCTTTAGCTCATCTCATGCATTCACATGGAGAAAAGGCTAGCCTGGACTGAACAAAGATAGATTTTTAACATCACGTTTTCCATTATGCTTGACAAAAGTGAACAATTAGCTGATGCCGTAGAATAACTTTAGAGGCAATTAACTTTTGCAAAGCACTCAGGAAACAGACAATCTGCTTCTTGATATTTTTTAAACGAAATTAATTATTCATGATGGCGCATTAGAACATGCAAAATTTACGATTGTCAGAGAGTCAAAAGTTGAATAATACATTATTTTACCAGGGCTATTAGTTCTCACAAGAGGGGCACTTTGTGGTGTGTACTGAAACTCCAATCAAAACAGCCCTGATCCTCAAGGCTGGAACAATACTGACCTCCTAGGAATATTTAAAAGGACATCTTGATGCACAGTCCTCAAAAAACTTGTTTGTATGCTGGTTAAATATTACTTAGAAAACAACAGAAAATAGTCATGTCTTTTTATTCAGTGTAAAAACAGGATTTATAGGTGTTCACCTGCTTGATGAATACCAGGCCCATAAGAAGGTGCTTATATACCTTGCAAAACTACATTATGCTGTTTATAATACCTCCAATATAATTCTGTAGTTACATTCTTCAATTTTGTTTGTATTCCTGCCACTAAAAAGTACTAATAGTATGCTTCTCATCACCTGCTTCAAATTGCAGAACCTATTGGAATAATTAGCAAATGGAAGTGAACAACTTGAATGAGGTTTTATTTTTTTACAACAGAATTGAACAGCACAGGAAATACTGCATGAATGTAAGACTTCATTGTGAATTAAACTTGTATACTGTAAGTTACTATATATTTAAGTGATATTTTGTTTATGGTGTTATTTAATAATAATATTATTAATTTTATGATATTATTATATTTCCACTGTGACACCAAATCTTATAAACAGTGTGTTTTCAGAGCAGAAATCCTAACCCCAGTTTGGATATATATAATAAATAAAATTAATAATATGTGCTTTGCAGTGAAATAATATTCCAAACATAGCCACCTGGTGTCTTTTTTAAATGCAAAGTTTATTACACAAAAGGAAAACTGAAACAACAATTAGAGGCTCATTAACTGTAATTACAAACTAAAAACAAAATACAGTACAAGATGTGTAGCCCAATATCTACAGTCCCAAGATACATTCATCCTCTCAAAAATGGATCAACCTCAATACAACTGAAACATGACAGTTATTTAAAGGGTGATGCTGATTTCTACATGACAGTCTGCTCTATCAAAAAAAAAAGCTAAACTAGGAGAACCATTTTTTCTATACCAAACTAATGCATCCAACGATACACAATCAGCCTGGTGGTTATTAAAATAAATATTCACTCAAATGTAAAAAACACAGCCCTGTTCCCTTATATTTATGGCCATTTTTCTTCAGTACTTAAAACCGCCTCTGACCTCACAAAGAGTTAGAAGAGGCTCTAGCATGAAGGAAGTTGAGGACATTGCTTTTTCAATTCTAGAGATACAGTACACTGACCTGGTCTTCTAGACTGGCCATTGACTTCATAGTCTTCAATAGTCTTACTGTATATGGGCATCATTTCAGAAGTCTTCACCTATTTGTGCCTCCCATTCAGAGGGAAGAAGTTCAATACATATGGTTCCAAATTTTGTTTTCCAGGGCTCAAGTAAACACAACTATACATGACTCACATTGGTATAGCTAGTATATCCCAATATATATGTAGACACACAGATAACAAAATGCATGTGCATATGAAATACAGTGATTAATTCCCTCAGAAATAAAATCCTTCTGAAAATCTTCTAAGGTTGTAAATCCCACTTTCTAAATCAAATTGTCACACAGGCGACTGTTTATGCTGCCTTCCAGAATAACATCAAGCCCTACATCAAATCTCACATACACTGTGTCAGAACAAAATCAGACAGTAACCTGCATATGTATAGTAAATAAACAAGCTGAAGGCAAACGAATCAAGCAGAATTATTTAAATATCACATTTCCGTAAACTGGGCAGCATGGTGGCATAGTGGATTAGCATTGCTGTCTCACACAGAGGTGGAGCCTTGGGTTCAATGTACAGACTTGGGGGGCTATCGGCGTGGAGTTTGTATGTTCTCCCTATGTTCACGTGGGTTTCCTCCAGGTGCTCTGGTTTCCTCCACATTCCAAAAATATACTGGTAGGTTAACGAGCTTCAGAAACAAAATGACCCAGGTGTGAGTGTGTGGAGTGTGTGGAATCTGTGTTTTGCAATATCCCATCCAGGGTATATTTTTACTTGTGCCCATTGCTTGCTGGGATAGACTCCAGCTCTCTCGTGACCCTGAATTGGAAGCAGCAGCTCGAAAATGGGTAGATAGATGTAGGTACGTATGCCATTTTAAATGTTAAGTCTTCTCAAATTATCAGTGTATAATGTGTATGTGGTTTAGTACTACACTTTGTCCACCATAATCCTGTCTCTTGCCAGTGCATTTTATAATAATTAAGACATAAAAGAAAAATCTGGCAAAATAAAACTGATTATAATCGAGATAGGTTATCTGAACAACAACTTGTCCCCAGTTTTAGCAAGCTACTAATAAGAATGTCGATTGAAAGAACTTTATTTTTAAAATTCCACTCCTAGAAATCCACACAAATACATGAAAAAGCCGTATTGTTTCCAACTGCAAATTTATATTATGCTCAGACCTCATTCATTAAATTGTTCAATTCAATATATTTTTATATAGCGCCTTTCACAACAAGGTTGCCCCAAGGTGCTTAACAATGCAAGTGACCATACATTTGTCAATACAGAACAGAAGACCAGAAGACAACGGAGGAGAGGAACCAAAATCTCTTTAGTAAGGAGAAAAAAAACCTCTAGGGGTCCAAGGTCAACTGGTTGCCCAACCCTTTTAGGCATGCTAACATTATATACTTTTAAAAAAGGAAATTATAAGGAGGGTATTAATCCATCCATCCATCATGTTTCCTGTGTGTTAGTACTCCAGGCAGATCTCTGTAGACCAGCAAAGTCCTCCTAAAAAATAGCTATATCCGTGATGTCCCTCTTGGATCCATGGCAGTGATGCAGCATCCAACTCAGATGGTGCCCAGCCAGGGCACCATCTGGACATGTGGGGAGGAGAATAGGATAGTTTGGTGAGAACAGATGTATCTACCTGGTGGGCCAACACAGAGACACACAATGGCATGTACAGTAGCACCAGCAGCCATGGTTACAGCAGGCTATAATGTAAGGTGTGAGTAGGCTAGGCTGAAGTAATAGGTCTTCAATCTGGATTTGGTCTTCAAATATGGGGTGGGAGACTGTTGCATAAGCTAGGGGCCCTGTAACTAAAGGCTTTATCGCCAACTGCTATTTTATTAATTCGTGGAATATGAAGAAGACCTGCATTCTGTGATCTGAGCAGGCAACGTGGATGGTAAACATTAATAAGTTCCATTAGATAGACATGTGCCTGACCTCTAAGAGTCTTGTAAGTAAGTAGAAGGATTTTGAAGTCTTCCCTGTACCTGACAGGAAGCCAATGAATAGAGCTAAGTATGGGGGTTATATGGTTGTACTTTCTGCTCCTAGTAACAATTCTAGCTGCTACATTCTGAATTCACTGTAAGAATTCATGTTCCTGCATAGGGAAACACCAGAGGATTCAGACATAATTCTCAATTTCTTAAAGAAACAACCAGACTGCAAGCAAAGCTTTGCCAGTATATTTGCTTGCGCTGTAGTGAGTTGGCTTTGAGAGAAAGCCGCCATCTTGGTTCAAAACCCTGGCCCAATGATGTGGCCCTGTGCCCAGGAGCTGAGGAGGATTAGGGTGGGGCTTGTGATGTCACACCCTCTCTCTCCAATTATCTGACACCTTTTTGTAGTATTTGAAGTGGTACCAGCTATGGTAATGCTTCAAATATTGTGTTCTGTGATCAGTGTGGGTTCTACAACCCTTTTCAGAGTTTTTCCCCTTCGAAATGTCTCACCCTTTATGCTTATTTTTGACAGGAAATAGGTCATTTGTAATGTTCCTAATAATTATTAGGAAATTCATGACCTCCTGTAGGTGTTTGCATTTCATTCTTTCTTTGCTATCAACTTCTTGTGAGCCATACCATTATGCATTTCTATACTTTTGTAACATATAGATAATGTTAGTTTTGTGACCAATGCACAAGCTAATATCTTCATCTCTACTATGAATTATGATCACAGAGAACTCTTGGATTTTAAAAATCCCCTTATTTACAGTAAGACTTTTAGAATAATTATTTTCTCTTTGTTTGAATGACATTTTTTGTTCTCTGAAACTGTAAGGCACTTTTAATAATGCACTTGAAAAAGCAGAACGAGAACAAAATAAAAACAAGAGGAAGGAATATAGACTGCAGGAAAAAATGCTATTGCGAGAAACACGAAAAGCAACTTTCATTCCAAAACTATTTTCTAAGAGCAAAAACCTATTACATCAGACTGAAAAAATGGTAGCCTCAAGACAATTTAAAATATATACAGTATATAAATAAATTGGACCAGGATGAACAAAATTCTGAATTTCATTTCATATACTGTCCACTGCATTGCTGTAAGCAGTAAAAGCCACTGGAATTGAGAACAGCTTTGCAATGCTTCAGAGCCTAAAGTCAATAGTCACTTATTCCAACAATATTTTTTGATCAGCATAAAAAATGATTCAGTAATAAATTGAATTATCCCGAGATTGGTCAATATTCCTATTTATGAAGAAACCACTTTTGAATTTTTAAAGGTGTCTATCAATTTATTAACATACAACAGATTCTCCAATACATTAAATGATCCCAAGATAGCTCAATAGCACAAGATATTGGGGAACTGCTGGAGAATACTAAATACTAATACTAATATTAGAAACAATATTCTTTACAGCTGTTTTTATATACTGAATTACTAAAAATACTACACTTTGTCCACCATAATCCTGTAACATGACTACATTTTATAATCAATTTTAATTAAGACATAAAATCTGACTATCTCTATGCCTTATATGCCTTTTGTTCAGGTGTTATATGATGCTGTGTAGTCTACATACGCCAAAAACCTAATGCGAATCTACAGTATATGCAAATTAAAGTGAATATTCCAATTTGTCTAATTACCACATATTTAATCAAAAGCATAGATCAGAAATGAAAAAACCTTGTGACACAGTGGGACTACATTGATGAAATTGATGATCTTATGAAAGAGATAAGTGGCACAGTTTTGCTGGGAGCTGTATGTTCTCCATGTATTTTCATGGGTTTCATCTAGGTACTCTGGTTATGTCCTAAAGTCCAAAGACATAGTGGTAGGCTCATTTTCTTCTGGGAAAATTGGCCTGGTATGAATGTCTGCAGGTCTGTGTTATGTCTGTGTCTGAATGAGACCTACGATAGACTGACGTCCTGTCCATGGTTTATCCTGCATTGCAAACCTGTATTGGATTGAGGAGTTAGGAAATGGATGGATGGATGAAAGAAATAAGAACCTAGAAACAGGGTGAGATCCATAAAGGATTCTGAAAGAGCTATATCAGGGGTGTTGGATGCTGGCTCTGGAAGACCAGTATGCCTGCTAGATTTCAAGTTCTCTTTAATGCAGCAGAAATGGGAAAAGCTAAATTGGTCAAGCCCGAGAAAGTCTAGGCTGGAATAAAAACCCGGACAAAACCTCCAAGATCAGGACTGGACAACCACCAGCTAAGTGCTCATGCAAGTTCTGTAACTAAAACTTCAATAAATCATCACTTGTTTTTGCCTCCCTAATGACTCTCTGTACAAAGTCTTACCATGATCTGTCATACAGAGGACCTAAAGTACATAGAGAAGGAGAAATAACTAAAAAAAAGAAACAATTTTTTGGCAAGGCACCCAAAAAGCAGCACAGCCTTTTAATATATAAAAATATATAATGCATGTATTGTATGTTTGATAGTGAAGCATTGATGGTGACCCACATTTGCCACACAGAACAGATATGCTCCTGTGGAAGCATTTGGAGGTGACTTTGAAATGTCTGTCATCCTGGCACATCTGGCTGAGAGCAAGAACCCAAGCTGTCGTGGGCTTTTTTTTTGCCAGTTTGCATAGACAGAACACACCACAGTTAAAATGGAGCGTCTGTGCTCTATCTAGCTCTGTTGAGATCTTCAGTTCAATTTTTGTTTCAATTTGTAAAAAGGCACAGTGTGTAAAAACAGCGCACGGTTCAAAAATGGAAGAAAATGTCCTGTGACACCAGGTGGCTTAAATACAATGAAGGGAATGCAACTCATTTCAATAGTTCCTGACATATCATTGATTTTTTACTTCAAGCTGGTTGCCACAAGTAATACAATATGTACCATAAATAGGGCATCAATTGTAACTGAGATGTTGCATCTACATTCTCTTACCTGCATCAATATTTTATAAATTAATTAATTAACATCATAATGAACAATAAAACCAGAGAGACAGAACTTGTCAGGAGACATTGCTTTTCTTCTGATTTTCCTTCATTTGTATTTTAGTGCAGAATTTAAATCATGAATTGTCTAATTCATAAATATCAAATGCCAAAACCAGCTACTAGAAACTCCATCCGTTTTTCAAATTCATAAGGTGACATCGCATTGAACTGAAGATCTTTGAGAACTGTAGAAAGCTCTGATCCTGGTTACTACAGAAGCTGAACCTTCTCTTTTAAATAACAGAATTGCTGCCTTGTCAGTGTAATGTCTAATTGAGAATTCATCTGTTTATTTTCTAACTGCTTCTTTCAATTCAGGATTGCAGAGGAGTCGGAACCTTTCCCAGCAAGCAATGGGTGCAATGCAGGATATACCCTGGACGGAATGCCAGTCATCACAGGGAACCTGGAGGATGTATGTTTGTATGTTCTCCATGCAAACACAAGGAGAACATACAAAATCCACGCAGATACACCCCAGATCCGTAATTGAACCAAGAGCCCCAGAGCTAAGAAGCAGCAACGCTAACCACAGCTCCACTGTGCTGCCCCCAAGGGAAAATCATTTGTAGATATTCATCAAATTTTGGGGCATTTAGTAAGGGTTAGGGTATGGTATGAAACATGATCTCTGATTATTTAAAAGCTGAAACTTTGTGTCTGTGTTAATGTTATTCATATTGATCCAGATCGAGATGCCTTATTATATAGACTACATTTGACAGCTCTAAAGTGGTCAGTTAAGGTAAGAGTAATGCGAACATAATCAAATTTAATTTCTTTAGAACAGAAGTACTTTATTAATAAAAAGAGAAGGCAGTAATAGGCCCATATAAAACTACAGTCGCTGAACTATATAGTCATTTAAGTTTAAAGTTTTTTGTTGTACTGTATATATTTCTAACTTATGTGGATCAAAACTAGAATTGTGTATAGGTTTGCACATACATCTGTTCATATAATATATACTATGATATGTACATTATATTAAATGTAAAATATTTATATATAGCTTATATATTGATGAAAAAACAGGCAACACACACACACCTACAGTATATATGTTCTATTTTTCATGTTGAAAGCTCTTAAAGAAATGTTGTTTAAAACTCAATGAAATTTTGTTCTAAATTAAATGATCAATATTCCAACATTTTTCAGATTGACAGAAGTTGTCATCATATTTGATTTGTTCAAAAATGTCTATTTTTTCTTTTCTTCATATAGTTGTGCTTGATTAATATAATTTAACAGTACTCAGGATACACATTTGTATTGTTCTGTAAACAGACATAAACATAATATATCACACCTTTAGTGTCAATAATGCTGTTATCTAATATATTTTTCCATCTTTGATGAATTCTTTGGGAGAAATAAAAGTATCTAAAAATAGATTAAAGGTATAGTACTTATACAACTGTAAGTAGTAAAAATGTTGTTCTCAACATTCGATTTGAATAGTTATCAAAGGCCTTTTGTACATTACAGCTTATCTGAATATAACATAAGAACATAAGACATTTTACAAATGAAAGGAGGCCATTAGACCCAGCTAGCCTGTTTGATAGTTAATGGTTATATTTTCCCAGGAACTCAGCTAGCCATTTTTTTAAAGAAATTAACCTGGCTGGATAGTATTGCCATCCCACAACCCTTTGGTTGAAGAAGTGCCTCCTGTTCTGTTTTAAATGGAACATTATCATCAATGGACTGATCTGTCAGAGATACTGCCTCACTGTGCATCACTTGGACTAGTGTTTTTAGTTATGGAAGCCCTTTTTGTTTTCTTCAATTTGTTCATCTGGCCCAGATGGAATTCACATGCGGGAGAAAAAATGCCTGAAGTTAATCAAAACAGATTTTAAAAATCAGCTGTGTATTAGAATGATCAAGTTATACTTTTACTTTTTTAAACCTGTTCATTATTAACGGAACTTTTATTGTCCTCTTTGATGTGTATTAAATATATTTGAAATGGTTGTGTGTCATTAGTTTACCAAGTATAATGGATGCCTGCCTGACAGACTGGGAATGTTAGCAATAAGTTTAGCAATAGTCTGTTGGAGCCTTCAGTTTGGAGTGTGCAGTTGAAACGTTCTGACTGATTAAGCTGCACATTCACAATGTTATCGTTTCGTTTATAATTTAACCCAAATTATTGTACTTTGTCATTTTATGAGATGGGTAAACCGTGTGGTCTTGAAACCCTCATGATGTCATTTGTTAGGGGAGCATGCTATGAAAATATATTGAAAGTATGAAACATATGTTTTGATAATACATCTTCCTGCCTTTTTGCCTGATACAGTGCATTATCTTGCCTGACTGAGGAGCTCTTTCAAATATTGTGGTATGGAAAGCTCAGTGAGTTTTACCCTTAGGGTTCTGTATGTTTGACCCTGTTTTTCTGAGTCAGAAAGATTTGGTTTCTTTTTAATTCCCACTTCATGGATCTGCTCATAATACGTGGGCAGAAAATAAACAAGGCTGTGAGTTATTTTCTGAAATGTGTGCCATCTGAAGGCTATTAACTGTCTTATCTAATCCAATTTCTAATCTGGAACAAAAAATTTGAGCAGCTCTTAAAACAATATTAAACCTTACTATATGAGCCACCCATCGGAACTGAATCATATTTTAATATTCACAGCTTTCGAAGAGCAAAAAAGAGACCGAACCCATCTCTTCATTTTTTGTTTCTAGTTAGAAAGAGCTGAAAATCATAGCTGCTGAATATTAAAATGGATGGATGGTCTATAAATAAAATTATTTCTTCCTTTAATGTAAATACACAAAAAAGCCACTACCATCCACTGGAAGATCATTTGACTGGTGTTCCATCCAGGGTGTATCTCGTTTGCATCTGTTGCTTGCTGGGATAGGCTTCAGCTCCCTTGCGTCCTTGTATTAGATAGTGGTTAGAAAATGGATGGATCATTTCAAAGCAAGAACAGGAGGCACTTGTTTACCCAGAGGTTCATGGGGAAGTGGAACATTCATGTGGATGAAGCGGTTAGAGTACTTGATTCAAGAAGCGTGATTCAAGAAATGACTGGGTGAGATCCTCGCATCAGTTTCTTCTAACTACCAATGGGGGAGATGGGACCAATGGCCTCTTCTCATTTGTAACCTTTCTTATGTACTTATGATTTCAGTAAGACAACAAACAGGATTTCATACAATTTTAGACATGGTGGTGTCGGAGAAATCGTTCCGCTTCACGAAAAAGACAGTCTGGAGTCCCTTTCAGAAGTATAACAGTCCTTAAATAGTTTTCTGTTATCTATCACGCGTCCCTGTGCTTCTCAGATTGGCAGCGTTCCAGAACCACACACATCTTCCCCTTCCCTATTTGCCACAGATAACTTCTTTTGATATAATTAGTTACTAAGTTTCGTAGTAAGTGTTCCCTGTATATAACATGGTATAGAATTACATAGTAGCCCTTGTGTCCAGCATTCTTCCACTCCAGTTCAATCCAGTTCTGCCAGTTCTGTATGTCCACCTTATAAAATACAGCAGCATCAGCAGAACAAGTATGTACAAAGTTCACAGAGACCCTCACAACACTGGTAAACAGCCTCTATTTTAGTTTATGAACAGAAACTGCAGTCAAGTTTGTAAAGAATAGCTGGAACTGTTCTTTACAACTTAGATTATGTGAATATGGGACAAGCTATCCAGTCATGATGTTGAAGCCAGTACTCTCGTTTCTTTTAAGAAATGGCAGGATGATATCAATTATTTACTACCTAATGTGCTATATGGGACAAATGAACTTCATTTTTTGTACCCTGTGTTATGGTCTTATTTTCTCAGGATGGCTTGAATGAAAGTTTGGATAGTCAGTGCTTTGTCTTTCACTCAGGCAATCAAAGTGTAAAGTCACCTTGCGTGTTGCGTTATCTCCTATCACCATCTAGAATAGTTTTAACTTGAGAAAAATATCTGCTAGCACAGAAATGTTGTAAGTTCTTTTAATGGGCTCTTTTCCAGTGAAACTCAGTTTAACCCAGTGAGATAAAAAAATGAACCTGATCTCTTTTTTCAATTTTAGCTCCTGAAACCTTGATGCATCTGTAGTACAATACATTAAGTACATATAATGTCTTATCTATCAGCTATGCTAATAAGTTATTACATTAAGTAATTAGTTTTATGGTAAAATTCTGAGACGCCTGATAAGTACAGGGAGATTTTCAGTGTAAAGGATCCTGATGAGTTAATATGAGGATAGGATATGGTGCCAGACATTCACTAAGGACAGTCAGTTCAGATCAGAAGTGTGGATCTTATTAGCTGCTAGAAAATCTATTGCTCTCCAACGGGAACCTGAGCATTATAATGACACTGTCTATAAAGATAAAGTACAGGCCAGTTTTAATCAGGGCCACAGAGTAAAAATCTATGCCGTGGGGAAAAGCAACCCATTTCTCATCCTTCTATTCTCCTTTCAGTCAGGCAACGGTAAAATAAGTTAAATAAACTGAATACTAAGGAACATAACTTTCTAGTCACCCTTTTTCCCACTGAGATTCCCAGAGAGTAAAGTGCAATTCCAGAATCTTGGACAGATACACAGCCTTGACGAAACAGGTATCATACAGTCATGTGCCAACCTGGAAGGTAATGAATGAGACTGGGACAAATAATGGGTGTATGCAGCCTCTATTGATGACACACAGGCCCAGTGGGAACTTACCAGAACAGTGAGGCTCCTGGAACATCTGACAACTCCAGGAGGAGGATCTCTCCCTCAGTCCCTCCTGGAAGCGGCACTCTGCTTGCATTGGAGGTGAAGGCTGTACTGGACTGTGGGATTTAAATTAATGAATTCATCTGCAAGTCCCGCTAACTCTCTTAGGGGTTTAATTGACCTTATGAACTCTTTCTCTTCATGTCTAACTAAAAGGTTCCGGTCGTGTCAGCCACAGAGGAAGGGGCACCAGCTCTTTTCTAATTTCTGGCCTTGGCAGGAGAGCTGTAGTTGCCTTGACTTCCATTCTAGGACTTCATTCATACTTTTCAAATTCACTAACAATGAACTATTCCAGGTGGCAGGGTGGCGCAATGGTTAGCATTGCTGTCTTGTAGTGCTGGTGGCCTGGGGTTGAATTCCTGGGGTGCTATCTGTGCGCAGTTTGCATGTTCTTATAGGTTGATTGGCTTTTGTGAAAATTAGCCCTGGTGTGTCTGTGCGTGCCCTGCGATGGACTGGTGTCCCACCCAGAGTGTATCCTACAGCTCCCTGTGAGCCTAAATTGGTGAAAGTGGTTTGAAGATGGGTGTACAAAATATTTCAATTGCCAGTTTTCTGGATAATCTGTGTTTGTGGCATAACAATGCCACAATAAATAAATGCAACTTGGTTAAAAATGACGCTATCCCTCACTGCCAGTTTCTCTACTGCAGTGGTAGAAATGCCTTTTTCAAACAGAGCAATAGGTGTTACTGTTTTCTGAAATGGGCCACTCTGAAATTTAAACAAAAAGGAAATTACATTAAGGATCAAAGTGACTTGAAAGATTTTTTTTAGGGTGATAGAATAATAAAGGCAGATGTAATGCCAGAGGAATCATCCCTTAGCTTGTGCTTTATGAATATTGTGGTTATACCCAGAAGCTCTTTTACAAAAGAAAGTGGAATCAATAGTTATGATGTGATGGTTCAGTAACAATTCCTACAGTAGCAACAAAGGTCAAATATCTGTAAATCAGCAGCATGTATTTTATCGATCAGTGTCAAATAAAGGCCATTGATTTAGTTTAATTTTCACTTAGTGGTGGGGATGTATTTTTCAGCCAGAGGTACCGCTTGTTAAAGTCTCTGTTTTGTGATCATTGTCAGCAGATAGAGGAAAGCAGCACAAGTATTATGTCAACACTGGATTGTACTGTACATAAGGAAAACACAATGAACACAAAGGGACACGTTGAGCCATCGAAAATGTGAATGCAGGCACCTTGCGTCTTAAGTGCTAAAACCACCAACCTAATTACAAAAACACCTGATATAATATGGAGTGAAGACCTCTAAAATGGAATTACATAATTACAACCTCACTCCTTTTGTGGAGTTTAAGAATGTATTTGCGTGGAACTACCTACAGACTTTTAGATATACTGTAGGTGAAGGCCCCTGTTGCTTTCAGCTAGAGAGATGTCACACTAACCTTCAAGGGGTACTACCATTGAACTTGGGGGTGATACTTAAGGAAACACGCTTTCAAAAATCAATTCTGCGGATGATAAAGATACATGTGACAGTCTGTGTTGGTTAATAGCCATAAAACACTTGCAGGTTTGTTATGCTGGATCTGGTGCATTTGTGGCTTCAGAGAAACTGTAACTGCTGCAAGAGCACAAACTGCAAACTATTTAATGAAAATATTCATTCCTCTCCATACATGCTAACCCACCCTTAATAGTCATTTGTGGAGCTGCCCCTTCCTGACTTTCATAAGAGTGATGAGATGGTTGATTCTATAGCATTGAGTAGACTCACCACAGTGCCAGTACCACACATGAGACGTGCCTTCAGGTGTAAAATTTTTTTTTTGTGATCCTATTTGCGATCAGCCATTTATTATAACTGTAAGTGTAGCTGGATTGAAAGTATAAGGAAAAATGCAATTAAATATAAAGATTTTTTCTTTAATGATTATTTTCCATGGCAACAGCAGTTAGCATTGCTGCCTTGCAGCGCTGGGGCCCTGGGCTTAGTTCCTGGGGTGCTAACAGTATGCAGTTTGAATGTTCTCCCTGTGTTTGTGTGGATTTCCTCCGGGGGTGCTCCAGTTTCCTCCCACAGTCCAAAGCCATGTGGGTTAATTGGCTACTGTCCTTGGCGAGAGTGTGTGCGTGTCTGTGTGACTGCCCAGCTATGGACTGGCATTCTGTCTAGGGTGTATTCTGCCTTGTGCCCAGATGATTGCTGGGCTCCATTGTGACCTGAATTGGATAAAGCGGTTCGAAAATGGATGGAAGGGTTATTTTCCACACTCTCACAGCCCATTTGTTCAAGGTGGAAGCTTGAGAAGAAATTTACAATGTCATTCTGTTGCGATGCCCTAACAATATCAAAACATTTGCCATTAGAAGAGCAAGATGAATTAAACAGACATTCCCTCAGCTAGAAACATTGTACTAAAAATCAAAATCGAATCAAATCAAAGTTTATTTATCAAATGCACAACAATACAGCATGCAGCAGTAGTTGCTGGCAGTGAAGTGTCTTTTCTGCGAGCTTACAAAAATCACAAGAATCACAAAAATTGCAAAATTCACAAAAACACAAAAATCATAAAATTTAGGTAACGAAAATAAGGTTAGTAATATAGTAATCCAATCTATAGTAATAGATGTAATAGAAATTGAATAAAACTCAATATGAGTAGAGCTGCTATGTGTCCATGGTGTATGCAATATACAGTATACAAGTAGTGCAGTTATGCTGAATACAGTGAAAACTGTGTGTCCATGTAGCCATTACAGGTGATTTGCTAAAGGAGCTGCTGGTTTTTTAGCAGTCTTATTGCCTGGAGGTAGAAGCTGTTCTGTAATCTGTTGGACTTTGACCGAATGTTTACCAGACGGTAGGAGGGAAAACAGTTTGTGACTGGGATGACTGGGGTCCTTGAGAATGGACCTGGCCTTCTTCAGACATCTAGCTGAGTAGATATCCTGGATGTTTGGTAGCTCATAGCCGGTAATGAGCTGTGCTGACTTCACCACCCTCTGCAGTACTTTGCGATCCAGGGCGGAGCAGTTCCCATACCAGGCAGTGATGCACCCAGTCAGGATGCTCTCAATAGTGCACCTGTAGAAGTTGGCCTGGATATGTGACGGCATGCCAAACCTCTTTAGCCTACAGAGAAAGAATAGGCGGTGCCGTGCTGTTTTGACCACGGTGTTGGTGTGGTGGGTCCAGGTTAAGTCCTCTGAGATGTTAACTCCATACTATCTATATGATTTAGTTTTCAGTCATTTTAACTTGTCAATCATATAGTACTTAAGCTTTTTTAATAAAGATGTTCCATTCAAACAAAAGTTCCCACAATCTCCCATGTATGTTACATACAGCTTGTTGCACAGTGTAAACTAATAAGGCTTCTTTTGCAATATAAGAAGTGTATTACTCAATCTGCCTCAGTCTTAATAGTAATGCATTTTTTTTAATGTGCAGTATATCAGCATGTTACATCAGACAGATACAAACTATTCTTGTCCTATTATCTACTTCCACATTGTGAACGTTTCTTTCACTTAATCTTCATATAACAGTGCATGCAAATTGAGTGTAATCTACTCCTGTTTTACTAATTAAAGAAAACTCACTCATTAAATTAAACTGCTTGTCACTTTCTAGATTTGCTAATGGGCTTAACAGATTTGCAGACACTTCTCTCCCTTATTGCAGTAATATATTCTTGGGTAGTAGTAAAGGTGACAGGGGATGCAGAACAGGCTCTATTCAGAGAAAGGGAAGTCTGCCATAAGCATTTATTCCCAAAACATCTATTTTAATGCTTTTTTAAATTGTAGCCGCATGGCTTTCTTACAAATGCAGATGACTTCCAATAGAGAGTGAAAACCTACAGCCCTATTTAAAGTCAACACAAGTAATCATACTGCAGAATAGCGGTATACCCGTTTCAGTTAACCCTCCTTCGGGAGCTGTGCCATATCCTGCTCTCAAACAGGGTGGTCCCAAGACTCTACACGATCATATTTTCACAGCAGCCAAGAGACAAGCAGTCCAAATTCTATTGATGGCCTTTTCAAGTAACACAAATGAATCCTTGAATCCATCAAAAACGCAACCTCCCCTAGCACTCTACATGCCATTTAAATATATAAATGCTTTATTACACCCATGTGAGAAAGTGAAAATCTACGTCCTTAACCAATTAATCAATAATTATATCAATTACACCTGGTGTAGCTATTGACATGCTATTAGAGGCTGAATTGCGGCCCCTGGTGGCAGATTATGTGTAACTGCAGCCCCTTCTTTAGCAGGTGGTATCAGAAGCCAAGCTCTAGTTCTAGTCTACTACAGTGTCCAGGTATGAAGATTATGTCAATTCACTGCGGTTTCCTAATGTCAGATAACAGGGCAGGCATATACTGTACCAGTAGATCGTGATATGTGATTGGTTCACTTCTCTCATCCCATAAGGCACAGCTTGCAGATTATAAATGGCCTCACCTTATTCTTTGACCTTTCCTATGCTTTTTGTGGAGACTCCGGTGTGTAGACTCTTTCAGAGGACTGCGGTAGATCAGCCCAAATGCCAGAGGCAGCCAGTGCCCAGGCTGTGCTCACCTAGCTTGACAGAGGTGTGAAGGGTAACAGAGGCCAAAGCATACAGTGAGGCACCTCATCCACAGCAGTGGTATTCAGATCTGATCTACCTTGAAATACCCTTGCCTTGAGGTAAGGTATTAAAAGGGAGCAGCTGTTTGTCCTTCTCATTCTAAGTGTATGTTTCACACTCATGTGACGGATTTTGAAAGTGTAATTCACAGGTTAGTTTTTACAGCTGTCCACCCCCTCCCCACGCACAGAAACATAGACAGAGTGGAAATTAAGACAGCGGGCTTTAACGTTAAAGACCATTAAGCTATGCACAACACTCTACCACTTTGCATTTCAGTTAAAAATGGCAAAAATTTAGAAACTCGCCTCAGGCTTCTAATGTAGGATGTCTTGACAGGAAATTCATTTACATCTATAATAAGCTCCAATTAACATTTATTATTGCCTGACACATACAGCAAGACCTCTTAAGTGGTGAACTGCAGTATAGCTGTGGTTTTTATCTGATGTGCAAGCTCCAGTTAGCCATGATAACTGCTCTCTGTTTGATGTAATGCATCTTAACACTCACTGCGTGAAATGATACCGATCAGAATGAAAACTTTGAAGTCAAGGAATATTATACAAGATTTATTACAAAGCAAAGGAGAAAACTTTCTACAGACTTTCTGCTGACAGTAATGAAAGTCAGGTTTTTAAACATTTCTATCAGTTTCCCTTATAATCATCTCTGTTCAGATCTAGAGATTGGCTTGCTTTAACATACTGTATGACATGTCTTGTTAAACAGGAATTATTATGGTCACTCGTCTTTGAACTTTTCTTCAATGCAGCAATTATTTTTGTAATGTGCTGAGCAGGAATGTATTGCAAATGAGATCTTCCTCATGTAACATTTCTTTTTGCTAGTTATAGATGAAGACAATATCAGTTTGTATCATGGTGACATACTGAACAGAATAAAGCAAATTGCACAACAATGAAATCTGATCAAAGCGCTATGTTGCTTCATACCATCATTTTCAGGTTATTGACCCCAATGGACACACTCAATAGTGTAAATTATAAGGGAAGCATATTAAAACAATTAATGAGTCAGTTAACAATAACTAATGTAAAAATTAATTCTACAGGAAGATGCAGGGCAACAAGTCCTTGTGGTGTCTGTTATTTTCCAGAGCTCAGCTGCAGTCTGAACATGCCAATTAAGGTGGGATGTTCTAAAGGGAATGCAAAAAAAAAAGTAAATTAAGGCTTCAAGACAAACAGAGGACAACGATACCTGTACTTTTTTCCCTTTCATCCCATTTGGATTACCCCAAGGATTAAATAGGCCAACTTTTCTGTGTGTTTCTTCAGTACGTGCTAATATGCCTTAAATCCACTTTCTAAGTGCTTTATGTAATACAGGGTTAATAATAATCGTTTCTTACACTTACTGTATATAGCCCTTTTCTGGCCACTCCACCCAGAGCACTTTAGAATTAATGGGGACTCCCCTCCACCACCAATGTGCAGCCCCACCTGGATGAAGCGACAGCAGCCATAGTGCTCCAGTACACTCACCACACACATAGATGGGGATTATTAGGAGGCCATGATTGGTAAAGGCCAATGGGAAATGCCCAGAGAGATTAAGGACCTTGGTTTTACATCTCATCCAAAGGATGGTGCCTTTTTTGATAATGTAGTGTCCCCCTCACTATACTGGGGCATTAGAACCCACACAGGTGGCACCCCCTTCTGACCCCATTAATACCACTTCCAGCAGCAACCTCAGTTTTTCCCAGGAGGTCTCTCATCCAGGTACCGACCAGGCTCACACCTGCTGAGCTTCAGTGGGCTACCAGTTTCGAGCTGCAGGGTGATACGGCTGCTAGACAGGATGCCACTACATAGCAGGACACACACTCACACCAGAGCCAGTTATCCCAATAGACAATTAACCGACTAGTATGTCTTTGGTCTGTGGGAGGAAACCCACACAAACACAGGAACTCCAAGTAGTCTGCACCCCAGGAATTGAACCCAGGGCCTCAGCACTGCAAGACCACAATACTATCCACTGCACTGCTGCGTCAACCCACACTCATCTGAATCTTATATACAAAGCTAACAAACTTCCATTTCGAATATCCTATGTTTATTTCTACTGTATTTAACCAACTTTAAAGAGCCAGACCATGAACTACAATTAAAGATAATCATGAACAGATGAAAACCAAACTAACACAAGGTGAAATTAAAGTCTTACATAAAGGGCCCTGGAAGTATGAAACAAAACCCTTAGTCATGTTGTCAAGAAAAGACATTGATCCCTAGATCAATGAGCTACCAGTACACAGGTTAGCTCCCTAAAATGGCCTCATATCATTTGTAAACATTTATTAATTTAAATTTATAAATAATATACATAAGATAAATGAATCTCAAAGATAAAAATGGTGATATTATGTATTTGTAGTCCTGGAATGTATAGAATGAATCGATGAAAGCGTAAGAAACGTAAACGGCATGAACGACAGTGTATTGGGTTTCTAATGCCTGTTTTGCCGATTAATGTATTTTAAAAGCCCAGGTTATACGGCGAGCAGTGCATGTTTTTCATGCACTGCTCGGAGATTTTATAGAGATTGTCCACTTTCTTAGCCATGAA
Source organism: Lepisosteus oculatus (assembly GCF_040954835.1). Classification (NCBI taxonomy): domain Eukaryota; kingdom Metazoa; phylum Chordata; class Actinopteri; order Semionotiformes; family Lepisosteidae; genus Lepisosteus; species Lepisosteus oculatus. Next base: position 23,196,628 of record NC_090705.1, read on the forward strand.
AAAAAATGTAAATGAGGTATTCTGTAATGTGAGGCGGGGAGGGTTGTGTTAAAAGATTTTAGGACCAGCATATTTGTCTCTACCTCACTTGCCGCCATGGGCAGGACATTCTAATACATGATGTTTTCACTGGCAAGCCAGGAGATTATATTATGTGTTTTCTGGACCAAATAAATCACCTTAAGTATAACGACAAAAGCTGAATGAAAAACTTTTCTCGACAGTCGTTCTCTTTTGCCTCTTTCGCACCACACAGTCAATGCAGACCCACGGGAACTGCGACGCCTCGGGAATTCATTCCAGTATATAAATTACCAAAATAATGTTTACACGTTTTCACCCTCTGGCCGTTGCACTATGTTTTGCAAACTAAATAATTCAATGCAATTAAATACTCCTGAGTTTTATTTAACAATACATATTAATACAAAACGTTTACCGACTAGCATTTCCGTACCAAAATGCTCAAGGGGCATCTGAATTTTCCTTATATAATATACGCTGTGTCTACAGCATGCTTGGGATTTTATTTTGTTTGTTTTTTTGCATTAGCTGGGGAATAGGCGATTTATAATGTGACAACCGGGCACTGGCTATCTCTTCTCTGCCAAACCCCGAGCCACAGCAGTACGAGCCGCACGCCGCTAACTACCTCGGCGGAGAGGAGGAGGGTGACGTGCGTGAGGGAGGCAGGATTGCTTCCGGGTTGGAGCTGCAGTGGGAGGGCTCGCTGCCCCGCAACCAGCCCCGCACACACCGGAGAGCAGAGAGCGGCGAGCGAGCGGGCAGCGTCGCGCAGGGGCTGAGCAGCGCGAACCGCGGCTGAACTACTGTTCAGTTTCCACCGAAAGGAGGAAGAGCTGCGCCAAGAAGCACGCAGGACACCGCGGTTCAATAAGATGAGCTAGGCTGCATTGCATCCGTCAGGTCTCCCGCTGCCTCTTTTTTCGGATTAATTTGTAGAGGTATAGCGGTATTCCTTTTTTGGGGGAAAAGAGGAGTTCTGAGACGAGGCATCGGATCTCGTTAAAAAAAGAGATCTAGCTTGTATTTTGTTCACTCGGTTTTTGCATTGATGTAACGGCTCGGCTTGTCGCTCCTTGTGCCCGTTAGCTGTGCTTGTTTAATGAGCGGTTTCATCCTGGGACTCCGTTTAGCACTGCCTCCTGTTTCTCAGCAGAATTTTTTTTAACAAGTCGTTTTTCCCCTCTCATTCCGCTATCTCAGACTGGCACTGGAGTAACGCGAGTCAGCGAAACACTGGAATGACACGATATTGGCTTCTGTAAGAGCGCTGCGAAGAATAAAAAGAAGAAGCAAAAAAATATATTTACATAGCTGAATTCCGACTTTATCCAGAAAGGTAAGTGAAATGAATGTGTACAGGCCTACACGACGATGACAGATATGCTATACTTAAGGGCTGAGATAGCCAACTTGCATTTAGATGTAACTAAACTCGAGCGAAAAGTGTCACTATTTTATTTGTAGACTACCGTTTTTTTACATTTTTTGCTCTTTGATCTGCAATTTTCTCCCAGATAGTCTCCCCCCCCCAAAAAAAAAAATTGACCTAAACAATTTATGCTTCTTTTACCAAAAGGGATATACTTCATTTCTAACCTTCAGATATCTGGATAGTCTTTTGGTTAACGGGACATTTTCAACTATACCTATCTACGGCGTACGACAATTGATCTAATATATTAGCCTTTTTAAGTAAAAGTTTTCTTTTCGCTATTTTAATCAGATTTAACCCCTCAGGTCATATAAGGTATAGACTCTTATAGTCCTAAACTATTAGCATGTTTGACGACTGGTTAAATAATGCAGTAGGTAGCCGTGTTTGGATAATTGGACAAGTTCAGTAACTAATCAATGTCAAATAGAAAAAGGCAACTCGGTGAATTCAACAGGGCTAATTCACGTGTTGGCGATTTTTGATCCTAGCTGCCTTGACATACACCGGTAGCGGTTTTATAATGCACAGTTCCTCATACTGACAGAAAAAGTCAATAGTTTGCATTTAACAGGTTATGGGGTTTCGGTTGCGATTGCTTCTGGCTCAGAAAACAACGTACTCGCTGGGTAGCTAATATATTTGCTTATTTGCTGCCGTTATTAAAGCGAAGTACTGCGGTTTATTAGGTGGGATCGATTTTTATGCTCTCGTCTTGGGCCGTGCAAGAACAGTGCTGGGTATGTGCCGGTCGTCCCCTACAACAGGTCTGACACGATTAAAAGAAACGGAGAGGAGCGAGGGCGAATCGGAGATCAATATGCAGAAGCGGAATGTGTTTTCTCAGTGTTAAGATGTAAAGCGTAAGAGGAATTAATCTTTCAGGTCTCTAGGGGGCAAAGGAGGTAGGCATAATCGTCTCCCACATTTTAATTCTTGTGACGGCTTAATCTTTTTGGCTCAGATGTTGCAGAACAATGCCCAGTCCTGTAGGTACTGTATGTCTGCCCGAAGTCTTGGGGGGACAGTCTGAGACTGGAAGCTGTACCCCCACAAACGGTTTCTTAGGCAAGTTTACACTTCTCAAGCGACGATTACATGCGGTTATTTATTGATGACTGAATTTACCTGGATGCTGCTTTTCACACTCTACTTGAAAACCCCGCTTGAAGTGAAAAGGTAGGGTTGTGCAGAAGCTAATCATTCAGCGATAGTCACAGAAACTCAGAAAAAATACAGACGGAAGGGGTGAGAGTTATCACACCTCTTTAATTTTCCCCACAACACGTGCGTTTGTGTTTCTAAATAATGTTGTCATTTTCACCTTGTTTTTGTTGGAGTAGCATTATAATCGGATATTGATTAAAACAAAAACAGCAACTGGTCTGATCGCGTTGTTTCCTCTCTTTTTCGGAGTGCTGTAAACAGCAGCTGTGCTTCCCCGTAGATGAAAAGCGAGCGGTTTTGTTTGTTATCCCAAATGCCCAGAAACAATGCGTTCTTTTGCGGATCACACAGTGCAGTCGCAGAGAGTGTGGAGGCTGCGGCGCGCGGGGGTTGTGTTCCTGTCACCTGGCCGTTCTGGGAACAGACCGCTGTCCCTGAACCCCTATAGCCAGCCTACGCGTCCCCTACACCGGCCGCGACCTCGCCTTGATTAGCTGTGGAGCCCAGAATCATTTAAGCGTGGTCAAAACTGTTCGCTACTAGGTTCCTTTGCTGGTTCTAGCCATTGTAAATCTCCTTGGATAAAAGCGTCAGCCACAGTTGTTTTAAGATACTGTATAAGGTGTGCTGGCCAAAAGGTGTTGAAAACCGCCCTTAATATGATTTGAAAGATATTTAATAAAGTCTATATATTTTTTTAGAGTTTTTGCAAGCGGATACATCGCATTGTATATGATTTGATTCAAAGTCCTACCTTCATTGATCCAACCTAATATTAAACATAGTATATTGGCGATTTTAGTTTTTATTATTTAAAAATACTGGGTAGGCTTGTAACCTCAAGCTCTGGCTATTTAATTGTTTTGCATTTAAAACTCCTGGTTGAGATTTTATGTTCCCTTTATGCTGCTAAAGTTAAGTTTAGGGCTCTACCTTGTCTATAAAATGTCATAATATTTGTTTTATTCCAAACCACTCATCTCATGCGCACATGTCTTTTGGAATGTGGATGATGATATCACTGGTCTTGTGCCTGCAGGCATCCTGTGAGTTATCTGGGATAGCTCCTGACCTTGGTGTTCCCCCTCCCCCATGTGCTGTTCACTTCTGCAGAGCTCTGCTGTACCAAGATGACAGCACGCACGTTGCCTCCAACCTTTAATCATAAAAAAAATGTAAAACACTGAAAAAGACAAAAAAAAAAAGGCTCTATCCAGCATTGGCTTTCATTGTTCATGTTTTATGTAGTAGTTTTTTGATACCAAATGCCCCATATGGGGCTTGTGTCAAGTCTAGCCAAATCTCTGCGGCTGTCAGTCTTAATGAGATATGAAACCACCCTCCTGGAGAAGACAGGCTGTTTGATCAGAGTATACCCAGCCCCCAGACCCCCAGAGTTATGGACCTCGTTTAGTGGCTTGAACGCTAGACTAAAAATGTTATTTTTATACTTCACTCCCTCGAAACTTTCCAAGCAGTACTGTATCGGTATGTGCTGTATGGATAATTAGATATATCTAGAACTTTTTGGTGTGAGGTTATTTAATGACATGATAACGCATGGGGAAAAATCTCAAGTACCGATTTGCATAAGCTACAATAGGATTTGACAGTGAAATAGCTCAGGTCCTTCCAGTCTCATTCAGGAAATGCCTTAATGAAATTAATCTCATTTGCAATGATTCTCTTATTTTTTTAGTGACTGAGAAATAAGCCAGCCAATGCAATTGGACAAGAAATTGCATACAAGTCTTCTTACCCCTACTGTAATAAGCGAACTGTAGCCGTAAATTACTGATCACGACTTCATGTTGTTAACAGGTGATTGGACCTATTATGCTTGCATGTTGGAGCTGCTGGTTCCCTTTTTTATTTTATTATCTGGGTGCATTGCAGTGTTAAAGAAACTTTCAGAATGGGGGATTAGATGTCCAAAGTCTTCTAGCTAAATAAACAAATATAACAAAACAACTGTTACATTTGCATGTTGTATGAAAAGAAATTCCATAAAAATGAGTTGGCAGTGAGTCTTCTTTGTAGTATAGGAGCAAAGCCTTTTTACTGGATCTTTTTGTTAGGTTAATGTTAAGATGTTACTGAACCTCAAGGCTGGGGTACAGTTAAATGTGCAACATTGTTGTATGTAATAACTCCCAGAAGTAATGAGTGAGGTGAAATTACAGTTTCGGTGTTAGTCATGATTCTGTTCTATTATCTTGTGATTCAATTACAGTGACTGCTTTTGTGCGTGGTGTACAGAAGTGTTTGGTCAAGTGTGACTTACAGATGTGCAATATTTGCTCGGTTTTTGTCAGTTCCAGAATGAAAGGACCATTTCAAGGACATTCCTTGGAACCCGTAAAATAAAAACAATTCTTTGTATAGTAGAGAATGTTGCCCTTGATTTGGTTTGTTGGAAGCTTTCACGATTCAACAATATCCCTTATTCTATGTGCCAGTCAATGGTTGTGATTATCAGACCACAGAAATGTGTCCTGTCTGTGGTAAGAATGAAGGTGTAGCTTTTAAAGGCAATAAGAGACTGTAATACAGTGTGGAGAGGGGGAATGTTTATACTAGTCTTGTCAGTGGCAGTGATCCACTGTAAAATTAAAAGTCAGCTGCTAAATTATAGAATCTGTCACACAAACCAGCCGCTTAAAATTCAAAATGAAATAAACTAGGTAATTATCAAAAACCTAATGCATTAACATAAGATCAGTTCCAACTGAGAGGAGACGATTCTGCCCTTGTTAGCTGTTAATGGGTCTGAGGATCTCATCCATTTTTTCAGGGTTTGTAGATGTGTGGCTAAAATTCCAATGAAAAAAGAAATCAACTTTTCCTCAGCTGCAGCGCAAAAGAAAACCGCATCTTGTAGGCATGCTGGTGAAGTACAAGCAGTTGTCCGGGTCAGAATCTAATATTTGATTACTTACTGGGGGCTGCACACACTTACATCTGGATCATGGGGTTGAAATCTATTTCTTATCCTATGACAGAAAACAATGTTAATTTAAAAAAGAAGTCCCTATGTAACCAGTACATTTTGTGCCTATATAGTACAGCATTTTGAAACCAGAGATTTAATTAAATCCATAAATATTTAACCATGGATTTAACATATTAACTTAAATATTTAAGAATTTCATGAAGTCCCTGGGTTAATTATCTTGCAGTCACACGCATAAGTATGTATGTGTATGACCTTTTGCGGGGACCTTTACTTTCAAAGCAGTCGTTTGCATATCACCGGTATTGCTTTTAGACAAAACCCTGGATTTTGCACTCTCACAAACCTTTTCCCACGTGGAGGTTTCACGGTAAACCACTCTCTTCTGCCTCCCCCTCGCCACCCCTCCCACAGCTCCAGCAAACCATGTGCCTGCAAGCACGCCTTTCTGCAGGATTTTCGTGGTGCAGAGACAGAGCCGTCCGACTGGGCAGGAGCCCGTGCGCGTCGGTACATTTTGAGGTGGAACAAAAGGGGCGATTGAAGGCTGAAGAGGGTGTGCTGGTGGAGTTGGGCAGTGTGCCATTATGCAGACAGTTAGTATACAATGAGCAACCAGTCTAAGAGCAAAGTAGGATAATGTATGTTTTAATTCAGATGTACCCCCCACACGGTCACATTTAAGCAGAGACTTTTAAGTTGTGTAAACTTGTCTTTTGGTAGGGCGACTGTGTGCACAAGTTATTGCTAGATCATCAAACAGAAATGAATAAGCTTGTACAGCAACATGGCTGTAGTGCTCTGCAAGTAAGATTTGTCGTGATCTAATAGGGGTTGCTCCTTATTTAAAGTTTCTCCCACAATAGAGGAATGTTCTATAGCTGATGGTGTGGAATCACATTTTTCCAAGATGGAAAGATGAAATGTATTTAGATGAAGTTTTGGGGAAACGATTTAAAATAGTGTTGCACACCTATCTTCGTTACAGTCCCTCTGAGGGAATTTTGATAACTTGAAAACAATTTTGAAGCCTGTGCCCATTGATGAGATGTGAGCCCCATCTCGGAAGTTAATAGACTGGTAGCAGTGAAATAGTTAAAGTGCAGATCAAGGTATAAGGAGGAAATATATATATATTTTTTTATTTTGTACAGAAATTAATGGCTGTCATCATAACCTCCAATCATTTGACAAAGTGTCGTGTTACAGGAGGGCACAGTGAATGTGGAAGAGAAAATCAATATTGGGAGCACAATTAAATTATGAATAATTATGGAACTCCCAAAATTAAATTTCCAGAAGCTAGAGGCATTATTATTCAGCAGAGAAAGTGCTTCTGCCTGGTTATACAGTGCGTCATGGGGAGTCAGTCTCGGTCAGGCTTCTATCTTAGGGTATATTGTTGTGTTTTTCATGACTTCTGTTTTAGTCACCATTGAAAACTTCATTCTGGAGAGACTGGTTATAAGAGGGGTCACTAACCCTGGTCCTGTAGAGCACTTGTTCTTTAACTCTGTTCCTGGGAGACCCTTGTGTCTTCCAATTTTATTCCGAGTTCTTACTGTAAATGCATTGTGTCTGGTGACCCATTTCTTTTTAAGGTACATCTCTAAATTTGCTTTCCGCTCTTAAAGTTGAATGGGGGTTTGTATCAACCCTGTGCCAATTTCTGAGTGTTAAAGTCCCCTCATAGCTGTGTTAGCCATAATGTAACCAGTTGGACCACTCGGTGGAGGGAGTGTTTCCTACTTCATACCCACTTGTACCAGTTCATCTTTAATTTTATGCCTATAAAGGACCTTTCAGTCTAACAAAGGGGAGCACATTCTTCATTTGCGGGTTGAGGAGATGCTGTATATAGTTTTGTAGACTTGAAATTGGCTATTTGTGAAACTCAGGAGTGAAGAATCTACTAAGAGTTTGTACACGCTAGATGATCAATTAAAGGCATTAATTAGCTTCAGCTCAGTTGGAATAAAAACTGGCGGACATTTAAATATCACATTGAGGAGACTTGGAATAATTTACTTGTGATCCATTAAACGTGATTTGTTATTGAATTTGGGTTCTTTTATAACTAAATTTTAACACCTTTCCTCCCTCAGGGACCAGCGCTGCCCTAGTTGAGTGCATTGATTACTTAATTGATCAATAACTTACCAGTGCTCCTGATCTTTTGAAATAGTTGACTTTAGTATTAATAAGTACTCAAGATTATTAAATCCCCAAGGCCTAGTGGTGTACTCAAGGAAACAAGATGTTATTTGGGAGCCACCGATGCAACAGTTGCTCAAGGCAGGGTTAGTACCCAGGGCCTGGAATCCCATTCACAAGAAGAATGGCAAAACCGAACCAAGTCATTATTGACCAATAAGTCTGTCTTCTATTATTGCCCTTGGTAACAATGATGATCTAATTAATGAATAATTTGACTGCAAAAAGTAAGAAGGTCAGACTCTGAAGTTGTTTTACACATAACTGTATTTTTTAATGAATGAAAAGTTTGACTAATCAGCTGCAAAAGGACCTAAAGAAAAATCTTTATTGCTGTATTTCTATGGAAATAATTAGGGCAGTAATTTACATGACTGCTCAGGTTGGAATTAAGCCCAAAACTGACTGGATCCTCCAGTCCTCAATATTCGATTGAGACACGTTATCTCACTCCTCTCGTCCCCTCTGGAAAAAACCTGACTTTGTTTCTCTACAGTTTGTTAAAATGGCTTGCTTTTCAGATCTCGCTAAATCCCAGGACGGAAAGCGTTGTAAAGGGAGCTTGAGGCATGTTCAGTGTTCCCCTTGTGGGGTGGGGAGGGGGAGGCTTCACATTGTGTGATGCCTATCACTCCACTGTCCTGTTCTACAGTCGTATTTGCAAAACCTTTTTTGGCAATTGTACATGAGGATTTTTATGGCTAAGACACCCTTGAAGTTTTTATATAAATATGTTTCTACTATATATATCCTCGGAGGCAATAAGATCAGTGCTAATCTGCTGATCATCTGCCAGCGTGTGCAATTCATCAGCGCCCTGTTTTGTTCTGATGACAGCGTTGAATGAAAGGTACTTTTTTTGGCGGGGGAGAGATTTAACTTTTTTGTTCTCAAGAAGTTATTTTTCCGAACTGTTTTTAGGAATTGCTACGCAAGATGTCAGAGTTCTGGTCTTAATTTCCTTCTTTTAATTGAGGGACTTGTGCAGCAGTCAATAATACTATTTGCGTACCGCCGAGTGACATCTTTTGAACCAGACTGTGCCTCGCAGTGGCTTCAGCCTCAGTCATTTGCATATTCTACTTCTTTAGCTTGTTGGCTGTGGTTTGCCAAATCATTGATAAGGGCAGCAGGATTTCTGTCTTGGAGCGTGTCATCTGTTGGGAGGATGCTTAGATTCGAAGAGCAGGGTTGTAGAGTTAAACAGCCCAAGCAGTTTTGCGTTGTTGATTTGTGGTCAGTGAGATCATCCAATCGTACAGCTGCTTGTGTGAATATAATTATCCCTGTGCGGCAAACTGAGCATAACCAGCGCTGGTGCTTGCAAATACTTCATCCCTGTAAAAACAACCAACAGCAATAACTAAACAAACCACTCAACCTCCTGCTGTTTCAGAATCGTACTTGTAAAAAATGCAGCTTCCACTTTCAACCTGGCCTATGGTTTCCTTCTGTGAGAAGAGCATTCGGAAGTGGCTGTTGTTGAAGTTCTCAGTTGGTACTGTGGGTTCAGAAACGCTGTGCCACCTAAGGAGACTGTTTGTTAACAGTGGCAATTCTGATTAATTCTCATCCTCTCGCTGCCAGGTCCCAGACACCCACGCCACATATGGTACAAGCGCTGCTGGCAGCCCTCGCAGTGTGTCAGGGCTCCCTGCGCGCTGGAAGGGATCGGGCTCTGTGGTGGCATCAATAGAAATGCCGCCGAATTTGAGATCTGATGAGTGGGACATCCGCTATGAGCTTTTTGCCACTGGGTCTTTCTCTTCAGAGACCCACGTTTCTGCACGCCAAACTGATGAGGAGTAATTTCCTTAGAGGAGCTCAGTTTGTCGATTATTTTCTGCAGTTTGAAAAGGCAAAGCAGTGTGCATGGTATGTAATTTGTCCTTTGTGTTGCTCAGCAAAAGGAAATTAATTTATTCCATAAGCAAACAGACCATCCTGAAGAAAGAGCGTATCTGCTTGAAGTTGTTTTTTGGCCATTTTAACCAAACATTCCATAAAAAAACAAAAACTTGGGAACAGATTCCTTGCCCAGGAGGTGGGTGGAAAGGGTTAAATGGGGAGTTTTTCAGTTCCCATTCTGTCTGTTTTGTATTCATTCATGTAGTGTAGCAAGTAACTAAAAACATCATACAAAAACCTGAAATGTGCGAAAAATGACTGAAACGGTATTTAAATGGGCATTACTGCCAGGTTAAATGTTTAGGAGCAAAAGCAGTAATGCTTTCGACAGTGGAAACAGCTGAGCAAGCAGCCAGCTCATTGTATACATTCCAGCTTTTGCAAAGGCAGGCTTAGGCACTGCGGGTGAATACCAGCTCTTGTACATTAGAGGCGCAAACCTCAGAAAGCAAGCGATAGCTGCCATGTTTTGCACAGCCTCTGCCTTGAGTCTGTCTTTTCTGAATGTGGGATGACTTTGTGAAACATGAAGGTTTTCTCACCAAGAAGCAGTGCAGATGAACAGTATGGACTCTCAGAAAGAGAGGGCGGTCCATAATGGGCACTGAAAACTGGTGGCGAACAAGACTGGGTTGAAAGCTCTTCAGTTTGGCTTGTGGAGACCTAGAACAGCGATATGCATTGCACATCCTGGAGGGGTGCAGCCCACCAAGTTTTATAGGGAACTTGCAATCCTCAATCAGTGCAGACCTGGAAATAATGACAAGGAAGGCCAGTTAAGGGAACACCTGCTTCGAATGACATCATTGAGAGTCCAGAGAGTTGAATGAAGACCTGAAGACATAGCAGCCCTTTCTCCAGTATTAAGAGGAAATATCAGTGAGCTTGTCTTGCTGGCTTTATGGATGACTTTGATTAGCTTGCGTGTAGAGACTGTAAAGATCTGTGATCTGTGATTAGCAGTGCTAATTACACAATTAGTGTTGTTGTTCAGGACTATACAGAAATGAAATGTTTTGGACACGGTGGCTTTCTAGGACCAGGGGTACAGCGATCAACATTAGGGAGCTATAAAGCCAGTATTGAGTTTTTGAAGTTAGACTTTTTTGGACTCGGAGAAGTCTGTATGAAAGCTGTAGTGGTGGAAGTTTTTTTTTTGTTTATGCCTCTATTGACCCATGTATTTGAACACTCTGTCAGTGTGACCAGAGCATCAGAAAATCTCCCACTGCGCGAGTCCCTGAGAGGTAGCGATAGATGTTAAGCTCTGATAGTGGTAGAAGGTTAAAAATCCATAACCTAGGAATTATTGTGCAGATCTGACTTTTAAGGTTGCTTAGCAACCAATGGCCCTTTGCCAAGACCTGGAGGTTTGGTTCTTAATTTCTTGGATTAGGCCAGGAAAATGTATGTATGCAGAATTGATCTAATTCACAACATTTTCAGCATGCGCTGTTTTGTTTGCATACGTGTATTAATGTAAATTATATGCAAATAAAATCTAAATGGAATAATGCTCGAGTCACACAGCGAGAAAAATAGAAAATGTGCTCCAATATAATTCTTATTTATGGTCTGTGTTGGATTAGCACCATACTTTAAAGGGTGAGCTGTGTAATTTGTTGTGCTGTGGCTTGCTGTGCAGTTTTCCTTTGCTCATTTTTCTTGATATCCCCTGTATCATTGGTTTGTGGTGAGGAGAAAGGGTTTCTGATGACTGACCATGATGGTACGAGCCTGGGGGATTGTTTAATTTCTCCATCCCTACTCCCTCACCACAGAGCAGCTCAGTCTGACACCAGCCCGCCTGCCCTCCCAGCACACTTCAGGGGCAAGACTCCCATTTGCACGGAAAGCATTGGGCATTTTAGACTCTTGTATGTGAGCCTGACGTTCTGGCTTATTTTCAGCACATTTGCATAGACAGACAAGCACTTCAGGAGTTTTTTTTTTACCTTAAACCACAGATTTAACTGGGGATGTGTGGCTGGAATTTCCCACACAGATTTGTCCAGTTGATTGAGTCCCTCTGAGGTTTGAGTTAGTGGGGGTGAGTTCAGGGGTCACTGTGGCTCTGCAGAGTTGGGGACCTGCAGAACTGTCTTTGAGCTTTGGGTCCTGTCCGGGACAGCTCCAGCTCTTCTCCAGCTGATGTCCTGTACAGCCACTTGGATACTCATGGAGTAAATGGTGGAGAATGATTCTGACATTGGAGAGCATGCGTACCCCCATCTCCAGTGCGTGCTAGTACTGTAAGCATTATAGGAGGACTGCAACAGAGAACTGGGTGGATTAACAAATGATGATGTTAAATTGAGTCGGATAAAAAAAAATGCCTGTTCCAAATCACAAATGCTTTATTTCTTCCACAGCACACTTTTTTCAGAAGTTGGCAGTTTCTTGAATTCCCTCTTAACAGCTGTGAGAGGTAATTTCGAAATTGAATTTAATATCTCTGCTGTGGTTCAGCATGACAAGGAGAAATGGCAGTCAAGAGCTATTCAGGCAAACATTACAGAAAGTGTAAGGTGTAAGAGAGGAAACTTCAGCCTATATCACTACCTTCTTCTGTGTGAATTCCATCTGTATCATTTGACATTGATAACAGACATCTATAGTGGAATAGCTACGGTAGATGTGTCATTTAGCATAAGGCTATACGCGCAGTTCACCAGCTGCCCAGTCAAAAGCCAGAACACACTTCATTTTGGAACATTTAGATAGCTCAGCTAGTTCCTAATTTGTATCCAATTAGCTTTGACAGTGTTTTCTTGGCATTAATAGAATTTTGAATGTTGTAGTGATCTAAAAGCTACTAACTTAATAAGCAGTGGGTTAAAGCATGAGACCCGCTCAAGTTGCTTTACTCTCCAGAGTTGAAACTGTGAAAAAGTTAATCAAGAGGCATTCCAGTTTTATGTGAAGCTGGCCTGTCTAGCATTTCTGGGCCTAAAGAACTGGCAACAAATAAGAAGTTTGTATTAGGTGTGATTTGCCTTCCACTTGATTCGTTTTTAACTTTCTTCCCAGCCACCTCTGAGCTTGCCTGACAAAGCCAACTGAAAATCATTTTCAGTGTCTTAGTTGAACGTGTTCCCTTGGGACTCATCCGTCTTCACTCTGCTTCACTCTCATATGAGCTCTGCTGTAGAGCTGATGTGAAAGCTGGGCATCAATTATACATTTAAGAGGAAGCACCGTACTTTTTTGTTCCAGTTTCTATTCTAAGAAAAAGGATAAAGGAAAAATAGGTATTTCTGTGCATGGGATGCCTTTAGCTCACGCAGGACATGTATATTGTATAAGCCTGAGGTGTTGATTTTTCTCTTGCGTGCCATGTGCTGTGTATGTGAAAGTTATTATGCTGTCATTGTGTGGCCATACTCAAGTCCAGCTCAGCTTATGTGCACTTTTGTTGAATTGGCCTTTTGAACCCACAATTATGAGAGTACCAATGTGTCATTTACCACTTCTGAAGGACTGGTACTGTTCATGAGGGCAGACTTGCGCTGACTTGCCGATGCTTATGTTCAATTCATGCTTTTCTCATTCAAAGTTCCATTGTGTATCTTAAGGAGTTATAGGGGCAATTTATATCATTCCCTTTTCCTGTCATTTAATTTACTTGTTTCATGTCTCATTACATGCTCTGCCTAATTCATTGTTGCTCTTTCTGCTTAGATGATTTCACATTCCCATCAACTACTCCTGTAAACCCTTCTTAATGGGTGCATATGTTCAGTGTGGTGCATTATTGCAAATAAAATTCCCGATAAAAAGACAAAGGGACGAAAACAGAAGATATTGATGTTTAGCTGGTCTACTGGGCACAAGTTTGGGATTGGTCCACAGTGGGTAGATCGTTGGCCAGTCGCTGTGAATCGTGTGATGAGAACCGCACCAAGCTAAAAAAAAGTGCAGAAAAATACAGATTGGAGGTACTGCCTGTTGTTGAAAGGATAAGGCCATTATCATTGTCTCTTATTCTCACTTCTGTTGTCACCCACCAAATTGTAGAGCTGGTCACGATGTGTCAATGCTGACTTGAAAACACAAGCAGCTGCACTCTCCATACGCATGATACAAGAGTGGAGTCTGCATATTAAGTGACTCGGGCAGGTTTGGGCATTGAAGAAAATTCTCTAAACAAGGCGATATTTTGCTCGGTAGGATTTAGAAATCATGTCACACAGTTTGAAGCTAAGACACTGTATTGGATGGCACCAGTTGGGTGAGGTTTTGATAGCTCCCTTTCATCCTTTGCTGCTTCATGTTGGCTTTTTCCTTTACATACACTTATAGTCACCTTGGCTCTTTACAGCCCACTGGTGATAAAAAAAAAAACAATCCTGGTTTCCATAACCACAGGAAGAAAGTCTGGAAAATAGTGATTTATTTTTCAGAGAAGGCAGGAGGGGCAGCATCGTCACAGGAAGGATCTTCTGGTCTTGGGAGACATTACTTTTTCCAGGAATTTAAGTAAATAAAACCCTGTTGTATTTACACGGAACGTCTTTAAAAGCCAGAAACATTTTTTTACTTGGCCGGCCATAGTCTCTTGTCATTTATTTTGGTACTTTGTGGACACAGTTGAATTTCTGCTTACATGTTCCCTGTCAATCCTTTAGAACAAGCCCAGAGTATTGTGCTGCTATCGGAAGTAAAATGTTCTTGACTGATGAGTATAGTGTACTCCGCCTAGATTTTTACTCTACAAGCCAGGATTGTCAGTTTTTGGATTCCCAACACGGAAGTAGGTTACATTAAAAAATATGTTAAGTTCTGGAAACGTAATGTTAATAGCTGATGTTTAAGTTCAGGTTTTTAAAAACCTACTACAGACATGTTTTTCTCAATGGTTAAGAGAAACTCTGTGCTGTGTAAAATTGTAGGTTTGGTTTTGAATGCACAGGTTTTCTTTACAGATTTCAGGAATCATGAAATTCACACTGGCTACGCTCAGTTCTTTTCCTTTTCTTGACTTTCGTGTTGGTCTATGTTCTGGAAGTGATGGACTCTAGCAATGGGCCTCTTGTTTAGCGCTGCAGGGCTCTCTGACGCTCTGCCAGCAGGTGATCAGATAACATCCAGCTGCTTCAGTGATGTTATTTCAGCTGTGTGCAGAAGCAGTGCTCAATTCAGAATGAATTTATCTGAGCCCAGACTGATCACGGTATAACTACATTGAACTCCAGCGTACATCTTGGTAAAAGTGATCTGTGATTGTGTAAGGTTTTAAAAGTTACAATACGACATTGCTGAATGTATTTCTTAAACCTAGTAATACAAAACCACTGTGTTACATCACATAGTGTAACACAGTCTGGTCATCTTGTCTGGCAGGACTAAATAGCTCAAGGGTATTTGACATTTAGCACGCATGTGAAAACAAAGCTGTTGTGTTGCATGAGCACTGTGGCTCACACACTGTTCCTCACCTACTGATGAGGCCTGTATTACAGTTCTGTATTATAAACAGAACTGTTATAAGGTGCTGTTTTTTCTGGAGTCTTGAAATGCCCTATGGGATGAGTGTTTGTTTTGACCGCATGAGGAGCTGGCTGAGACCTGCAGGATGTTTTCAGGCACATGTCGCCTCTGTGGCGGCGGTGCGGTGGCTCTGTGGCTAAGGAACTGCGCCTGTGGCTGGAAGGTTGCCTGTTCATATCCCGCGGCTGGAAGAGAAATCCTATTCCATTTGGTCTCTGAGCAAGGCCCTTAACCCCAACTGCTCCAGGGGCACCATATAAATGGCTGACCCTGTGCTCTGACCCCAATCTTCTCTCCCTGTCTGTGTGTCTCATGGAGAGCAAGGTATGCGAAAAGACAAATTCCTCATGCAAGAAATTGTATATAGCCAATAAAGTGATCTTATCTTATCATTTGTGTTCGTGGTTACAATGAATTGTGCGATTAAATTTGACATTTGGTCCGGGCAGTGGGGTTTGGGTTGTGTCAAGTCGGTGTGTGTAATGGTCATTCAGAAAGCATACAGTTTCAAAATCCATCTGGCCTTCACTCTGGGTCAGTGTTGTTGCTGTTGTGGAGATATAACTGGTTTTTCACTTAAGGCTAGCTACCATCTCCAAAGTAAGCGAAATCAAGAGGTAATTTTCCCACAGTGGTGAAACAGGCCATCAGGCAATGTTTGTGTCCCAGTGAGGCCGTGTTCTGCGGTCAGTGGGGCTCAGTGCACCAGCAGTGTTCGAGAGACCTCTATTCAGGTCAAAAACAGTAGAAGGGGGCTGTACAACTCCAGATCAGTGTGTGCCACAGCATTAACGCTCTCTAACCACTGTTTTAAAATGGCGTTATTAATTCATGTTATAGTCCCTGTCATTTATTTCTGTCACACACGGCAAATTTGTCTAACAGTCTGTGTCCTGTTGTGCTGTTGAATTTCAGATCGGCCCTATGCTGAGAGGTTTGGCAAGTTTGCTGCTGCTGAAGCTTCCCCTGGCAAGTTGACGAACCATACGGTAAGTATTCTCTTCCTAGATTTCCTAGGAGAAATTGCCTCCGGCGGGTGGGAAAATGGTCAGAAGCTTAGTTTCTTACTCAAAAGCTCTTAAGCTAAACTAGTGAGCTGCAGTAAGTTTTCATTTTGTAGTCCCAAGTGGTTTTAAAATGCCCAAGTGACGTTTTTTCCATAAAAGACCCTTTTATGTGAACATTTATCTTCACGTAGACCTTATGTTGCCCTATTTCCTTGTTAACGGGTATCCTGGTTTCACTCAGTCCATGAAGACAGTGTAGATGTTATCCTGTAATATAAGTAACTGGGTGTACACCTGTTGAAGCCTGAATACTGGAACATTAATGGAATTTTGTAAAGCCCTTTGTCATGTGATTTACAGCTATGTTTAGCACCCTGGGACTACTGTACTGTTGTTTTTTTGTTATTGCAAAGGTAGAAGCACTCCTGTCTTGTTTTTCCCCCCCCACTCGGACATGATTAAATACCTGACAACAGCAGAAAATGGATGGATGCGAGGAGGAAGGGATCGATCGGCACGCTGATAATTTCAGGCTTTTTGAGTTGTGCAGGTCAATTATATTCTCTTTATGCAAATCTTACTTCAAAGGATTTTTGCCGTGATTGTTGCCGATAGACTGAAGGCACCATTTATGAAATGAAGTTTTACATTGACCTTATTAAGCAGGGTTTGTGCTGGGAATGCCAACGAGCTGCACAGAAAAATCCAATACGGGGAAGGTGAAGTTAAACTGTACATCGGATTAATTGAATAATGGGGAAACTCTCTTAACCTCTTCTAAAAACCTTCTTAGGCCTATTCTTACAGTACAGTAGTGTTCTGTGCAGCCAGTGGAATTGGCAGTAGGTGTAGTGGTTAGTGGCACACCAAGAAAGATCTGTACGAGAAAATAAGCCAGATTTCTCAGAGCTTTGACTCTCCAAGGAAAGCCGTTGCCTGACCTTCACGGCACAGCTTCCAAGCGATAAGTCATTGCATGCCTCACTGTGTTTGCTTTGGCCCCTCGAGATTAAGCTTCTGGAGGCCCAGCGACACTGCACTGCTTGGAAAAAGCTTCCCTGCCTCAGGTCATGCCAAGTCACTTGGTCTGTTTTCTGGAGCGGATGTATCTTTTTTTGATCTGAAGTAACTGGTGCCATTCATATGTACTGTCTCTTGCACAGGCATTGGTCCCCTTACAATGACATCCCATTTTGTTGAATTACCTAAATTGTGATTGAATGTTGGCTTATATGCTTATATTGACGTACACTGTTTTTGGAGTGAATGTGGCTAATCAAAACCCGATAGCTCCAACTGAACGTTTTTATGGGTGAAATACATGACATCTGGGCATACAACTGCAAATAAAATGCTGATTAAGTATTCTCCCATTTGTGCATTTGTAATTAAACTAAATGGGACTTCATTGGAAGAGTGAATACTCTTGCTCTCACTGTACTAAGTGAAATCCTCTTTGTTTTGTTGCATTGTCTTTGAAGACGTTTGATGCTGGAATACTTCTTCTTCTCTTTCTTCTGTTTGGAAAGCGGCCCACCTCCTTCAGGAGTCTAGCTGTTTGAGCAAGTGAATGACAGTTCCTGTAATTCACTAGTCCCATATAGTAGTGGAGACCCAGCTTGCTTTCAGCTCTGCTACAAGAGAACGTCTCTGCTCAAAGACACTAGACTAGATAGGCTAGACACTGGATATACTTTTTTTTTACAGATCCTACTGTAAAAAAGTTTTGACTTTTCATGCATGTGTCCTGTTTTTAGTGATAAAAGCACCCAGCTGAGGTTGCTGTGTGTGAAGAGTAAATGAGAGTTCTGGCAGCAGGATACCTGCCCTTTATAAGCAGTTAAATCATTAGCAAAAAGCACAGCAACACAGACTTTTTAGAATGCTATCCATTGCTCATTTCAGGTCTCTGCTTGAATGCAAGACTTCAGCAGACTGACTTCATATTATCCCTTTGTGTTTTCATGTGTCTTGACCCTCCTCATTATACTGAAGACCCTGTCTATGAACGGTATTCTTCACTGCTCAGATCACATTTGAACTTAATGAAATGGATATGGCAAAAGATGCTAATTAATGACTCAGTGGAGGTTCACTTAAGAAGCTTTGCAAGCTCATTGTGGGGGATGCTCTCTTTCATCAGCAGTTTTTCTGCCTTAGTAGTGGATTGTGTGCTTCACGAATTTGTGTCTTGCAGTAGTCCAAAGAGTTTGTATTTGAAGCGTATTCCCTAATTCCTCACAAATATTTGTAATGTTTATTGCGATGGAAAGATTTGGAAAAGTTAGCTGTAGAATGCAAAATTGGCTTCATATATCAAAAGCTTTGTGTAAAAATGAAAAGTTAACTTCAATGAATATAATATTGACTTTATTTATTTGGAATACAGTGATTTGACTGTGGTGTCTTTCGTAGGTGTGTATTACATTAGTTAGTCCTTTCTATATTGTCATGCTGCAATGTAATAGGTTGTTGGGCAGCCAATCAGAAAGTGCCACACCCCCTCATGGCCTATATCAGTACACCCAGTGATCCCATTATTGACTTTTATATGCTGAATACTGTGGCTCCTGGCAATGAACTTTCAAATGACAAAAGCATAGAAATTAAAATGAAAGCTAGTGAAGGGAACGCCTATGAACAGATGTCATAGGCGCCAGCATGACATTTCATGTAGGGCTGTATGAAATACTGTGTGGGGGGAGATGAGGGGGTACGTATGTGTGAAACCAGTACTGGTGCGAATATAGCACCTTGACACAAGCCTGCAATAGCTGATGAACCAGTGAAGATCGTCATGATAATCCTGCTGCACGGACAAGAATTTGTTTCTTCAGGAACAGTAAGATACATGTTGCACAAAATGATCTCAGTGGGTGTGCCGCTGCTTGGAAACACTTGCTTCATCGTGTTTGTTTCTGCCTCTCTGCAGTGGTTGATCTTAAACTGGCCGGTAAAGTGGTGCAATAGTTGATGGATTATCCCAATTGAAAAAATGAAAATGACATACAAGCCTTTGACCATATTTGTCTTTGAAAAATGGCTTTGCTCCTACTGTGAAATTTCGAAAAGATATTGAAGGGGTTATCTGAAGGCGAATTGATGGTTTCTATCTTTCCAGAATTTGGAATTTGTTTCAAAATCAAGTATACCTATTGCATCTGGATTAGGATCTTGGACAGAATCTCTTCCTATTTTTGTTGACTTGTAATTCTCTTGTACACACAGTATCCTTTCTTCAAATCCAAAGTCAATTTGGATCTGGAATTTATTGCAGAATGTAGTGGAAGCTGCTGGTTACAATGGATCTAGTTTTTAACAGTGTACTCCAACGTCCCAGATGATTGTATGTGAACTAATCATGAGATTTTCTGTACTGCTCTCAATTGATGCAACTTGTTAACTGTCAGAATGTAGTTACTCAAAACATTTTTGCTCATCTCCCTTTATTTGACATCGTAATGACAGAAATGTGTTATTGAAAGCAGATAGCCCTAGTTTTCCTACTACGTCAGTGTTTTTCTGTGCGTCAGTCTCTGAGCATTCAGACAAACCTTGGTACTTCCTAAATATTTCTGAAATGAACACAAAAATAGGGAGGTTACCCTATAAAATGAAATCATTTTGCTTATGGCAAGGCATTGCATAAGAATAGGGAGTAGCTCTACTCACCAAAAAAAAGTCACTAAACATTTTTCTGTATTCCCTCTGCGTGCTCTTTATCTGTTGAATTTACAAATACAGTGCAAGGACACTGGTATGTATTCCAAACAAAATTCTTTGTTTAAGCAATAAGTGTTGTATTTTTAGAAGATGGGTAATTTCCAATATCGCTTAGAGCTTTTTCCGATGTACCGCAGCAAGATTCTTGTAATTGTCACCAGACGGGTAGCAATCCTCTTTGATTTAATTGTACATGCTGTGATAGCGATTTCAGAGCTTCTGATCAATACGTCCACATGAAAAGGCAGTCCTGTTACATCTGCGTGAGATACCTTTTAAAAAAAGCCTTTCCAGGCTAGAATAGTTGAGCACGAGTTTGCAGATAGGACTCAAGACTTGTTAATGATACAAACTACATTGTCACTACTTGTTTTTTACATAGAGCCATATTGGTTGTGATCAGTGTATTTCCTGGATTTACTGGCTCTATGATCTTTTCTTCTCTAGCATGTGATTTCATAGGTTTGTACATGATACAGGCAATTTGGAGCATTCTACTCTGTTAATTATAGCATTCAGGAATAAGTATTTGGTTTTGGGGCCATAGTTATACTATACTAGCAAATAAATGCTTTTTTCACTTTTGTACAATTAAAATGTTTGAACTTTACTTCAGTATGTCAAATATGCTTCACTTTAGTATGCTTTTGTAAGTTTAATTGAGTTTAATTTAAGTTTAATTTAATATTATCATGCTTTTTGTTCTGGGTATTGGCTGTTCTTGTGATTGCATTGGATTCACTTGTTAAACTGCTGACTATATACTGTATGCCTTCTTTATACAATACATGCATAATCTTTCTAGAAATCTGTCTCCTTTTTTCACGGCTGTCTTTGGCTCAGAATCAGCAAAATTAGGTTTGTTCTTGTGAGTGTGTTCTGTGTATATTAGGTAAACCAGTGTAGCTGCCTGACTTAATTATTCAAGCTATCGTATTCTGAGCATCCAGACTGCTTATAGTTTTACACTGTGCAACTGATCAAAACTGGCAGGTATCATCCTGGTCACTTGCTAGTTAAAACTAGCTAGTTGAAATCCAACTGTCACATTGCTATGCTACTATATTTCAGAATGGAAGTATTTATTGCTGCTTTATAGTTTTCATATTTGTGAAGACATTTCACTAAAACATTTTTTCTTTCCCCGTTTACTTTATAACTTTCTGCGGTGCTGTTTTATTGTAGTGTTTCTTCAAACAGCATCTTGCTTGGAGGGCTTTAGAAGTGCTTGCAGTTTTCAAGTAATAAAAGTCTGTCAAGTAGGTAATAGAATTGTTGCACTGGAATATTGCCCCTCTCAGTAAGGCTGATAATAGAGGTGTTGTACTGATGTCATGTCCCCAGTTTGGTAGGTGAGATTGCAGTAGTTCCCAGGGCTACTGTATCAGTATGTGCTGGGCTGGCCTGGCCTGGTGTATCAAGTACAGGGGTTTTGCGCTGTTGCATCTTGTCCAGAAGAATGTCAGCT
This sequence comes from Lepisosteus oculatus, assembly GCF_040954835.1. Taxonomy (NCBI): domain Eukaryota; kingdom Metazoa; phylum Chordata; class Actinopteri; order Semionotiformes; family Lepisosteidae; genus Lepisosteus; species Lepisosteus oculatus. The sequence goes on from NC_090705.1 coordinate 23,218,017, forward strand.
CACTTTCAATCTCTTCATACTACTGACCAAACTGTACTCAAACTGCTGCTTAGTTAATTCTGGTCTTTACAGCTTGTGAGCCATAGCCCCCTGGGCAGAGAAATAGCATTTAAGCACCTGTGGACTGGGACATGATTTCCCTTTGAAGAAGAGGTCAGGTTAAGAACTAGCAATGGTGAGGTTTTATTTTTGCGTTGTTAAAATAGTTTTGCTTTTGGACAGGTGCGAATTGCTTGTTTCTTTGTGAAAAATACAAAAAAGCAACGAGAAAATGGAGAGCAGGCAGTGGAGGTAGAGTTCCTCAGATGAAATAATCTAACAGCAGCTGATGTCCTAGATAATTCATTCTGATCTTGTCATACCAGCATGCTGACACTTTGATGGGGCCCTTGAGTGCTCTGATCCACTGGAGAAAGCTGTGTCAGTTCTGAATATTTCATGCAGATGACTAGAAGTGCTGTACACAGTCTAAGGGTTTTGACTTTTTATAACCATAGCACATTGCTTGGCTTTTGATCATCCTACAATATGATTATTGTTTAAATCTATTGGTTTTTGTGGGCTAATCAATATACGCATGAGCCCTAAGAAAGGTCCCTGCATGTGTGTTTTAAGACAGCAGCCATATCTTCCTGCAACGGTCAGCCTTCTGAAGTTAATCAGGTATGAGTCTGGCCAGTGCTGGGATGGGAGACTTCCTGGGAAAGCTATGGTTGCTGATGGAAGAGGTGTTAGTGGGACCAGTAGGGGTCCCATTATAGCTATGGGAACACTATACTGTAAAAAAGGCTCTATGCTTCAGAAGAGACATAAAACGAAGGCCCTGACTGTCTGTGGTCATTAAAAATCCCAGGTCGTTTCTCAGAAAGACTAGAGGTGTTACCCTGGTGTCCTGACCAAGTTTCCCTCTGGCCTTTGCCAATCATCGATGAACTGGCTTCATCCCCTCTGTGGAGGAGAGTCCCCATTATCTGTAAAGCGCTTTCAGTGGAGTGTCCTGAAAATTTGTCTTTTAGTGTAAGGAGTTATTACATTTGTGACGTGCACAAAAAGCACGAAAAAGGGAGAATGTCTGAGTGTTTTAGCTTTGTCAGTTCCTGCCAGGATAAGGCAACTTTGCACTTCAAAGCCAACTTGAATAAAAAGACATGTTTAGTTTATAATGTTATATATCTTTCCTAACCCCAGGGATGGGGCTCTGTAATATTAATAATACAATCCTATGAATTAACAGTGTGTATAGTAAGGGTTGCTCTTATGTCAGACAGTGCTGTATTTCATGAACAGCTGTGCTCAGGATGGTGGAGATGTGAGAGCATTTTTATCAGTACACATTGTACAGCACATGTTACAGCTTTGATCATGATGTAGTGTGCTGTAAAGCAATTTGGCTTTTAGGCACAGAGGTATGGGGGATTCTGAATGAAAACGTTAAAAATTCTGCTCACAATATTTTAATATTCTGCATAGGGCAATAAAATCACACCAGTTTCAGTTATTGTTGAAAATGTTGGCAGTGGAAATATTTTTGACAAATAGATTCCTTGCCAGGCATATTTATACAGAGCATAATGCATCTTATTTGACAGATGTTTCAATTTAAAAATGTCATACAAAAGTATAAACATTCCCTGTGCAACAGCGTGTTATCTCATAACACTCAGCAACAAATGCAAACACATATGCACAACAGCCTATAAATGTATCATTTAATTATATTTACTGATATAATATGTAAAAGTGCAAAATGGCATTATAATTATTATTATTATTATTATTATTATTAAATGATAATAATAAAACACCTGGCTGTCTGAATGTCTTGAATGTCTTTCGGTATTCCCATCTTGGCACTCAAAATTAGTCAATATTATTACTGTTAAAAGAAAAATGTATTTGAATTTGAGAGAAAAGATCCCAGCAAACGCTAAGAGTGGGAGTTATTTGTCATTGGAAGGCTGCATTAGGTAATCCAATTGACATGGCTAGGGTTCAGCTAGGTTAATACATGTTAAGACAAGGACTCCCATAAATTAAGTGTTTGAAAATGTTTGAGTATAGTGAGATATGGCTTAACCGGCGTGGCTGAGGGTTTCACTTTCACCATTTGAACATTAAAGAATAGTTCAACTTTGTGCTTCACGTGAGACACAAACCATGCATGTGTTTAAAAATGACCAAATGCATTTCAAACAAGCCGACATGGACAAAAGCAGTGTGGCTTATACAGTAGCTCACTTTATGAATTTATGGCAATATCTGGAAATATTGGTTCGAAATCCTACAGCTCTCAGTTATCAGTTACCTGGCTGTCTGATTGTCTTTAAGTATTCCCTGTCTCTGGTGTCAAAATACCCGCTGGCTGTATTTCTCCATTTCCAAAGTCTTCAGAAACTAAACATGGAAAATTGTAACATTCTTTTTCAACAAACTGCTATTAGTATGAATGACACATTACAGGTGGCACCAAAGAACATGCATTTGCCACCATGAGGATGCAAGCTTCCTTCACACTGTCTGCTGCAGTAATTAAAATCAAATCTTTTTCTAGAAATTTCTGTCTTTAGCTTTACCATGCTTGCCAAAACCCCAGTCTTTCAGTCGGAGAAAGACCGCTTTAACACCATGATGCAACTGAGACAGAACATGATGCTTCCCAAGGACACATCCTGTCAGTAAGCTTTCTGAGCCTTGTTTTTGTTTCCTGTTTTCTGGAATAGTCAGGAGGAGAATGTTTTGTCCAGACAACAGTCCCAACAGAGTTATCACACAGTGCAGAGCCCTGTAGGAATAAACTGGACTGCTAGAGTAAAATGAAGCTCTGGGAATTGTAATCAGAACTTGCACTTGCGTACCTGTCCATTGATGCCTTACAGTAGTGTCTCTCAGTCCTGTTCCTGAGAGACCCCTGTTTTGGCTGGCTTTTGTTCCGATTGGGCCTTTAATCCCCAGTGCTGACTGGTGCTTGTAACTGATCTGCTTGCTGGTTTAGGCTATCCCTGCACTCAGTCTTTGATTTCACAAATAGTTACAGTGTATACAGAATGTCCATCAACTTTAACACACAAAACTTTATACAGTCTCCCCTGAATTTGCTAATTAAGAATTTTCTCCCTTGTTTCTGACTAAACGGCTTTAAAAAGTTACCAGCTGATGATGAACAGACTCATGAGGGCATGACGCTGTATCAGATGAATCCCACGTTTTTCTGCAGAGGTCCAGGTGGTTATATTGCAGCTTGCCCCTCTGAATGAGAGCCATTCTGAAACTCGCTAATGTGCACAGGACTCATACCGATTACAAATCTCATTCAGCTTTAAGAGCTGAAAGCAAGTTAAAAAAGCAAAACAAAACAAAACAACGACCTCTTATTGGAAACGGAAATGAAATTAGCTTGTGATAAAGAATTCGGCTGGAGCAAAACCAGGAAGACGTATATTTCTTAGGAACGGGATTGAGAACCACAGTTGTAGGTGTTTTTGAAACAAAAATGTGTGCAGAAGAGAAAACTGGGGTACACCGGGACCAGGACTGAGAGAACTGCTCCACAGTGTTACACCTCAGTTACTGCTGGAAGAAGCTACTGGAAAAGTGAAAGTACTTTGGTACCTCGTCTGTGTACTGAAGATGGAGGTTTTGGAATTAAGTTTGCAGTGGAAGCTCTTAATGTACTATAGGTGAAAGCGCCAAAGCTTAAGTGAACCAAGTAACTGTCGCATCATTGTGAACTGCCTGGGAATTCATGAAGACTTTGCCAGAATAACACAAACTCCCAGCTGCATCCTTATCTCATGGAAGAATTAAAACAACTTTAACAAGCATTTTAGCTTTTCCTATTTCATATTTGCCCTTGATTAGACTTGATTCAAAAGCTCTGCTGCAGACTTCCTCTGCCCTGTTATCACATGATGGAGTGAAGCACTTTGACATGAAATAGTTTGATTTTTAATTGTGAGTAGACTTAGTCCCAAAGCAAAATGCATCCTGTATTGTAATGTTTCCATTACTGAAGTGGAATCAATCTCTGTTGTGTTAGATTAGCATGAAAAAAAGTGAGAGCTGTGTACTTCGCTTATTTCTTCCAAGACTGGAAAAGTGCCATCTGGGGCTGCTTTAAGTTCAGTGACTATCCAGGATGATATTCAGTGCTTCTGAACGCCCTGTTAGTATAGTTCTGAAGGCCCAGTAGATCGTGCTGCATTATAGGTCCCATGCTGCAAAAAAGCTACATTTTACAGAAGGTTAAGAGAAGAATGAGACCAAAGGGAATTAATCTTTTTTTCAAGCACGTTGTTATTGTGGGATATAGATGTTGGGGCATAAACAAAGCATATTATAGACAAGAAATCACATCTGTACCCAGTAGGGTTGGGGCAATATAATGGATATGTTGCTCAAAACTTGTCTGAATAGTATTTTTCCAGTCTCGATATACTTAAGATAAACAAATCTGCAGGGCCTGATTGTAGTCTGCCAATTGTATTTAAAGACACAAGACATCTTATTCATACACCATTAACAAACCTCCTCCAACAATCTCAAGAGACAGAGGAAAATCCCACTGACTGGAAAATTGCTAATGCTGTACATATTCAGAAAATGAATATGGGTGACAAGACTGAACCAAATAATTACAGACCACTGTGTCTTGGGTCTGTGACATGCAAAGTCATGGAAACGATAATTAGAACTGAATTGGAGGAACATATGTGCAATAGGATCGTCCACATGGATTTAGAAAAGTACTAACATTAACAAGCAACAGCAGTAATAGATACAAATAAAAAGTATGACATGGAATGTGTAATTCCCAGTAGGTTTTGGTAAAAGTTTCTCATTAGTTTTTTTCATACTGTATTCATTCTTGAAGGCTATTCAGATGTGTTGATTGCATTGCTGTTGTGCTCCAGGTTAAGTGGGAAAGGGGGCAGAAGCCCTTTTGACTTGTGCTTTTTGATTTGTGGGAAATGTCAATAGCGGCATAAAATCGCTAATTTTCAGACTTCAAATTACCTCATGTCCTGTGCAGTTCATACCATTTATTTGGGAGATAGTAAGTACTGTTTTCGTTTTGTAATTTTCGAAGTCCGTAACTGTATGTATTTTTAATCACCGTTGGTCCCTTCTTGAAAACTTGAAGACTGGAAAATCACTTTCTTACCACGCAGTAAAGCTGAGAACATTACATGCATGCAGCATTTCTTTCTGATGTTTTCAGCTATCCTGAAGATCTTCATTTTAGGCAGCCCAATTTTTTTTTTAACTTCAAGCTCTCTATTGCTCTGTATTGTAGTGCGAGTGTTAGTAATACTCTGCTAGTGGCACAGGCATGCTTTTTCACATCTCCTGCATTCCCTTTTTACGATCTGGCCTCATAGCCTGTGTTCTGGGCCAGCTATGGGGGAATATTAATGAGTACAGGTCCAGTGGCTTTTGAATGGTGGTGTGAGGAGCGTGGGGGGGCTTGGTAATGTGTTGTGTGGTTGTTTTGAATCCTGACAAGCCTCATTAGTCAAACACTGAGGCCTAAGGCTGGCACCGCGCATTTAAAAATAGACTGTATTGAGGAGGAAGAACAGGGAGTCTTTGAACGGCGAGGAGTTAGTGTCACTTGGCTGGCAGTTTCCAAAAATTGTTCCGAGAGCAGAATTCTGATTCTTTCCCTCCTCGTGCCCATTCTTTCCCTATAGCATTTCCGTCGCCCTTTTGCCCTCTCCCACCTTTCTCTCGCTTACCCTCCGTTAGCGTCGCTTTCTCCAGCATCTTTTGAGAAACCTGGACTGAAACTTGGCTTTTAAACATCCTGCCGGGAATTCCTCCAGACTGCAGGGACGGGCCGGCTCCGCGACTGAGTGGGTTTAATTGAACCTCACAGGTGTGGTGATGTAATTAGACGTTTTGTTACCTTTTCTTTGGGAATTCGTGAAAGGCCTGGCTATTTGACGGGGGTAGAGCTTTGACAGGGGAGATGAGCGCTCTTGGGGGGAAAAACAATCGATGTAGACAAGGCAGACGGCCAGCTTCGCCAACAGCTGTCCAGAATTCATAAATTGTTGGTTGCACTAAGAGTAGAGCAGTTGCCGTAAATCTATTGCCTCCAGAGAAATAATGTTTTGTTTTAAAGCCCAATTTGGATATGCCATAAAAACCGACAGAGAGGACAGATAGCTGGTGAATCCCTTTTCTGTTGGCTTGTAGTGTCTGTGGAACACAGAATTAGCTTAGCATGGATCTGCCTCAGTTGATCCATTTACTGCTTGTACCGTCAAGGTCGCTAGATCGAGGACAGAAGTGCAACAACCATTCTGCACCTACAGCCCCTCTGCGCCACACAGCAGATTGGACAAGTAAGAGACTGCTTCGTCATTTGAGTAAAGGGGGAGCTTTAGGGAGGCCAGATTGTGCAAGCGTATCCCTAACCCACAGTGATATGGTATCTTTTCCTGACCATGGGTCCTAAGGACCAAACATCTCTTCTGAAGTGGAGTCCTTCCATTTAAGTTTGTTGGTCAGCTGCTTGTACACCCTGAAGATTAAATCAAGCCTGCTCATAGGCATTTTGTACTGTTGTCGTCATATGAATTATGTCAAGAATAAAATCGAATAATTGTGGAAATTACATAGAAAACATTTGTTACAACTGCTGAAATTAAATCTATTATTCACCTACCCAGTTGGGAATTGCCAGTTGTTTAAGGCCCAGTTTTCTAGCAGTAACTCTTGTACTGTCAAGGAGAACCTGCGAACATTTTACTTGATCACACCGACCAGTCAGAGCCTTTACTCTGCATCTCTCGCTGACATAACCACAGCCTTGCAGATGTTCCTGTTCTGTAAGTGTCGATCCCACCCTGCTCCCTGATGGTGCTCAGACAATGGCAGCCTGCTGCTTGGTGAATCCTAGCTACTGTCATCTGCTCACATGACTTACATCTGGACCACAGATCTCCACATGCACTCTGAGCAACTGCCCTTACTGGTCCAGACACTGGGGAGCTCATTTGTACTCTTCATACTGATGGATGAAAATCACTACGGTCTGTGCAATGTGATGTTTTTAAAATTTTTGACATTGAACCAACTGGGTTGTAGTCATTACATCTGATCTGAATTCTAAGTCAGAAAAAATGTATTCTGTAACTTCATTCCTGGACAGCTAGCATACCGTGCTTTGGATTTTTAAAAGCCGTTGAAATGCATCCTAGAAACGCGAATAAATACGTGAAACAAAATCCTGCCTTTTGCAGCATTGGTAAAGATGCAGGGAAGTGTTGGCTTTCTTGCAAGCTGTACCCACTACATGACAAATCTTGAAATGGCTTATTTCACATCAGAGGTGGATCTGGGAAAAGGGTTTGGTTTGGCTTGCAATGCACTTTCAGAGAAAGCTTAAGCATGACCATGTTAAGCAACTGGCAAGGAGGATTTTGTGGGCCGTCTGTGGGACTGCTGTGCTGTGCAGACAGAGGGTGAGGGATCTTTTTTCCTTGTGCTCTGCTGGAACAAATTGATTTGGTACAGTTTACATAGGTAAATTTCCTCTCTTACGACTTCATAGGATGGGGGGGAAAAGCATATGTCCATGCCTTTTTAAACTTCTTGATGTTTACTAGCAAAGGAATTTGGTACTGAGTCATTACAGCTTCTCTTAAGTGTTATTTCAATGCATTAAAGTCCTGAAAAGGAGGCTTAATGTTTCTTCCTGTAATATCTGGAAGAAATGGCATCTTGGTGGGATTAATGCAGGCTTGAGTGATACTGGCTCTGCTCTAAGGTGTTGTGGAGTTTGCTGCAAGTCTAGAGATGAATAACCTTCAGGGTGGTAGATTGTGGGAGCCCAGCCTCTCTCTCTTCCTATGCATTACGGGGAGAAACAGTACAAGATTTTGCTTTTAGCAGAGATGGAAGCAATTGACAGTTCTAAAGGGGGTGGGAATTAATCGAAAACATACAAGAACTTCTTAATAAAATATTTTTTCATGTATTAAGCTCAGAGAAGAGGGTCGGTGGAGGATTTTGGGATTTTACCTGCTCAGTATTTTTATCTGTGGCCTGGTGAAAACCATGTAAGTCCTCCAGTGCACTTGGAGTGACAATCAATATGATTACCACCAGGCTTTAGGGGGTGCCCTGTAATGTTGTTCACACCACCTCTGTGTCCCTGCACTGCTCGTGTGAAAAGAAGCTGTGGAAATGGGTTCTCTCTACTAGCCTGCAGACTTGAGGGCTTTATGGTTTGTGAAGGGCTTCAAAAACTTTGTTTAGCTTCATTTTATCATGTGACTGAGCTAAGGCCTTGATCCAAAACAAAGCTCCGGATCGGAGGTGTCTGCTGTGCCTCAGAGACGTCCTTCACCATTTCTTTTTCTGTCATTTTAATTATGATGGGTTTTGGGGTGGCACAGCAGTCATTAACTGTCTGTTAATCCCAGTTCTAAATTAAGGTCATATGTCTCCCTGGAAAGAACTAGAGAAGAAAAACTCTTGAGTAATGATTAAATATTTAAATTAAAAATGTATAAATTAATGAATTAAGATCTACCTTGTTTTTCTTGTAAATACACATTTTTGTATTTTGGAAGAACAGGTATTTACATTAAATGTAATGTTTGAAAATGACCAGATAGAAAAGAAGACTATTGTCTTTTGCTATTTGTAATATATGTTGACATTTCTAAAACAATCTAAATATTTCCTGAAAGAAGATGCTTACAGAGACGTATGTGTACAGTAAATAATACAAATGGTGCCAGTATTTTAAAAGTGTTATAGTGAGTAAAGAAGTTTGTGTGCGTTCAGAGTATGGTCTCCATTTGAAGAGACTGGGTGGAATTTCAAATTTACTGCTTAAAAGGCTGCAAGGAGTAAATTGGAATGAAAATAAAATAGATTTATGTACACTATAAACCTGCTCCTTTCTCTTGAGCTGCTCGCGGTCAGGCTGGGGCAGCAGCTGCAGTCCGATCTGGGGTTTGGCCTACAGAGAAGCCTGCTACTCGTACCCCTGCTTGCAGGGCGGCGCAGTGGAATAGGTTGAAATGCCATGTCAGACAGCGGGGGACAGGGGTGGACACCCAGACAGACGCAATGCTTAGATGTAATGAACTGCAACGTCCGCCAAGTTTTCCTTGGCTTAATTCACCTAACCAACCTTTCCCCCCGACGCCCTCAAATTCCTGCTGAACGTCTGCTCATTTTATTTTGGTGTCTGCAACCCTGTGTCTTCCGGGAAAAGTCCGTGCCTCTTTTTGCTGTTGTTCCCCTGTTTCTAGGGGAATAAAATAAACCCCCAAATAATCAAAATGCCTGTTTGAAGGTACACGACTAGAAAAATTGAAAATTTTACCTCATGAGTGGGACATTTTAGCAGGTGCCAACCACCATTATCGAGAAATCAATCGCATCAAATCTTCATTTTTTTATTAATAGAGGTTCTTGGTATAGAGATTCCTCCCTTGAAGTACTGTACATTAAGAAAGCCAGGCTTTTCTCCGTGTTGTTGCCTATAGTACTTCTATGCTTCTGATTTTTGTTAAATAAACTCCCCGTTTATCCTTTTGTTGTTAAAAAAGGCAGCTGATGTATAAAAGTCTACGTGTGTTGTTGGCACAGAACATCTAAGAAATTGAAAGCAGGAACATACTTGTGCATGTTTTCTAAACATTTCGGGCACATACTAATTTGAATCGAACAAATAAATGCCAAAAATCGACATTTTTTTACCACACGCTAATTGACAAAATAAAATTCGAGCGGATAAGAAGTGCCAAAAAGCGCATTGTCAGTAGTGGGTTGATTATTTTTTTCCAGGACGCAAGGTTTTCGCTCTCAGGGTCCATATGGCCCGCTTCTGGATTCCATTTTGTTCAAGGAATCCGCAATTTAGTGGGATGAGCGAGAGGTCAGCCGCTCAAATCAGTCAAGCTGTTTATTTTGCAGATTGCATTTTCATGCCAAGCGCCAATCCCAAGGGATTTTCCATAGAAAATGCATTGTGTATATCTCCTTGTTGGGCCTAGTCCCAAGCACGAGTTCAGACAGCACTGTACAGTATGTGTGGGATTAACATTCAATGTCGGTTCCTCTTCCTTCAAGCATAGAGCTCAGCCGAGCTTCTTTTACAAGGATGTCCTAGCCATGAGGCTAAATTACAGTAAATTGCAGTCAATTACAGTGCTCTCAGAGTTGGAAGTGTTTCAGATTTTTATGACCTGTTCATGCAACCTTTGTTTTAACATGCTGTCAGTTACAGTTAATGAATGAATTTAAGCCAGGAGTGAGTGGTTTATGATTTAAAGTGCATCAGCAGTGTAAAGGTGAAATGCTCAGATCAGATCTTGTAACATCTGCTACATTTGTGTTCTTAATCTGCATTTCATAAACTCTTGAAAGCTTCAGATGTCTTGGTCCTTCTGGAAATCGGGGGGATTTGGTCTTTAAAGATGCAGTCGCAGAGTGGACTGGTAATATTGTTTAATTCTGATTATTTAAGTTTGTAGGCCTTGAGATGCACCTTCCACAGGGAGAATTGAATGAAGCAGATTTCTTAGAAACCATTTCTTCTCTTTCTCTGTAGATTTTTCTACATATTTCCTTATGGTCAGGAAGCCCATCTCTGGTCCTCAAGGGCCACTGTCCAGGTGGTTTTATAGATGTCTTTAAATCTCCACATTCCTCTGAACATGAAAAGGGTTCAGTTTGCCCACTTATGCAAATACGTTCTTTAAAGGCCGAGGTGGACTGAGAACCCTAAATCTTCCAGCTCTTTAGGACTGTAGTTGAGCACAGCTGAGTTATGGTCTTGAAGAGTGATCATCCTGAACTATAGGTAATATATTTCTGGTAAATTGTCAAACTGTGTGGAGTATAGTTTGATTAAAACAATTGCCTGGGCCGCAAGAACCCACCTGTTTTGCAGTCTCAAGAAGGTACAATGGGCTATTGTTTAAGAAGTATTATATGATAGTGCAATTACTGTTAATGTCAATTTCAGGTTTGTCTTGGATTTCTCCAGTTAAATGTCAGTTCTGTTTTGTATTTAAGTATTTGTCTTCTGTAATTTTTGTAAGAGCATTTTGCTTATTCTTTCATAACAAGACTGTATGCTTAAGAGTTCAAGCTGCGTTCCACCCACACACACCTCTGAAGTTTTTGTAAACCCGTTTCTCCTCAGCCAGGCAGGACTCTTCCTGTGGCTTCCGGTGGCTTGTGTCGGTCGGGATAGTTCAGGACATTACGTTTAATGACTTCTGTGTTGCTTTTGATTAAAAGACTGCTGCAGCAACCGGTGTCATTGCCTTGGTGCTTTGCAAAGGAAATTATTTGGATATGAAGCAGCGAGGACTGAGAAACATCTCTTCTAGTACAGCAGGGATAGGTTTATTCTGCAGGTACGCTGTGCTTTGGCTGTGGGTTGGCCGTTTCAAAATGGGCAGCCTGCAAACATCTGCTTGGAGAAGAAAACAAAATATAGATTGCCCACTTTGTTGCTCAATGCTGAAGAATAAATGTTTCCCGTTAATGCTCAAAACATTTTGTGAGACGCAAGAAGTCACAGTCCAGACCTGTAATGTAATGTCTAGCAAGTGGTTTTGCTCCTTACCTTCAGGGAAGGGACTGCCAGAACATGCAAGATTGGAAACATTTTTTTTCCCTTGTGTCACACAAATGACAGCGCCCACATTATTGTTTTGTGTATATTTAAATTTGAGGTTTCAGCATTGGACCCAACGATGAAATGTGTTCAGAGCCTGTGAACATGGGAGGGAGGAAACTGTTTCTGTCCAGTGGGAAAAAAATATCCGAAACCACGCAGTATTGTTGGCCATGATGTTTGGAATGTGTGTATGAGACGATCTGTGCTAAATGCCTGCTGGTTTTTTTTAGTTGTCGCATTTTGAAGGGGTGTAAGAGCCCCCGTTAATTTGAAATAAAAATGAAAGAGGTTTGATTGGGGGTGTTAACCTCTGTTGTATCTCCAACTCCAATGCTCTGTACTTTTTAAGAAAGAGGAAACCCTGATAAGTTCTTAGTAAAGAAGGAGCCAGATCAGAGTCATCCCATAATATTTCTGGTCTCTGCCCTTCATCAATTAAGTGAGTTTAATCCTGCCTTCAGTTTGGGATGGCTTATTACATAAGCATTGATATGTCTATTTGTCAGATATTTAAGTGCTTTTAAAATATTGCCATGATGATACAGTAACACCTAGCTTTCCACACAGTGCCACCAGCTGTAGATGTACATATCATTATCAAGCAGGACATGTGTATGTGCTGGTAATGGAGTGAAATGTGCAGTTGTACTGTATGTTCTTGTTAAGGAGATCTATCACTTTTTGCTCTCAGTTACAATGAAAACACTCTTTCGTCTTTACATCCGAACAGCACAATTTTACTGGTGGATGAATGCAGCAGTACAGGGGGGTTTGTTCTGTGCCCTGCACGGTTTGCTTTTTTAAACCTTGTGTGGGCTCACCTCAGTGCTAAGATTGTGGCACGAAACACACTTTCCGCATCTCCGTACCTCCTCCCGTGTGTTCAACAGGCTGAAGACTGAACATGATTCACAAAACCACTGCATGAGCTGGCCATTTCAGCAGTCTGCTTGTCCTGTGCCAGGACAAGGAGCACTCTGTAGGTGTTTCAAAGGTGCTTACAGTGTAGACGGTCTGACAGGGTGACTGGGGTCTTTCCACACAGTGAGGGAGGTGTGTGTACAGATGCCATTACCAAAACCCCTCTTGAGTGGTTTTGCTTAAATCTTAAAAAGTGAGCTGTTAATTCTGTCACAGTGGCCTCTTCCTGTTTCTTATCTTAATTTAAAAAGTTAAGCTTCGGTCTCTTGTTTTGAGACTTTCCCTTACAAGGTCAAAGACATCAAACACCTGGTTGAAATAGAAGATGAATCTGGAGAGTAGCTCAACCACTTCCTAACCAGTGTGCAATTGATGCTATATTTAAGAGTGTTAACTGGAACCTTAAAGCGCCTATAAGCTATCGTGTATATAAAGGCTATGCTAACAGAAACATAGAAGATAGTTCGGAAGGCTTATTAAAGCTGATCTGATTAAGACGAGGCATGTAGAATTTTAACGCGGTTCAAATGTAGCAAAATGTATTTAACTTGTCTAAGCTGTAAGTTAAAAAATAACTAAATGCGTCTGGACGATGGGTCAATTTTAAGTTCAGCCTTTTTGGTCTTAATCTTTTTCTTTACACCATCCTTAGAAATTGCGCACAATACTGAACTGTGACAGAAGTAATTTTGGGAAGCTGATGTTCATATTGAGGTCATGAAGCAGCATGACTAACCTTAAATTAAAACTGTAAATTATGCAGTGCTACCTTTATCAGTAAGTACCAAATGTTCCAATCAGATGCTACTGACAGGAGGAGAACTGTATCTTCTTCACTTTTCTAACATCTAGGGCACCCCAGTGAAGGCTGGAAGGTAAAAACACCAAACAATTCCTGTACCCATTCCAATGCTCTTATGTGCACTGTTCTCAACTAGACAGAATTTATCACTTGTTTCATCCCTGTTCATTACAGGAGAGCAGTGAGGTCCTCCTAAAGCAAGAAATAGTGTGTGATGTCGCAAAAACAGTAGTTCAGGTGCATGTCTCTTGGTTGTCTGAACCCCGAATCTCGTGAAATCTGCTTTCTAACCAGATTGTCATGATTTTATCTGGATTTTTTTTGTATTTTTTGTGGCACATACTTTGCATTCTCGATGAATTCTCTGATATTTCAATATTTAGAATTATGGGTGGGATAGCTTTTATTGTAAGCCCTAATGTGTAGACAACTCTGGTAATAGCTGATTTTTTGGATGCAGATGAATAAGATAATAAATGTGTCTGAAGAGTTAACTGGATGCATGTTTATTCTTAAACAACAGCCTTGAATCTTCTCAAAAGGCCTTGTTTACACTTAAATACAGGATGTTCTGTTTTTTCTACAAAACCCCAAGTGAAGCACAGAAACCCTTGAGTGTTACAGCTGATCTTAAGATATCTCTGAGACCACAAGTCTAAGTATTAGATAATTAATGGAGTGCACTTTAACCACTCAAGAACCTCGCAGTATAATGCAATGATTGTATTTCTAAGTAAGCGTAATCCATGATGGAAATTGGAATGGTAATTGTGGGGCTGTTAGAAAGAACCTTTTGCCAGATCTGTAACTCTTTTCCTTATTCAAAAAAACCCTAGGAGTGGAGGGTTAAGAGCTCTATAAATCGGAAATAAAATCTGAAAATCTTGTTCTGCTCACTGAATTATAAAAGCCAAAGCCGGTCTTAATCATGACAACCACAACAGGCGTTTAGGCAGCCTTTTCCCCCCAAAAAGCCCATAAGCAGGCAAGAGGATTATTTTAAGCTAAAAGGCGTTTCCAAATTAAAAAGAACATTTTAGGCAAAGGCCTCATTTCTTAATTAAGTTTTAATATTGAAAAAGATAATTTTCTGCTTTATTCAGAAAGAATTACTATAGGCCTCGGTTTCAGTCCAGTGACTGGACTTTCTTCAGAAGAGAGTTGTTTTTAACAGAAACCCCTTCCCCCCAAAAAAAACATACCGTATAAGAGTGCAACACAAACTGGGGAAAAAAATGACCGATATTTGCTTTTCTCTTAATGTCCTTTATTCAGTTGTCTTTCAAATGAAACTATCTTCAAGGTTGTTAGTTGAATGCCGTGCTTTAGTGTTTTATGCCATGTTTTGTTTTGAGACTTTGCTCAGAGGCTGTGTTTTGTGTGTGGGGGTTGGAGATAGAACCAGTCTGCTGTCCTGTCTCCTGTATCAGGAAGCAGAATTGCACTCCTAACCATGTGGGAGCTCCAGGAGGTAGACAAGACCTTTCACCAGTGAGAGTGCCAATACGTCGCCACTTTCGGCTACATGTCTAAGCTCTGTTTTAATTCCATCAATGGGAACAAGAGCTAAGGAAACCTTCCGAGTTTGTTGTGGATTGATTCCTGGTCTGACCTGTTGAATTTGCAGACATTTCAGGGATGCAGTTATGCCATTTTTCCAGTGTTCATTCATTACGTTAGAAAAAGTGTAGGCTGGATGCAGAGGATGAACTCAAGCTGTTTATTTTACCTGTCATTTGTGGTTACCGTTGTTTCCTTTTGCTGATCAGTGTTATTTAAATTAACATAAAGCCGATGCAATCTTGCTTAAATTATTGTATGAGGAAGGGTTACTTATGTCCATCCGTACTATATATTGGAGTACATTATGTGAAGGTATAGGGGTGGACATGGTTATATGTGAATTGAGCTATTCTTGGCAAATGATGATGGTTCTCTGCACTGAACCCTTGTGAGTTTTGGAGCAAGGGTTTTTTATGGTACTGTAAATTGCGCAGTTGCGTCTATGTGACCATTGGGAATCAACCAGTCAAAATAACGAGCAATCTCTGCGTATGGATTCAAAATATGCAATACAGTATACCAAAACATACATCACACACCAACGAGAGTAATAGTCAATATGTGAATTGGCTTTATACAATTGGCTCGAGGGCAAATCGCTAAGTGATACAAAGAAATATTTTAATAACATCAGGGTTTAAAATACATCACCAATTAGTCATTATTGTCTACCTTGTAAGTTCAATTAATCGCATATAATCATATTAATGTAAACCTTTTTAGTAAACAAACAAACTTGTGAATATTGAAGTTTTACTCATCAGATGGACACGCTGGACAGGTCTGTCTAATGGAGAGATTAAACACCTTCCCATGGAGGCTGTTCTGGGCTGGTTCATCTCAAGTGCAGCTGTCTCAAGTGCAAGGAAGTCCCATGGCACAGTTTGAGGAAGACCAGCCGCTTAGCTTCGTCCTGAAATGAGCTCCTCGGGGAACGTAATGCTGTGCGAAAGCTTGCTTTTTAAAACCCATCTCACAGCATGGGACTCGGGTCCGGCCATTTGAGACAGGTGGAGGAGAACTTTGCTTGGTGCTGGCTGTAGCGCTTTTGCTGAACTACTATGATATTCAGGTCGATAAACAGGTCCAGTGAATTTTATTGATCAGGCAAAAGGTGCAATTGGTTTCCGAGATACAAGATTTCTTCTTTTGCAGAGAGAGTCTTGGGCAGAATTGTGTTAACCTATAGACATTGTACCTTGGCCTTGTGACTTGAGCTAAAGTTAAAGTCCTGACTTGGACATTGGTTGCAGTCGTGCGATTGGTGATGTTAGATTGACAGTTTGGTTGAGAGAGAGTGGAGACGGTACTCTTTAACCCTTGAAATCACAGTACATCATTGGTTGTCACATTATCAGGTGTAGTGTCTTTCCCCGGTCTGCAGGTTTTTCATTGGTTGTCAGACCTGGAGTCTCAGTCAAGATGGTCTCCCTTGGTGGAGGTTGGAGAGATGCAGATGTTGGACATTTATCATTACCTACCTTGACTCCCTTTATGATGGCCTGCTTTGTGTTTAAAACTAGGCTGCTGCTTATCAGGGAGGACCCTTTCAGCATTCGTAGTGCCTTACATAGAGGCCTAAGGTGCAAGGGTTATTGTCTGGTTAAGTCAATACAAATTAAATCTTTTATAACTTAGTGGAATAATATGCCTTGTCGCTATGTGGTATTTCGACATGTTCTTCCAGCGGTCCTCAGTGTTTTGGTTGGGTTTCACTCATCACCTAGACAACTTCAGTTCTGCATCCTGTCTTTTTCCTTTAGCCTTCATCAGGCTTTTGTAGCACAACGGAGATTTGTGGTTCTGATTAATTGCTAGTTTTTCCTTGAAGAATTACATTGATGTGCCAGAACGCAACCTGAACAAAACCCAAACGATAAAACAACAGGAGGGGGCTGAAAAATAATTTTTCTTGAGCGGTTTGTCAGCTGCATGCTGGTTTGAGAAATCTCCTCAATTCCACAGGCCAGCTCTCCCTGTCAGACGCAGAGCGTGAGTTATGAGCCGCGATTGTGTCAGACTGAGGGAGCTTTGCCTCTCCCTGCTGCAGATAACGCAAACCGAGAGCAATGTATTTCAAAGTGAGGTGCCAGGGGCAGCTTTATTAAAAGGCTCAATCAAGTTCAGTTTATCATATTAAACCTGTCTTCCCTGGCATCTGTTTACACATTCCATCCTTGCTCACTTTTTGGGGGATTTTTCATCCTATACACATTCTGAGAACTGGCTTTCTGTTTGGTTTCAACTTGGGCCTCTTTCCCTCATGAAGAACAAGCACGTCAGATAGCTGGGAATGATCCATCCATCCAGCCATTTTCTAACTGCTTTATCTAATACAGGGTCACAGGAGATCCTATCTTGGCAGGATACACACTGGACCGGGACACCTGTCTGCCACAGAGGCTCCATCAGGGGCAGTTTTTACCAAACGTCAGTTAACCAGCCACTATGTATTTGCACTGTAAGAGGACGCCAGAGCAGCCAGAGGAAACCCACGTGAACATGAGAAGAACATACAAACTCCACACAGATTACAGCTCAACCCAGGGCCTCAGAGCTGCAAGGCAGCAATGCTAATCATTGTACCAACCTGCCGCTGGGAATGATCTGTTCCCTGAAATCTTTTCCTTTGTATTTCCTGTTAGAAGCAGTTTTCCATCACAGATCTTGCATCACTATGTCACAATCCCCTCTGGTCCCAAAGGCTAACTGGACACATGCCTGATAAACTTGTGACTATTGGTGGCTAATTTAGAAGACCAGCTGACATGTTAACTGGCTCATTTCAGTTATCTAAGAAAGACCAAAATAAATTATTTTTTCTTGTGGGAGTGGAAGATTTTGAAAACAGTATAAACTTATACATATAGTGCCTTTCCAACACAACCACATATCCAGAAATGCTTGCTAACAAAGTGATCCACGTTGCTGAATTGCTACCAGCTCTGGAATGGATCTTGACAGACGGGTTTTGCCAGCACTGCAAAAGTCAGATGGAATTTTAATCTAATCACATCCAATGAAAAACGCGCCATTCTTTTCCATAACCAAGGTGTCTTGCCCTTTTGAAAAAGAAACCTAAATTCAGGCAGCCACATTCTACATATGATTAGAGTGTTCGTTTGGTGTGTTGCTGTTACTCCTGGGCTCCCCTCTATTCAGATCTTGAGGAATTCTGGTGAATCATCAGCCACAACTCGAGTCAGTCTCTTTTCGATTTTCCTGGCTATGCTCCTTTGATAGAGATATTTAGTTTTCCTGTCCGTCATCTTTATCCATTTCATTTCGAAATGTGTCCTCTGCCCCTGCTGTCAGTACCCAGTCAGAAAGGATGTCCCAAAGAGAAATAAATATATATATATACACACACACACCTTATTTTCCCCACCGCCACTGCATTAACTGTGGGAAGCTAGATCCTGCCCCAAAAATACACATATCCTGGGAAAAATACACATATGCTGAACAATTTGGCAGAAACTGATAAGTCTTAAGAGTTCTCTTGGGGCTGCTGTTTAACTAGGAACAGAAAAGGGCAAATCAGATGAATGAAAATGAAGTGGCCCCTTCAGTTACAAATTGGAGATGGAAGTAGCTATTATTCGAAATGCATTGGTATTGTAAGGATCTGCTTGAGAGAACTGAAAGGCTTGAGTAATGGAATCCCCATGGCTTGCTTTCTCATCCATCATAATTTATTGTTTCAACAACATTATAATTGAATCCCACTTTGTCAAATCACATTTAATATGGTGTGCCATGTAATGCAATAAAGTGCGATTGACACACTGCATCGCAGAATAACACAGCTTGCTCAGCCCATATGGTGCTTAAAATGTTTTTCCTTTAACAGACGCGGAGTGAGTTAGTGTAGTGCTATAAAGCGTGTAAATAAGAGTTAGAATACTTGTTTTTAAGGTGGTTCATCAATCTGCCTTGTTGCCTGTTCTTTTGCTAGGAGATTGCCTTGTTTATGCATAGGATTCTTACTTTTATGAAGAGCAAAGCCACTTGCAGAAGGTCACTGGTGTTTAATGACCACTATTAATATTGTATTACTCCTTAATAATACATTTTTACCCATCAGCAAAAAGTAAAAATTCAAGTACTTAAGTTCATGACTGCGCAAACCCACTTTCTGTCCCATGCACTGATTAAGTGAAATAGAAGTGTTTTAAATACTGAAATAGAATCATCTATACTCATACCTTCATGTAGCAGTGTGGCTAAGGATCTGCGCCTGCGCCTGTGGCTGTAAGGTTGCCGGTTCGTATCCCACGGCCAGCAGAGGAATCCTTCTCTGTTGGGGCCCTGTGCAAGGCCCTTAACTCCAGCTGCTCCAGGGGCGCTGTATAAAAGGCTGACCCTGTGCTCTGACCCCAAGCTTCTCTCCCTGTCTGTGTGTCTCATGGAGAGCAAGTTGGGGGGTTTGTGGAAAGACAAATTCCTAATACAAGAAATTGTATATTGCCGATAAATTTCTCTCTCATCTCATCTCGTGTTGCTGTTTTTCTTTAAATGTGATCATTTAAATTTTGATGAAGTTAGATTTGAATGGGAATCGTGCTCCCTGTGCATTTACTTTTCGCCACAGTCGCACAACTCTCTGTAGAGCGCCTCAGGGCAGGACAATAGACTAATTGTCTTCCAGTATCCATCTGCGATTGATCTTGGCTTCTTCAGCTTTGTCTGTTCGCCTCCCTTCCAGTCAGTGTAGGTATGATCCTTCTCTGTCTTGCCTTTCTGTCCATATTTTTCCCCCCCTTACTGATCACACTTAATCACTGGTCATCTCCTCAGTCCTCTTTCCAGTTCTCAGTTTGTGTAACATAGAGCTGACTCTGACTGGACTGTCCTCAGAACTTATTGTTCTGAGAAATGCTTTTGAAAGGAAAATCAGACCTTTTCCTTCTCCTCTTCGAGCTTTATTTACGAAATGTAGAAGCTGTGTTTGCATTTAGAACAGAAGACAAGTTACGGATGAGAGGAGGCGATTTGGCCCATTCAGCCCGTTCGGTAGTTAGTACTTAATTTATCCAAGGATCTCATCCTGCCTATTCTTAAAAGAAACAAGATTACTGGCTTCAACAACATGGGCAGGTGGCTCCATACACAACAATGAAAAGAACTGCCTCGCGTTTGCAGTTTTAAATGTACTTTCACATTGTTTCCAGTTGCTCCATCTGGCTCATGCTGTCCTGTTCATTCTCAATGTAACTGTTGAAAACGTCTGTAGGTTCTCTACAGTAGCTTTAGTTTGATCATATTGCTGTTGATGTAAGAGAGAAGCATTTAGTATTATGATGTCCATTTTGGTGGCTCTTGACAGTTCTTTCAAGAAATCGTTTTGAAGTTTGTGTTTCTTTCATGATTTGTAAACAACAGATGGATGTGTCTCCACTAACTCTGCTGCTTTAGGTTCAGTATTGTTGTTTTCTGTATTTAACAGTTTTGATGGCAGCACACTAGTGAGTTATATTTTGATTTTGATTCAGAGTGATTTTTAGCTCCCAGGTTCTAGGTTGTGTTCCTGCTCCGGGCTTCTGTCTGTGGGGAGTTTACATGTTTGCAGCAGTTAGGGGACGGTCATCTGGTTTCTGTCTGCTTCCCAGAGACATGCTGGCAAGGTTTAATTGGTTCTTCTGAAATTATCTCTTTATCCATGGCCTTGTGCCCCTTGCTCCTTGCTCCAGGGCAAGACTTTGACCTATGACACCCCCCCTCCCCATCTTGCAAATATTGGAAGGAATTTAAATCAATGGGTGTTAATTTTCTCTACTGCACAAGAAAGGCCTCATTTTAAATGTTGTGCACAATTATGGTCACCACATTACAAAAAAAAATAATTGCTACACTGGAATCAACATGAAGAAGAACTGTAAGACATTACAGGATTTAAAACGATGTCCTACACTTGTGTGAGGGTAAAAGGGTATGTTTTTAGTGTTTTAAGACTAAAGGAAGAACTGATTCAAGTACTTTAAATCCAAAAGGCAGTCACAAGGGGAAGGCCAGTTGCCTTCTTCGGAATTTGCATTGAAAGAGCATTTAAACCTGGAGGCTCTTTACAAAAAGCATTGTGGAAGTAGGGATCGAACTACTGTACCCAGTCATGTTGTTTAAACTGATACCCTGGTTTCCTTCAGAACATATCTGGATGAGATCTTTGGGTCAAATAGTTAATAACTGAGACAATCTAGTTTGTAACTATTATTATCTTATTAAAATACTGTATATAGACCACATGTTAATTGAAATCCAGAACATGCATAGTATGTAGGCTAAATGTTGCTTAAGGGTTTCTTTAATAGATGTTAGATAGGGTGACCACATTAAAGCTAGTGAAGTATTTAACAGGTAGTTAATGTAGCTTTTATTGTAAATTTAAATTAGTCCACAAAATCAAAGGATTTTACAGTTTGCTCTTGAGTTTCAGTGAAATCAGTCTTTGTTTAGAACTTTCATTCAAATTAATCCTGTTGGTGCTGTGAAATCAAGTCCCTACATGGTTTTGAAGATATAGGGCTCACTTCTACTCATTTTACTTGAAATTGAATTAATGGCCACCTGTGACACCCCAGTATTTCTGTATTAAAACGCCTTCAGCAATGGTGTTGTGCCTGTGTTCTGTCTTACGATGGAGGAAATCTTTTTTCTCTTTATTTAGTGTTTACCGTTTGGATCAAGCCTGTTCCTTAACACTTTCACGTTGGCTTTTACATTAAATCTTTTCTTAGGTTCTTTCTTTATGCATTGGGAATTAGTTCAAATTAATGAAAATGTCCTCAGATGTTTGTAATGTCTTATTTCATGTGGTTCCTAATACCTCCACTTGCATGTATCTAGTTAGAGTCTTTTGAGTAATTTCCGCCAGGGGCTTGTCTTTAACTTGAAGGCAGTCTATCCCTAAAATGTCTCTTAGGACCTGTTAACCACATGCAGATTCCAGCCATTCCTCTACCGAACAGCGTCAGTTTTCGATAGGAACTATAGGAGTCTTGGTTTATACACTACAAACTTGTTTTATATTTATTAAGGAGCAACATAATCAGTATTGATGCAGTAAAGTCCACACAAAGTGCAGATGGTCATTTCATCATCCATCGCCCTATAATTTATCTTCACATGGGTGAAGTGAAACCAGCTGTCACAGGGCAGTGTAAAGGACCCCCGCAGTACTGTGCAGCAGGATTGACCAAGGCGAGGTTTAAAGCTTTTATTGCCTTCATTAGGGGAGCAGACAGACAAACCAGTGCTCCGGGCAGCTTGACATTTTCATCCATGAAAAGGGAAAAAGGTGACTGACGCTTCCCTTACCGCACGTACAATACCTCAGGGTCTTGCATTACACACATACAGTACGTGATCAGCTTCATTTTAGCAAGGATGTGGTTTCCAGGAGAAATAACTGTCTGTCTTTATTTAGTGTGCTTCAGTTGTGAAATGCATACCTCAGGTAGAATGCTGAGTTGGGTAAAAATATTGAGAGGCATTAAAACAACTGCAACGGTTTTTGGTTTCAGTACTAATTTGTTGTATTTGTAATGCATGCTTCTAAGTGTGCATGTAGTATATCTAACCTTTTCAAAGCATCCAGACCTTCTGTCGTAAAGAAAGCAGGCTGCTAGGGTTTTCTGCTTGATCAGCACTGACAGTGGCTCAGGAGAGCCTGTGAAATACGTATGGGAAGGAAGGTGGTGCTTCTTTCTGAACAACCTGCCAAGTATAACAAATTGCATTTAATTGGTGTTTAGTCCACTTCAGTGCAGTGGAAAGATTAGCATTAGTATACGTCCAGAGCTGTGCTGTTTATATTTTAGGGAAAAAACTGAAATGATGTTGTGTGTATCTGTTTTTCAGTGATTTTTTTGGAGAAAGGGAATGTGACGTGTGCTCTCCTCTGCTGGTAAGGGTAATCAGGCCCAAGGGGAAGATGTGTGGTGCAGAGATAGAGAGAAGAACAAACTAAAAATGGAGGCAGGCATGTGAAAATTTTGATGCCGGTTAAAGGTGCCTATTGTAGTTCCTAGTCTGGTTCATTTCTATATTGTGAATTATGTTTGTTATAGAATAGAGGAGCATTCTCTTGCCAAGGAGGGGGTATTAGTTTATTAAATTGATAAAATTTTAAATATCACACCCTGTAATTGTGCTTATGAGGAAGTCCTTTGAGATAATTATATCAGTTACACTGGTTGGGGGATTTGGGCCCTGCCGAAGATAATCTGACTTGCTGTGGTCAGCTTTTATCCTGGAGATGTGAGTTAAGACCTCTTTTCTCTCTCTGTATGCCTGACACATCTCGCATCCTGCCCTTATCGTTCTGTAACACTTCACTGGGTAACATATTTGTACTGTCCCGTGTATCTGTAACTCTGAAGGCATCATATGACGTAACCCAGTCCCATTCCACCAGCTTACAGGAAGATGATGGTCCTTAATCATTCAGTCCTTCTCACTACCTGTAGAAACAAAACTCTTGCACTTGCTTAGTCAATTCCGTACTTGATTAAATTCTCATCTTAAATTGTCAAGGGGAAAACAGGGGTGAAATGCAATGTCATTGTGGTAGCCTGTGTGCTTATCAACACATGGAGAGGGTGAATGGTAGTGACAGAGAAAAGTATGTTGAACAGGTTGATTTGGACTAATCTATGACTTGTTCAGTGTCCTCTCTTCTTACTGTTTTTGCAAGGCTCTAGGTCCAAAATCTTAGCCTTTCAGTGTCTGTCCTGAAACTTGACCACAGAAGGCGACTTGAGCACAGTGTTGCCTTCAGCTAAGTTTTCAAAGCTTTTTGCACCACTGAACATTTTCATAAAAGTATAGAAGATACCAGTCAAGTGTGGGAATAATAAGACATGGAAAACAAAATGAATCAAAATAGTTTTTCTCTTTTAGATTTTAAAAGTTTGGTGTTTAAACTGGGATCTGTTTTGATAGAGAAAAATGAGAGCAAAGTTTGCACTGGGGCTTTGAAAATGTCTATCTACTTTTTTTTGTAGTTATTTGTGCTGTTCCATTAACTACGATAGAATAAAACTTGAACCCCTTGGACACTAACCCACTATGGGAATATTAGAGAAACATGAGCAAAAAATAAATTAACCGAGAAAATTTCAAGCTACTCTTTGAGATTGATTGAGTAGATTGAGAAAATATACTAAATGGGTTTCTCATTCTGAAAGTCAAAAATTATAAATAATTTGACTAAATTTTGTGGCTTTGAGTAATGCCTGTATGAATAATTTGTAGTGGGTGATTGTGAAATATTTGCAAGTAGTAAGCCATATGTTTGATCTTGGCACGTGGCCTAACAAGGAAGCAGACTGTTTCCTATCACAGTTTTCAAAGAAAAGTCAGTAGGACCTTTGTTTGTATAACTGTCTGGCAATCAGACCTGCTTATTTCTAAACAAATGCATGTTAATAATAAAGAAACATAAAATCAATAATTGTCATATTACTTAGGCAAGGCATCCAGAATTGCAGGAAAGAAGAGATGAATACAGGTAATGTAGTATAAAGACATGTTCAGTTGCCCTGAATGTGCCCAATTTATTTCATTGGTTGGATGGTTGGTATTAAAAAAATGAAATGTACCTCTTATGAATAAGAGTGTTCATCTTTGATTTCAGCTGGATGTAGTTAAGTTAAGAGTTTAACCTTGAGGTAAAAACGAAACCCAGTATCCTGAAAAATAGCATCTTAAACATTCAGTACAAGAATACACCATCATAGATCTGTTTGTTAATAATTGTTTTGGAACAATCCATGTGGCTTAAGATGAAAGCTAACAACTGTCATGATTGCACTTTGAGGGCTCTCATGAATCCGTTGGTTGATAGATGTCTTCTGAAGTGTGTTGTTATGGTGATTGGAGTGTGTTCTTTGAAAACAATGTTTCTTCTTTCCAGGAGGCATGCTTGTGTGAAAGGTGTCAGCGGTGGGATTTATCGAGCTCCACCCTTACTGTCCATACATTCACCACTCTACAGGCTTCTGCAGTACAGGTATGGTCAATTACTGATGTTAATTTAAGAAGTTTCAGTCCTGCAAAAAGGGGAGTTTCTTGCTCTGACAACAACAGTACTAATACCAATGCTTAATCTACATATCCAGTTGAAAATGAGGCTGGGTGCTTTCCAATTCTTGGTGCAGTCTGCTTTGTACCTGTGGAATTTTCTTCTTTTTTACTCTTGCTTCTTTTAAGCTATCAACACTAATTTATTGATTTTTTTTCTGGCTTGAGAGAATTTATTATTGAGCTGCGTAAAATGTGAGACTGCGGTAGAAAGGTGTCCTTCACAGATGTTGAGGTTTTTGAAGGTAGGCAAATTCATGTTTAATTTTAATCTCCAGCTCACTCATCTGAGACTGTAATATTCATGAACCATGCTCAGGTGACAGTGGTTGAGAGAAAATTCTTAAAATAATGCCAAGGTCCTCTGAGTCAATTCCTTTTCGTGATGATCGGTTAGAGATCTTGTAAATGACCTTGAAAGTACAATAGTTAAGGCTTCTTCAATAACAGACACATTAGTGAACAATAGTCTCGTAGCTACTTTGAAATCTTGGCTGAAGTGAAGCAGCAAATCAACAAACTGAAATGGGCAACAGAAATGAAGCGGGATTATCGAAACTTGGATATACTGCAGGTACTTTTTACAGCTTTGTCCAAATCTGAATAGTTTGTTATGAAATGGCTGTTTTCTTAAAGGTGGAGTAGAAAGTAGTACATCAGTGGACAAAAGCTACAGTGAGGCTCAGGGGTAGTTTAATGCGGTTGTGGATGTAAAGTGTATTACACATATTAAAGTAGGTATACTGGGTTTGCCAGCAGGTACAAAAGGTTCTGATGCACTTCACCATCCATTCAGGAATTGAGCAGAGATTAATCCTTCCGAATGACCATGATTCCTAATATACAGACCCTGTGGTGAAAATATATATATTTGGAATGTAGAAGCTGAAGAAACAAAACACCCCTACACAGCATACTGATACAAATTGTGGGAAATGTTTCAGGATATTTGGATTCGATGTAAATCCAACAAAATTGATCATCTATATGGGAGCCTGATAGCAAAATGTCAAGCTCTGTAGAAATAAGAAAGCTTCCCTACTAAATACTCATATACTGACCAATACATTATTCTGTTTTTTCTACTGAACCCTGAAATGGAGAAGTATATGTTTTAGAATTATTTCCAATATTGCTGTCTTACTTCACATTTTGGCTGGGTTTAGTGTATGTGAATTGTTTCTGTGTGCGCACGCTCTGTGAAGGACTGGTGTCCTGTCTGGGGTGAGACACATGTTAGTTTTTGGCTCGATGCAGCCTTTGATAGGATGAAGTGTTTATGGATATTGGTTTAATGAATTTTTGTGGTTTTCTCTCCGATAATTGTACTACAGTATGTTTCTATATTTGTTATTAATATTTCCCTTAATACCTTAAAATAATGATCTGTAATTAAAATGTTTACAATACAAAAAGTAAGTGAACTCCATTAACATTTACATAATTACTTTTACTAAAATGTATATTCCAAAATCTAAATCATAATAAATATCATCTAATAAAAAAAATTGCAAAAAAGTGTTGCAGAGTGTTGTGATTTGGGTCAAATTAGAGTCCACCCTGACACCACCTTATACAGTATATTGCAATATATGTTTATATATAACAATATTATATCCAGTATATGTTTAGCACAGCGTGGTTACAGAGTAAATAAAAATCAACATCGTAAAGGACAAAATTCAGTACAAAACTAACAGTAAGCACAAAACACTGGTTATTTACAGTAAGTGTCATTACCTTGGTTCAGCCTTTTATAGAAAAAAACTCATGGGAGTTCAAGATAGATTGTAACACATTCAGGATGAAACATAAATGCGATTAAGGGAAAGTAAAACCATTTCTTACAAAATATGACCCTGCTTAGGGCACGACAGCTCTTGAAACTGATGCTAAACAGGATGGAACCTTTCTCCCTACGCTAAATAAGACACCACCATAAAATAAGGGTGCAAGTTTCTTTTGCTGGCAGATGCGACAAAAGGAATTATTTTTACATCAAAATCAATTGTTCAGTTTACTATATTTAAAGCAACTTAATTCCTGGTGGGTTTCTGTCCAAAAGAAAGGGTCTCAACCTCTGGATGTCTGGCCTGCATAGGCTGACACATGCTTGCTGTGATGCTCCTTTGTGACTCAGGTGAAAATGAGAATCCCAGCCTTCACCGTACAGTAAATACTGAGTGGATCTCCAGGGCTGGTGGTTTTGACACCACTCCTCCTGCCTGTGTCTTTATACTGTCTCTATTCTGTTACTGTGATGTCTTTACAGGTAGTAGGGACCAATTATGCAAAGCGTGTCATCTTGGCTTATTGTCATGCAGCCTATTTTTAGGCAAACTATGCACTTGAGTAAAGAATTGAAACCGTGCTTTTTAAATATAAATCAGTTCCATGTAATTGCAATTTAAGTGCATCTATTTTTTGTTCATGGTGACAGTAACAGCCACCAACATAAACAAAGGTGGAAAATAACATAGCATGAGATTATATATACAGCATATATTCAAGATTACATGATAAAACAAGCAATCTTCCTTCTGTGTCTGTACTCTGTATTTCAATTTTTTCTGAAAAAGGTTGATCAAAGAACAAGAGTAAGGTACATAACGAGAAAAGAACAGGTTTTTATAGCAGAGGCTTTGGTAGCCTGAAAAAAAGACCAAACAAATTCTATGCTTTCCAACAAAGCTTTTGAAATTAGACTTTTAGGTCAAGTTCATTCGCGTGGCCTTGTTTCAGGCAGAACCTCCTGTAAGGCTGTTTAAAAATACAACACATATAAACATTTTTTTCCAAAGAAAGCATATGGATGAGAAACTTGTTACTATAATGTGATCACTCGGATAGGCTGTCGAACTTCAGGAGGTGCAAATAGTCTTGTTTCCCTGGTACTGGAGTGAGGATTTTGAATGACCGTCTTAAAAAAAGTCTGTTTTTCTTCGACATGCTCTGTTGGCTGTTCTCACACACACAGGCAGAGCTCCTGGCGTTAGCCCGGGACCGTTCTACAGCTCCCAGCACCAAGAGGCCTTGTCTTGCGAGTCCACAAGGACTAATTGAGGATGGGGTTGAGGATTATCTCTGCTGGATTCCTTTTTATATTGGGATGTGAACCAATTGAGTCAGATTAATAAGAGAAGGCACTGGATGTGGTTGTTCTGTGTCAGGGTTAGGAATTCTTTAGGGTTTCATCATTGTGATTGTGGAATGTTCTGGAATGTGGGACTGCATTTCCTCTAGCAAGGGGTCTGACCCTAAGGCCTGCTACAGTAGGTGTGTGCAAATCTTCCCCACAATCTGAGATGTTAAATGTCAGATTTTGTGTTTTTTCAGCTAATTTAAATTTGTCTCTTAAGGTGTAATTTCATGAAAGTGATCAAGGGTTTTTATCCTTCCTGTGTTTTGATGTATCATTTTTTTTTAAGGTCAGGGAATTTTATTCTTCCCACTTTTCCCATCCCATTCCCTTTGGGTCGCTTTTATCAAACAACCCTCACAAGAGGATGGTACGATTGGTTGTGTCTAGAATAACCATTCGATGTTTTTCCCAAAAAGCAAACGGAATTCTGTTTAAACCAGCATATTATGGGACATTTCCAGAGGTACTGTAGAAACTTACTTTTGTTTCACAAGGTGATTCATTTAACCCTTGAAATGAAATGCAGTATTTGACTTTGACCCACACTCTTAGACCAGTCATGTCCTTGATGTTTGTTGATTCATTTTGTTCTATACTCAAATAAGACAAGCAAGGTAGTTCCAGACTGTCTCATTACGCCTGCAGCCTGGAACTCATAAGGTTATAAGAACTAAGAAGCCCTACTGAAACTGGAAGAAGAGAAGCAAACAGAAACATAAGAAAGGTTCAAAATGTAATGAGGTAATTCAGTCAATTTAGCCCATTTGGTAGTTATTAGTTAATTGATCAGATTGTTATGTTGTGAAAGAAACCAGGATATTGACTTCAGCCACGTGACTGTGAAGGTTGTTCCACACTCCCACAACCCTTTGGGTAATGAAGTGCTTTGTGTTCTCTTGTTTTAAATGAGCTTCCATGCAGCTTCTCCTTGTTCTTCCCTCTCATTTGTGTTCACTGTTGATTCTGAAAAAGTCCAAAGGGTTCAATTTGTCAGTGCTTTTGAGGGTTGTGAATACTTCCAGTACCATCATGATCTTCTGTTTTCAAGAATAAAGAAAGTTCAGGTCTTTCTTCCTGTCAGGCTCAAATCCAAATGTTTTCTCTTCTGCCTCCTGTATCTGGTGAAACTGATCACATTTCCAAGCTTCCAGTTCAAAAGTGGACTTTTTAAGTGAGCTTTTTAATAGCATTTACAGTAAGCCATGTGTGAGTCTTGGTCAGACATACTTAAAATGCTATAATAGAGGAGGAAAATTGCCATAAAAATTAAACCAGTGCACTTGTTTTTATTTATGAAGTCAAACCCATTGCTTTGCAAGTACATTGTATAAATTGACAGTAATGGATATTGATTAGAATTACACTGTAGAACGCTTGGATGATTGTAAATTGAAGTTTTTAATTTCAATTCACATCCGTGCCAAGCATGGCATAGGTAATCGATGTTTTTTTTTT
The DNA here is from genome assembly GCF_040954835.1 of Lepisosteus oculatus. Lineage (NCBI taxonomy): Eukaryota > Metazoa > Chordata > Actinopteri > Semionotiformes > Lepisosteidae > Lepisosteus > Lepisosteus oculatus. Next base: position 23,247,639 of record NC_090705.1, read on the forward strand.
GCTTTTGCCTGCAGTTTCCATCTTTTCCTCTCATAATTCTAGCAAAGTGTGAATGTCAAGGATCACAGCGTGTGGCTCCAAATATCAATGTAGTCTGCAGCTTGTACTTAGTCCAGTCTGCATGACAGGCTTCCCCTCCAGTTTCGAGATTGCTAGCCTGGGCAGCCTGAATCCCTAGCGTAAAATCAATGGTGTTGAGGAAATGAGTGGGAAGTGGTTCGAGCCCGGAGACCACAGGAGCCCAGCTGTGACTTTTAACATGCAAGAGGAGAACAAAGCGGGGCTCATTTGGACTCTGATCGCTTTCATACAGTGTTAAGTCCTAATTACTTCCCTATTATTTTGTCCAATTTTGTTTTCCTTTTGATAGCAGTACATTTCTGGACCTGGATCTGCCTGATCCAATTGAAGGTCGCAGGGAAGCTGGAGTCTGTCCTGGCAAAGCACTGGAGTGGATTTTACACCCTGGAAGGGACACCAGTCCATCCGAAGGCACACATAGATACAAACATGCACAGACTCACACCAGGGCCAGTTTTCTCAGAAGCCAGTCAACCTTACCAGTATGTTGTTGGACTGTGGGAGGAAACTGGAGCACCTAAAGGAAACCCACATGAACACAGGGAGAATATAGATAGCACCCCAGGACATCAGCACTGAGAGGCAGTCATGCTAACTACTGCACCATCATGATGTCCTCATCTCTGTAATCTAATCCCGTAAATATTGGCCATTTATGGGATAAGATTACAGAGATGTGGACAGCAAAGAAGCCAGTGTTATCATTCCTGAGGTGGTGGAGTAGACTGTCTGCTCAGTGACATTAAATGAGAATGTTTTTTGGGTCACTTTCTGAAAGGTGGTTTTGATGAGTAAACGCAGAACAGGAACTGAGTCCGTAACCCCCCCTCACCCCCCCAGACTCTCGACACACGCTGAGTATTTCCTGTTGGTTTTACTTGACAGACAAGAACAGTGTTTTCTTTGTCTTCAAATCTGTTGCATAATTGCTTTACCCCAGGAACCCGAATAAAAGTAATTAATTTACTTTGTGCATTCTCATTGTAGCCAAACAGTACAAAAAGACTTATAATATTATGGCTCAATAATGGCCTATATCATATTTCACTAATGGAACACTGAAATTATGTATTTTTATGTTTATCTGTTCTGCCTGCTACAATGCAGATGCAGATGTTTTAAGGAATAAGTAATTGCTGTGTGCAATGGATTACAGTGCTGGGTGTAACATAAGAAAATGTGGTGACGATGATGTGCGTTAGAATGCCAGCACAATATCAGTTTTTAAAATACTGGAATGTACAGAAACAGTTTAGCATTTAAATTTTAAGGACAATCTAGAATCGGATCTGCACAGTTGTGCTATTTAATGGGGGGAAATCCTCAGTTTCCACAGAGCCTACTTGTTATTGTGTATTTGTAAAGAACATGCTGTACAAATGCAGCCAGTTTCCTTACCTGTGCTGTACTGTGCTTTGTTTTGGCATTCGGAGTTTAGTGCTTAGTGCTACACACCTGACGAAGAACGATAGTGCACTTGTGTTGCGTTAGGCATTAGTGAAACAGTAGCTTCATTTAAACTATTTTCTTAATTTAATAATCATATTTTTTAAAAAATATGTTTTGTATGTTATGTAAACATAAAATACATAGCCTAGCTACTATTTTAAAATGTATTGTGGCTGTATAGTTTTTTTTTAAGGGGATTAGATGTCATGAATGGAGCCAGGATCCATTAGATTGGATCCATTCATATACTGGAAGCCTATTTCTTTAAATCCACTTAATATTGAATCATGTAAATAAAGGGAAATGTTGGTATCAGAAAATAAAAAAAATTGAAGTTTAATAACGTTTCCAAATGTTATTAACAATAGTTATTTTTAATATAATATCATACAGCTGGTTGAGGTAGCTGAAAATAAACAAATAGGTAAAACACAATATTTCATCTTTTGCATAAACATTTTCTGTATCAGCTATACAGAAAATTTTACTCAATTTCTTGTTGTGATTATTTTGGGAAAGTTTTGACATGCTCATTTTAACTGTTTCCCATGAACATTTGCAAAGTGCAAATTAAAAAACAAACAACATATACTTCAGCAAGCATTAGTTATAAAAGTACTGTACCTGCCCTTATAAACGACTAAGGCTGCATGAGACCTGCCAGACCCACAGAAGCACAGCTGTGGGTTTCTGGGATATGTAGTGTCTGTGGGCGGCTTCCCAATCAACTTTCTTCTACTTGGCTTTCTCCTGTCTTATTTTGGAATTACCTGTTCCTTAATCTGTTACTTACAAATGTCTAAAATATACGAACGGAAAAAAATGTAACATCTCCTCCTCCACATTCTGGCCCTCCCGTCTGCGTGGAAGAGGCTGAAGAGTGACTCATCCATGAAGAGGACCTGATGCCACTGCTGACGAGTCCATCGCAGCCCCTGTCTGGCCCAAGCCAGTTGGGTGTGACGTCTAGGAGGTGTGAGCAGAGGGCCTCTTACAGGTCGCCTTGCTCTATGGCCAGCAGCATGGAGCCTCACTGTCCTGTCACAGATGTGGGCATTGTGTCCTCCAGCAGTTTCAACAGCAGTACGCATGGCAGATATGAAACGATCTCTCAGATGGACCTGATGGACAGATGGTCTGATGTGTTGGTCCTGCTCTGGTGTGGTCAGTCAAGGGCGACCAGATCTTGGACGGTCATCTGTCCTACCAGTCTGCTGAAACGTTCTCTGCAGTTGGGACACAGTGGAGCGGCTTACTCCATAGTGTCTGGCATCGCTGGCACTTGACATGCCTGCCTGCAGCATGCCAGTGGCCCTCTCCATTGCTTTTGGTAACATTCGAGGCATTATGGAATGCACAGAAAACTGCCTAAGCATGGCCTTTTTCTTGCAGTGACCTAAGCTTTGAATTAAGGCCTTTTCAAGCCTGATCAGGCATTGTTCCACCTGGAACTCGTTGGGTAAAAGTGCACCTAATGAGCTTGCGTGTGATAGGCAAGTTGCAATGCCTCACTACACAAGCTGTATTGCTGGTCAGAGGGCTTAAAACAAATTGACACCTTTTTGTAAAAGTCCTTAAGGTATAACTACTTTGGAGTATTCTCGTTCCAAAAAATGTTGTGTTTCTTTTTTCCATCAGTGTATATCACATGGAATAAATCTTCAAAAGAAACAATGGGGCAAGTATTTAAAATACTGAAAACAGGAGAGACTTTTTCACCTAAACTGTTGCGTTTCTTTTTTCCCCATCAGTATATTTTTAAAATTACATCTATTTTGATATTTTATTACACAAAAAAGAGGACAATTATCTAATTTGCTTAAACTGATTTTTCATTTTAAATATTAGTTTGTAAAACAAAAAAGGTACTAAGGTACTAACTACTAAGATATCAACTACAGTATAGTATTAGTGTTCTTCTTGCAGTCTTCACCTAAATGCAATTACCTATAATATAATTTTTGAGCAGTGCATACTGTACCGCAGTGTCAAAACCAATGTTAACAATTTAAATATATTGATGTAAATACAGTGCAGACTTCTATTGCAATGCAATTTACAGTACGGGACCAGTCATTCCCATCAGTACGTAAAATTGGTTTTAATCTGACCTTTTTATTTTTTTACTGTATTCTTTTAAACCCACTATGTAGTTTTTTATGATCTAAATCTTAAAAATAAATAATTTTATACCGTATGCATACTGATTAGTGCAGGAAAGCACTAATTGATTCGTATTTGCTCCTTTACTGATTTGTCTATCAACCACGCAGCTCTGGTACTTTAAGTATTCACTGTGCCACCTGGCAGTTTTTACAGAGTAGGGCAGTCCAGCATCAGATTATTTCAGAAAATAAAAACGCTGTGATGCGGTGCTGTCTGGAATATCAAGGTGCCTTCAGTGGTGTATCATCTGACACCTTGCACATTCTAGCTGGCTGCAACTGTACGAGTTACAAGCGAAAGGAAGCCTTTCAGCCCATCTAGCCCATTTGATAGTGGTTAATGAATCCAAGGATCTCTTCCAGCCGTTTCTTGAAAGAAACAAGGGAAAAGGCTTCAACATGGACGGATAGTTTGTGTTTCATGGCTTATACTAAAGAGTTTCACAGAAAAATAAACTTATTCCATCATTTCTTTTTCAAAAAAATATTGACATGGTTCCCCTATGAGTAGCTATTTCTTAAAGCTGTTGGAATGAAAGGTTCACCATGTAGATCTTAGAACAGGCTCCAGCACAGGAAGTAGAGAGTAACTGTAAAAAGTCAAGGCAGTGTTCTGCGTTTAGCCATTGTGTTTAATGTAATCCGATTAATCTGGGTTTTGTAGTCTTTTAACTTTAGGGACATGTAAAGAGAAATACATATAGTAATACTTGCAAATTTGTCAATCAGGTGATAGAGATAAGCGTTATGGGTTAACTACAACAGCACTTGGTATGGGCTGCTCATGTGTCATTTACAAGACTCTGATCAGTGTGAAATCAATATCTCTAGTTGACAAGTAAGATGCATACATAAAGTTACCATAATAAGAGTTTTCTGTTAAAATATATTTCATGTGTCCTAACTGTGCTAATAACCCAAGTGCTACAGGCTGCAGGTAATACATGCTATTATATAAATGCTGTGGGGTTTAGAGTGCTCAAGGATGTTGCCATTTCTTTAGTCAGGTGTAGGTAAGATATTGGGGAAATACATGCGTCATGTCAGAAACCATTCTTAGCTGCCCCCAGTGCCCTCATGTTGTTTTTTGTCTGTGTATCACACGCTTGAGTCTTGTAGGGGCGTTGCAGAATCTGGAGCTAAGTCCTTGCTACAGACAGCTAAATATTGAGACCAGTAATCCAAAAATCTACAGAGAATGGGAATAAACCTAGTCTGGAAACAGCTATTCAACCTGCCTGCATGTGCTGTATCAGCCCAGCTAATCTGATCAAGTCCACAGCAAATGGTTTTCTGAGGTCGCAGAAGTAAAAAGGATTTTGATGAGGCTGTTTTATTAAAGATTTGCCTAAATGAAATGCATGAGATGTACACGATGTTCAGCTATATCAGGTGACCTCCCGTGGCCTCCTTGCGAAATGATTCACCAGGCTGTTTGGTTTTTGTGACCCTCCAACAATAAGTGCTTCCTCAGAAATAGAATAGTACTTCATTAAGCAGAAAGCAGTGTGGCCTTCCCCACAAGCAGATTTTACTCATGATTAAAACATCATTACATAACAGTTGTTTATGGCCCACGTGGTACAGTTGGAGTAGAACATGACAAAAATGCAGGTCCATTAGTGAAACAGTGCTGCACTCATCTTGTAGCAGTCAGCCTGGGCATTCACACCCTCAGCCCTGTGGAGCAGGCTGTGGCTGTCAGCTTTAGGCGGGTTTGTCGTGGAATTGCCTTCTTTTAATGTCTCATTTGTATTCCTGGTGGCGGGTGTGCAACACGCAAACATGCCCGGTAATTAAATTGTGCCTGTTTAACATGCCACCCTCAAGGGCTCTGTTTTTCTAACCTCTGTTTCAATGCTTCGCCCCCCAGATCGGCTCCAACCAGAGTTATAGGACAGCGTTTTGTATTCCCATCTGCTGTGTGCTGCGTGATCGTAATTAAGGTGATGGTGAAGTCGATGGAGGAGTGGATGTTTGCCGACCTCACTGGCCCGGCGGGGTCTCCTGATGGCCCCCAGGTGCCTGTGGCTGGGAACAGCTGTCGTTTACTGCCTCACCTATCCTGGCACAGGGCTGAAGGGGCTGGGCGCTGGTTTTCACGGTCTCTGTTCCTGGCCGGGGGCCAGTACTAAGACGATAATGAGCTAGAAGTTGAGTCCAGCTTGCACTGCAAGAGGTGATGACATACCTTGTCCGAGCAAAGACTCTATGGCCTGCTCCATCTTCTGTACCCTGTGCTTTAGTGCTTTCCCTGTTTGTACAGGATTTTGGTTTCCTGGCTTTTGCATTGCAATTTTCTGTTTTCTTTGACGAGGGATTTACAAAATCATCATGAAAAAAGTGTCTCTCTCTTAAACGTGAGACCATCATGAGGAAAAAATGCAGAACAGAATTCAGTAGGGTGCTATACAAGATTCAAGAGTGGTTACAGAAGAGTGCAACAGCATGGGGATAGTGGCAGTGAAAATTAACTACTGGACTCTGAGCATGGTATGTTGAAACTTTGGTTTATTTTTATAGGTATAACATTTAGAATTATTGTGTATTTCCTGTGTGATCTAATGCCTTCAGGTTAAATGTGAACTAGACATAGAGGTAGTGAAACTGAGTCACGCTGAAGGAAATGAGTGTCACATGGCATAGTGTAATTAAGGAGGCAGCCTTTGGGGTTCTGCCTTCACAAAGCCCGTCCATGATCTTCAGCCAGTCATGGCAAAATTTACCACGTTATCTTGGATCTGTCAAACCAAGAGGGGGAAAAATCCCCAGGATCCCTTTACAATAGGAAATGAAAAAGAAATATATATTCCTGTCTGGTAGCACATACAGATGTAAAAAAACATCTAAGTGTGGTTGAGCAAGAGTTCTGTGTTTCACAGTCGTCAATTTCTGCCACGAAAACTCAGATTAAAGACCAGATTTTACAAGTTTTGTTTAGCCTACTCTATTAATCACACCGTGCCCAGGCCAGGGACTTGTGTGAGGAGGGAGGTGGTGTGTCACGAACTTCTTATAATTATGAATGTGTTCTGTGGAAATGCTGTGCAACATCAGTCTAGACTAGCGATTTCCAAACTGGATGTCCAACCATGGACACCCAGTATGGGGTCAGCTACACTTTAGTGGGTCCTTCTGAAAATGTGATGCGGAATCGGAATTTATGCTGAAAATTCACTCTGACCTAACATCCTGACTATGAAGTCTGTGCGATCACGCCAGCCATCGCGTTAAGTTACTCAATATACACAGGCTCACGCATAGGCACTGCTGTGGTTTTCAAATACAAATGAAGAAGTATTTAACATAATTTAAGGTGCGGGCATTCTGAATGTTTACCGAGTGCAGGTAATTTCTTTGCTAGCCTTAGATTTCCATATATAAAGGGGTGTCAAAACACCCAGTAGTACGTTTTCTGCACATGTTTTGCAACTGGAAAAGGGAGTTTTGTGTTCAAAAAGGTTGGGGAACCACTGTGGCAGACCGTTCTCATTCGAAGAACAACCATTGTGTTCCAGACACATTGTACAACAGTAATGGGCTGTTTGCCTCAGATAGATGGCCCTGTGGTTACTGGTTGACACCTCTGTGGTGGAACTTGAAGCTTGGTATGTGGTCCCTTGTTAAAAAATAAAAATTGCATGTTTGTTATTCTGATATTCTCCAGGGCTGTGTTTTCCTCTTTGGAGTTACTGGTGAACTCCAGACCCTCTCCTCCCCAATTAATAATAATTCTTCGATCCCAGCTTTATTTCTTTCATCTGTGGAGAAGGAGATGACAAGCTTACAAATTAAAGGGAACTGCAGAAACTCCTGGGGCGTGAGATCGGTGACCCACAAGATGACACCTGCCTGCCACAGGCACAAGAGACCAGGACTGAGAAACACGAATGTCAGTAGATATACTATAATAATGGGAGGGATGGACACATTGAATGTAGATACTAAAGGAAAATATTTTTTTAAGTAAGTGTCCCATTTCGTTGCACATCTGCAGAACAATAGATAAGAGGCTCTACTACTCGGGAGGTCAAAAAGACTCCATTTTGACAGTTATTGATTTAACAAAAGTTTGGAGAGCCGAAATGGAGGCCGTCAGTAGATTGACAACCCAGTGCGTGTTACAGAGTTATTAACCGAATGATGACCCTTTCATGTCAGTCTCTTATCTGTCGGCGTTGCAAGAAGTTTTGGTGTCCTTCATATGAGCTGCCTGCCACAGCCATAATTTACTTCCGTACCCTTCCTTCCACTCATATCTAATCTGTGAAATAAGACGAACCTGTGCTTCCTGTCAGTCAGTTTGAGTTTTTAAGCAATTTGACAAAATGGAGACACTTTATAACATCATTTCATATTCCTGTAGCCTTAGAATCTATATGTCCTTTATTTCCTTGAATCCCATTGGCCGTTGCTTCAGGAGTAGAAAAGGCTATTATACTGGTGCCAGTTCAGCACCTTGAGGGATCTGAGGGGGGTGACTCTTTTAGATTAACCTGGGTGGCCACAGTTCAGAACCTGCCAGTGATTTCACGCTTGGTCTTAAAGCATCCTTTTCATGCTTCACATCCCTGCCTCTTTCTAACTGCATGGCACAGGACTCACCGCCCCCCTCTCTCGATGGGCAGATAGATTTTAGCACTGTGCCGTTTGCTGAAAGTAGCAGTCTGCCATTACTGTCGCTCAACAGGGGTGAAAACAGATGTCCAAGTGTATGTCCATTGTTTCCAAGCAGTTGAAAATGCCCATGCTCCATCCCTCTAGGTCAGCCTCTTCTCACTGGTGTTTAAACCTTTGGAGACCACACACTGTACTTCTTTTGTTTTACCCCTTTTTCAGTTCTGCATCGGAATGGAATAGAAACTCTTATTGTTGGCTTTTTTGTTATACTATGAAACATGTTCGTTCTCCTCCCCATTTATGCTTCGCCCAGAAACCACATTTCAGTTTTGTCCTAGAATTGTCCAGGGAAGGTGGTTTGGTCAGTGGTGTAGGCAACGCAGTGTTCATTTCTGTTCATATGTGGTCATACCCTGGACAGCTGGTGCTGCGTAGACAGGTCAATAAGCAGCTGGACCCCACGGAGCAACAGATACACGCCACAGGGATTTGTTGCTCCTCGGGATCGTCAGGACTTTACATCTCCATAACAGGCTCATAACACACTGTGAGGGTGATCCCTCTCCAGATTTCCCAATCAGCCACCCAGGAATGAATAACTTTTCAGTGTGAAACGTGCTGGGGAGGAGTTGGAGCGCGGTTTCCCTTTTTGTTCATAGGCTGTGCCAATGGGGGTTTTGTGGCGATGGTTGGGAAACAGTTTTTAAGTTGTTTTAATGAGGGGCACGTCCACAGTGTATTTTCATGCATCTGTTCAGTTTTGTGTGGGAATGGGTTTTGCGCATTGCCTGATGGGACTGGACTAATTATTCTGGGTGATGATTGATTGCATCTGTGCAATTAGGGGAAAGGCTGCATTCTCCGGTTTGGTTGCCTTATAAAAGCATCTTGATGGTTTGGAAGGAAGGTCTTCCTATTGTGAATGGGCGTTTCTTTAAATCTTTCCTAGTTTTGTAGCTTTCTTCCCACCATTCATTACATTAATGGAGAAAATAATGCCTGCCCCCCCCCCACACACACACATACACACACATTTTCCTCTTTATTCCTGCTTTAGAGCTTATTTTGTTGTTTGGAGTGTGTGAGCCCAGTTACCCCCTGGCCTTGTTGCTTTTCTTTACCCACTCGCTTCACATTCAGCCCCGGACAGGGCTGTTTCAGAGCCGGGATCGCTGCTGTAATTAATGCAACAATCTGGCCGAGTGCAGCCGTAAGACTAGTGCAGCAAGTCTGATCTAGAACCTGCATTAAATGACACCGCTGAGAGAATCAACCCATAAACCTCCTCTTAATGTGATCAGAAAATTGTGCTGGTGTTGTCCAGCAGAACAGCAGTGACTTGTCATGCCTCAGGTCCGTTTGAAAACAGATAGGTGCGATGACAGGTTCTTCAGGAAAGAGGAATAGCGGCAACAAAAGGACTTCTGTGTCCGAACAGTGAGCGATCTCATTAAACGGGAGAAACTGGGGTGACACAGCTAGACCTTTCACTCTGTCACCAAAGGCAGGAAACCAAAATGCTGAAACCTAGCCTGTGGCATGAAAGACAGTCGTAAAGTACAGTATGTCATTTTAAAACTAAAGGAAATATCTGTAAAATATATTTTAAGTACAATATAGGTATTTGTAGGCATTATTTTCCGCTGTCCAGTTGTATGTCGTCTTGAAATGTTTCAGGTTTAGTCAGTACAGTTAGTTGCTCTGTTCCCTAAATGATGAACAGATTTAGTTAATCACGGGCCCAAACTAATGTAAAACCTCCTGCTCTAGAATTATTAAAAATAAAAATATATAACTGGTTTCAGTGTTTATACATTATCCTGACGAGTTCTGTACAGCCTAAGCACTGGGTTCGGCCTACCACTCGGTGGGGGCAGGTGACTGGGCCTAGAGCCGGAGTTTCCACACTCACCTGCATCTCTGCTGTGTGGGACCAAGCCTGCTGGGGCAGTAAGGAAAGGGAAGTGCTTTCTGGGAGATTTATGTGACCAGGAATGACTGAATCACTCACATTACCTCTCCTGGGAGGGTTGTAAAAAACATGGAACTGGGTCAAAGTTCAGCCTGCCTGCCTCATACTGAAAGGCATTACTGTAGTGTTTGTATACTGTACAGTATGTGAGTAGAGCTCACCACAGTTGTTTTGTGTTTTGTGGCGTTTAGAGGTGGGAACTGCTTTGTCAGTCAAGTAGTGTGTAAACGGGAACTTATAACTTGAAACTGCTGGGATCGTGAAACTTCGGGGGTACAGTATATAAACTTCAGGGCTGATGTGAAACAGACAGTGGGAAGTGATAGAGTGGTTTTGCCAGTAGATAGAGCAGGGGACTGAGTGTCAGGTGTGAGTGCTGTTGTGTGGATAAAAATACAGATTTTGACTCAATTCTGCACGTCCCCCACCTACTCCTGGTAGCCTGCAACAACCCATCATAGAAAGTGTTGCAAAAGCAGTACAGGTTATCTTAAAAGACTTCTTTTATGAGTAACTCCAGTCTCCCAGTGGCTGATCTGCTTGAGCTAAGGTCAGGGGTTCTGAAAACCTGCGGACTCTGCAGTAAACTCTGCAGAGGAACTATTGTGATTTGACTGATAAGAAAGGTAATTGTTTACTGTGGGGCAGGGAAGACTCAGAGCTTTGGGCTAACTCCTGTACTTGTGAGAATGTGCTTTTTGAGCTGCCAACTGTCCAAGGTCTCCCAATACCAGAAAAGTAAAACATACAAAGGTCTCCTCAAAAAAGGACCTAAGATCCATCTTGCCTGCCTTTCACGGGATGGGATTTTGCAGGTTGGGTTGTTGAAAGTTATTTTACTGTTATTTCGCTAAGCCCCATGTTTTGAGGCCAGCTTTGATCTGAATAGCTGGCACAGATTTGTAATTGCCAATGAAATCTCATGTTCATGAACAGCAGCTGAGTGACGGGCTACAGAAGGAGTGTTGTTTATCCAAAATATGTTGAAAGTAATGCTCTGCATTTTGCCTTGAGGCCTGGCATATGTAAAAATGAAATGCATAATATAGAATATATTCATAGATGCTCTTATGTAACTGGATAGATCACACAGCAAGACAATCTGGTTAAGGGAGTGAAAAAGACCTTAACATTTTACTCCCAGAATTTCTAGCTTGAGTCCCAGGAAGTCTGTTTCAGGTTGACCTCATCAGTTGCCTTTTGCATGGTCATGCAGCCTCAAGTCTTCTGCATTCAATTAGTGAAGAGTGTAGCTATCTAGTGCCAATTGGTGATCCATACATAGGCTTTTAGTTTACTGTAGCTAATGTTGTTTAATTTTGTGATGGGCCCTCCCTGCTACAAGGCAGGTATACCCTGGCAGAGGGAACCAGGACATCATGCCTATAATTTCAAAAGCTGGAGGCACAGACTGCTTGAATGCTAATTTATAAGCCTTCTTAACACTGGCAAATCTTTAAGAACCAGGCTAAACATCAAAAGGAGTAAAATTAAATTGCTTTGCTTTTGAAAAGCTTTTGCCTTTGGTCTTTTTTTTATTTTTCTTCGTTGCCAAAAGTGTGGATTTATTAAGCGCACTCTTATCAACACCACCATTCCTCAGCAACTGAAATGATTTAAAACATTGGTCGGCAGTTATGTAGATGTACCTTTATTAGCACAAGATTTGCAAACCTATTCTTTCATAAGAAAACGTCGTCTAAAAAAAACTTTAGCTGTGAAGGAATTTGCTTAATGTGTGCAATCAAGTGCTGCATTTAAAATAAAAGCACTCATTTAAGTAAACACTTCTCTGAATGTCACCTTGGATATGGATGTCTGCTACGCAGATATTATTGTGGGACTCCAGAGGGTCGCTGCTGGTCTCTTTCATAGTTTTCCAGGTTGGAAGGTGTTGTTTGTGAAGTAGGTGACATTTTTGTTTTTTTTTAAAGGAACGTTTTGCCAAGAGTTAGTAATTGCATTACTCGGCTTTTCTGCTGCGGCGCTTTGTGATTGAGTCGAGGTCATGGATCAAGTGAATGCATTTAGGTGTTCTGAACCTGGCCTTAAAGCAGGCATTAGTCCAAACTTAGGCCACATTCTCTGGCACACCCCCCCTTTTCCGTTTAGAGGCCTTGTAAGGGGAAACTGCCAATATGAGAGTGAGGTCGAATGATTTCTTGATGCAGAATGGCATTGAAGAAATGGTGTTCTTCGGTGCCTAATTTCAGCTGGTCCTTCAAGGTGAAGTCTGGGTAAAGACAAGGTAAAAAAATGAGTCTTGGGTACGATTTGTGTTTAGCGCAACACTGAAAGACATTTTGGTGAACGTTGTATTGTCTCCATTTTGATTTGCTTTTTATTCCTTTCCTATTTATCAAATGAATATTTACCCTGCACAGCATAGTGGCACAGTGGTTAGCATAACTGCCTTGCAGAGCTGGGGCCTCGGGTTCAATTCTGAACCAGGGTTGCTATCTGTGTGGAGTTTGTATGTTCTCCCCATGTTGAATTGGGTTTCCTCCAGGTGCTCTGGTTCTGTACCACAGTCCAAAACCATGCTGACAGGCTAATTGGCTTCTGGGAAAATTGGCCATCGGTGTTTGTCTGCCCTGCAATGGACTGGCGTTCTGCCCAGGGTGTATCCTGCCTTGCTCCCCTTGCTGGCCGGGCTAGGCTCCGGTTCTACCGTGGCCCTGAATTGGCAGAAAAGGTTGGAAAATGGATGGATTTTTACCCCTATGGGTAATCTGTAGTGTTCAGCTTGTGCTTAAATAGGGATGCTGGTTCTTGGTTGCAGTGCTGGCATAAGTCAGCTCTCAACTCCATGGATAGTGTTTGCATGGATCTGAAGGATGAAGAAGATGAGAAGTGTTCACACAGTCTCCATCGTCTTTAGCCCAGCATGCACTCTGGCTCATTACCAAGAGGTCTGAAGGAAGCGCTGCCTCATGGGTAACCTGATTATAGCATGAGTGCTGAGTGCTGCGGCCAGTGCTGTAATTTTGGTTTTGGAGAAGAAGTATTGCCCCAGGATCTGAATGCTTCTGTATTCGATAATACCATAGGTGGCAAATCTGGAAGGTTACAGGCCTTTAGAAGTATTTTTTTACTTCCCTTTTGTTTTAGTATTCATTTAAGCCATAGATCCTAAAATTTCTGGTGTACCAAAAGCAGTTTAGTCTTGCATGAAGTGTCTTTGCATCTGTCACTGTGATCAAACCCCAATGGAATGTAGATGACAAGTCCTGCCTGTGCTAACAGCAGGGAAAATTAAAATGCCAGTGTTTTCTTCCAAATAGTTGTGTATCATGCTTCTTATGTCATTTTAATGTATTCAGGACAAGCCTGTCTAAAAAGTCTCATAAAAACACAGAACCTCAGATATTTTTATGCTGTAATCCTCTTGCCTTTGGGCAATGATCACAAGGGGTTAGTGTATCTGTGTAAAATAAAGGGGTTTTGAGTTTTAGTTGTTTTGATTACAGTGTACTCCCTGCTTCTCACATGGGGATATTTATGTTAATGTAGTGAAGGAAACATGAGTTCACATTCATCTGTAGTGACAGTAGGCAATGAGAGGGTCAATCTCTGGCATTCTGTTTGTGGCCAGCTCATCTCCTCCTATGATGAGGACAGTCCTGTGACAGCTGGGGTAGTCTTCACCCTCTTCATTAAGTGTCAGGGTGGCACCTGGCTCTCCCTGTTGTGCCAGGAAGAGAACCCAGCACACTTGCACTCTTTGCTTTATGGTGCACATGTTTATTAATGATCGTATTAGTGCTATTAATAATTTCTTTTTACTTTCCTTCTATAGCCTGTTCTGGAGATTTTGAGTTGCACATGTTGAAGCAATATGAAACAGTTGATGTTGTGGAACTGGTCATACACATTTCCAAAAAGCTTTCATTACCAAATGTATCAGCATTTGCGCTGGATCTTGCTCTTGTGTGTCACTCTTCCAGTTGTGGATTTGGCTGCTGTATCTACAGCAGAGTTTGCACCTGGAACTCTTGGAAAGGACCTTGTACCAGATAATGTCACGAACCACAGTTTTTCTTGAACCAATGAGTCAGTGTGCCTGAATTTTCAATTTTTCGAGAGTTTGGAACCATGAAATTGTGCAGAAGTGCAGATCAGGCAGTGTTTTTGGAAAAGTTACTGTAAAATAATTCTTTCCTCCAGTGTCCTTGAGCCACCCAGCACTGACCAAAACCTGCTGGGCATGACGGTGAAAACACATGACAGTGTTTCAGATGAATGTTCTGTGAGATTGGAGAGAAGCTAAGAGACCTTGTTACTGCTCCCAGTCTTGCCCTGGCATGGCATCTGAGGGTTCCTAGGGTAAAGCAAATTCAGTTTGAGTGCCCTTGCTGCCCTGTAGCAGTCTCTGTGTTCTTGGCTCAGTGACAATCCTCTCCCACTGTGATAAGCTGCATGTCTCTGCTCCGTTGTTCCGCTTGGCCAACGCTAATCCACAGAAATATCTTTAAGCAGTTTTCAGAAATGAGGAAGATAAACTTAACCCCAAAAAATAGCAGCAGACATTTAAGTTGCACTGATTTAAGTACATATCAAGCCGCACCTGCAGTGATTTTGAAAGATTGTTGAGCTCCCAGTTGTGCTATTCAGGGACTGATGGAGTGCTTCGGTAGTGTGTGTGGGGGGGGCGACTAGTACGTGGGTCTGCTGAAAATGTGCTGGATATCTAAACGAGTGACAGCTAAGCAGACAGCAGATCTGTTATGCCTTTCACAATTCATTGAGTCTGCGGTTCTGGAACTGGGATTTTATGCAGTGATGCTCAAAAACCTGTTGCAGGGGAAACCAAAAATAAAATGGAAGAAACCTGAGAGAATGAGGTGGGGCTGGGAGGGGTCGAGGGTGGAATCATGCCATTTTCAGCTTTTAAGGGGAAATCCAATTCATAATCTGTATAAGGAAAACATATGATGAAAGCCTTTAATCCTCTTTTCACAAAGTTCTGGATTGTTTAATAAAACCCTGCCCTGGAAACCAAGTCAGTGGTGAACCAGAAGGGCATTGCATTACAGTTTAGTGATCATCCCTGCCCTAGAATACGTGTCAGGGTGTACCAGTTATTTCTGAACTTGGAGGGTTCTGAGAGTGAGTCTTTTTCTTTTCTCTTTATCATGAGGTGGGAGATCAGCGCCAGGATTTTGGAAGGAAGAAGAGAATTGTGCGCAGTGGCATCCTGAGAGCTCTTTAAACAGGTTGCCTGGGGCTAGCCTGAGCTCACAGCTTGGAGAAAATCCTTAAAACCTCATTTTGATTATTGATGTCAGATCTCTGCAGTTTCTTTACGTAGCATTAAACGTACCACTTGCAGGTGCCTTTTAGTGAAAAATTAGCTAAAATACATTGCAGGTTCACTTTGATTACTGTACTTGAATTTTCTTCAAGGCCTTCCCTGTAATGCCATCTACTTTGATTGTGAAGACAGTTGAAAGCCCAGTGCTAGTAATCCAGTAATCCACGCTGGCTGGTGCCTTGTCTTGCGGGCACACTTGTTTTAAAATTGGAATTAAATTTCTTTTGATCTGTTTATTTTGAAATTGCCAGATGTCAACCGCCTTAGCTACGTTCCTTGCACAAGCTCGGCAGGCGTGGAGGCCTTGCACAGCCTTTTCTGTATTCACGCTTTCTGATAGAAGAATTAGCAATCAATCAGTTATGTCACTGCAGCCTAACAGCTGCCCAGAAGGCCAAAGGACTTCCTTTGGAACATCAAGACAAAGATGTCCTGACTGACTGGCATTTGCGTGCTGCCATTTGGGGAATCTTGGCCCCAGGGGTCTAATGAGATAGTCAGGGTGATGTCTAGACGGTAGGGCTCAACCTTTTCTTCAGACGAACCGTCTAACAGATTGAGCAACTTCACAAATTGAGCCACAGCTCAAGGCTAGACCAGTGAATGCTTAGACATATTATCAGAGCACAGGTGTATCTGCCATTAACTAACTCTGTTGTTACGTGCTCACATACGAGGCTACCCGTCTCTGCTCAGTTCAAGCGAGGAACACAGCACTAAGAAGATAAGCCTGTCGATGTAGGGGGTTTGTCAAATCGAACAGTTAAAGAAAAGAGCCATTTTGTGATTTTGTGAGTGTTCTCTGGTGCCTCTGCACATTTCTTTTACATTGTTCAGTACAACACCAAGAAAGTAATACAGTTTTTCAAGCTGCTCAACTTGTGTAATAGAAAACGTTTGAAGATAAAAGCAGTCAGTTGGAACGAGCATGGATTTCTGTTACTAGGGCCTCACTACAAACAGCCGTATCTCACAAGGGATTCACTTGTCGGCTTCAAGGCTTGAGGCTAGTGTGCCTTTACATGCAACCCCCTGTTTGTTGAACAAATAAAAAATATTTGGTTTAATTTGCAGCTCCTGAAAGAGCGAGGCAGCTTCCCTTGGCAGGGGACATCAACATTATTGAAGTTTCGTATTTCAGTAAGAAAGAGGCTTCGATTTAGACTTTTGGCACAGTCTAGTTTAGGTTTCCTTAATTGCACAGTGTAAGCTGCGAACTGTTATTCAGCTTGTGACAATTCCTCATCGACAGCGCCAGCGTGTTGCCCTGCTCTGCCTTCTCATTAGGGGAGCTCGCGATTTTTTTTTTCTTCTGCTGGTCGCCTTCTCCGAGCAGCTGCTGTACTGCGAAGTACTATCCACCCACGATACTGAGGCTGTTAGTTGAGATTTTCTTTCTTGGCAATTAAAACAACCATCTTCAACCCCCCACCCCCACCCCTTTCCCTGTGGAATCTGGTTTCACAAAGAATCTGCGGTGGCAGCTTTGTATCGTCTTGTGAAATAAAACAATCATTATAGGATGCCATCCAGGGCAAGACACCAATTCATGAGCGCTTTGTTATTGCAGAATTTGTCTGAGTCTAGTTTTGGACATAGGGCTGGAAGAAGGCAATCAAACTGATTTGATATGACAAAATTAAGTGTGTGTTAAAAAAAGAAACAGTGGTATCACATTTATCGCCGAAATATTGTAATTTGCAAAAATAAAATGTGTTTTGTGATTATATATGGATTGCATCTACAAATGTGCTACTGTTCAGTAGGTGATGAGTGTTGTCATTGTTGTCATGCTCTGGTATACAGTATGAACAGGGTGAAGTTTTTTTTAAAGCCTGGTTTAGTACCTTTTCATTTGGTGTCATTATGGAACAGTAGGTACTGGGTGTTGTGCTTTTTCCCAAAAAAAAAAGTCCTAAACAAGGCAGAGACTGTTTTTATGCAGTCAGTCAGGTTGTACAAAACACAGGCTCTTTTATATAAGCCAGAACCAGGGCCTCACCATTTCATTCTTGATAAACTTGCATCACCACTCAACCAGCACCATCAGCATGTTAAAGCTACATGAAGTGTAGAATGTGTTTGGGATTTAAGAGCCCGGTTTGTTTAAGAATCCCTCAGCTCATAAATCCTGTAAATGGTCAAGCAGCTGCTGCGTGTTCACTGTGGTGTCTTCCACTGAGTGCTCTCATTTTGGACTAATTAGATTTCCATATTCTGCAATACCAACTTAGAAAACTGGCTTTTCAGACAGGAAAGAGTGCTGGCTGTGCCTCCAAAGTTTGTTCTGCCGGGAGTGTATTAACACGTTGCCATTGATCGTTACTGTATGAGGGCTATAACTGATTTTACCTTTTACTCCCTGCAAAGCTGTGCGAAGAGCTAAAACTACTGAGCAGTAGTGTGAGGGATCTTCTTACTCATGGTTATCTTTATTGTTCAGAACTCAGTCCCACCGTGACTTAAATCAGTGGTGAACCCTACTGGAGCTGGTGGAATAAAGCACTATTTTCTAGCATTATTCGATTATATAAATTGTAAAGCATTGCACTTTGTACAGTATGCGAAATGGAAAATAAATTCATGCAATAAAATGCATGCACACACAGACATGCTTAATGCCACTATAAGCATTTTCACTATGGAAGAGAAGTGAAGCTGGCTTAACAGGGGATCAGCAGAGATTAAAGCTTCTGTTACTGTGAAGTTCTGGTTAGAGCTCTGCCAGGAATAACAGTTTTCCCAAAACAGACAGTTTCGAGCATGTGTGTGGGACGTGAACATTGCTCAAAATCTCATGCCAGCCCGTAGTTCGCTTAGCTGTTGCAGTTCCACAGCAAAATAGTTTTGAAGGTCTCATAAAGTAACCTGTTGGTGTACTTTGAGGCACTGAGTGTCTTTTTTTTATATTTATTTTTATGCAATGCAGCAGTGCAAGTCTACTAAGATAGAAACTGAACATTCAAGAAGAGAAGTCAATTTTTTTTTAATCCAGTTACCTTTTCACTGAGTTAAAGAGTTGAAACCCTGTGGCAGGATTGGCCAGGCCTATAACAAAACCGGAGGTGGGTTTTGAACCTGTGTTTCTGGTAGCATTTCCAAGACAATTGTTTAGCCCATTGAGCTGTCAAAGCTTGAACGTGTATTCTGTAAGATGGAGTCTCCTCCTCCTGCTGCGAGTCAGCCAGCTGTTGTCTGGTGTTGCATTTGACCCAGGGAGTTCAACATCATGGGTACGGGGGAGGGGGGGGGGTTTGAGTTGGGCGGATGGCTGTTAAAGACTCACTGTGGCCTTGCTAGTTTCCTGAACTTGCACGCTTCACAGCTGTGTGGTCTTGAAGGCGCCAAATTGGCAAATTTTACAAGTAGGTGTGAACATGGGGACAACTGAATCAGCTTTTCCTGCTCCCGACTGACCTCTGCCTTCTCCACGTCTCTCCCAAGTGTTAGTGTGGGTAAAGGCGTTGCCATGCCTCCTGAGAGCTCGGTGAAGACTAGAGGCACACCGAACAGGCCAGACTGCTAACCTGGCTAATGGAAGGCTGTGGCATAAAGTGAACTAAATTCATCACGATGAGCTGAATTAAAGATAATTAAAACTGGCCTGTTAAAAACGAGTGGCACGGTACTTTATGGATAATTCCAATAAAATAAGGATTTTCGAGTCATTTCCAAGAACAATAGAACTTTCATCAACAAAGAAAAAAGTTAAATTAGAGTAAAGAGGAATTTAGCCTTTTAAGAATTTGTTTTCATTGTTTCCGGTTGCTTTAGAAGAAGAACACATTCTTTTGGTTTGGAACAGGACTGACGTTTTTAAATTGCATTCTTGAAGATTTTGCGAAGGTTGTGTGTAAAAATATGGATCAAGCTGCTTTACTTTCTTCTGCATAAATAATTTGTTGGAGTTAGAATACAAGGGAAAGGTACAGGAGCCCAGGGGTGCGCCGCTGGCAACGCCTCTCAAGCCAATGCCTGGAGAGAGGCACAGCAGGTTGTCAGCTCTTGTCCGAAGATGTAGGCAGAGGTGTGGGAGAGGCTGAGAGTGAGGGAGCTTGTGCTTTTGCTGTTCACTGTGCAGACGTGAAGGAAGTAAGAACTGAGAATTAAGCCTCATCAGCACTAAATGCAGCCAATGACATAATTCCTTTGAACCGATTTTGGACTCTATCCAGAGCACAGCAGTAAGGAAAGGCCCTTTTCCCCCCACTATATTCCACTATATTCCACTACATTTGGGCTATTGGACCTCTGAAGACATGCTAATGGAGAGCACATCGTCTTTTCAATTTTATCTGACTTTTACCACAGTAAGACACGGCAAATTCTTTCCATTCTGATAATCCTGCACTTAGTCTTCATCGTAACCTTCACTGTTCCTGACAGCTGAAAAGAAGAATGTTTTCACACAATCGTTGTTTTATTGCTGGCTCTCTGATTGCTGTTAGCAGATGCCTGTGTAGCATGGAGTGACCCCTTTCGCCTATTATCGTTAATTAACTCCATCCAGCTTCACATGTCTGGGTTGACTGCTTCTCCAATCTCCTCTTTTACAACAGAGTGTTTTTGGTAACTGCTCTCTGCTCCCGGTAATGGAGTGAGATTATCTGTAGGGCAGTAAGGAACACACAGATTGTCAGGATCCAGTCTCTGGAGCTGTTTGACTGATCTCACACAAAAGCCCTGTATCCCAGCACACATGCTCAAGTTACGTTTGTTGTTTTAATGAGCTGCTGTGTGTAGTTCTGAGCAGTGCACATTCTCTTTTCAGGAGTTATTTTATTTGAACGAGTTTTGAAACAAGTTCAGTTTTTGTTTGTTAAACCCATGTTACTTTGATCAGTCAATTTCAAATCACGACTCAGGGGGAGACATCAGTCGTCCCTGTTTAAAGGGGCCTAACGTGCTCTGACTGACAAATCCCGCCTTGTCTTCGGTGGAACTCGGCCAACTGAGCTGAGGAATCCTGGTGACAGGCAGCCAGTGATCCAGGCTCGAACCCAAGACTCGATTGTTTGCGTGATGCTTTTATCTAGAGCAACCTACAGTCAGTTGGCAAAAAAAAAAAACACTTAGCAGAAGTACAAGTGCTTCAACACAAGTGTGACTCATCTGTTAATGAAGCAAGTTAAATCCCAGCATGCTTAGCATTGTTGTATAAAAGGACTGCGCATGTCCGCTTGCCAATTATTGTGGCTGCAAGGGGAGGCTTTGGTGAATGGGGGTTCGTTTGCCAGGGACTTTAGTGACCAAGACAGCTCAGCCTGCTGGTTTCATGAGCAACAGCGTCTGAAATGGAACTGCGAAGGAAAGACATCATCACCAAAGGGAAACGTGGAAGTACCTAATCTGGGATAGTGCATTAACTTGAAGTGAAAGGGAAAACAGGCAGGGGGCTTCAGATCAGTTGTAAATTTTAACCTGGGCTACAAGAAGCAAATTTAATCAAAATGTTCCTTCCAGGCAGTGTGTTTCCATGTTTTTGTCCACTACCCGTTTATACAGCTGGAAGAAAACACTGGATCAGTCTGACATTGCTGAAGAGTAGAATGGCAGCGTCTCACCTGCGATTTGAACCTACAACCTTTCAGGTTGCAGTTCCGGATCCCTGATGACTGCTCCGCACTGGGGAGCGTAGAGCCCAGATTGTGATCAGGCGAGCACCTTTACCAGTTGAGCCTCCGAGGAGAGCTCAGCTCAGCCGCCCTGTAGCTTGTTTGACATTCAATTAAAGAACACTCCGCATGCCACAGTAATGGACTTGGTAGCTTTTCTTTGTTTTCATGCAGGTTTTTCTTTATGCTGTATATTCCCTAATGCAGACTCATCATGTCAGATTCACCTGCCTATTTGCATAAGTATAGCTAATAAGTGGTGGCTGAAGGTAGATCCTGGAAGAGGATGAGGTGAGAGGGATTAAACTGGCAGGACTGACAGGTACATCTCATGGAATCAACAACAGTGGGAAGAATCGGTGAAGTGCCTTGACTCTTCAGCTGGGTGTCCTTCATTAGCCTATTGTAAAAGGCAGCCTTTGCATTTCATTTCATTTCATGTTTCATTGTTATATCTGGTGCTGGAGCATCTGGCCTGTTTCACATAATGAGTGAGATTATAATTCCTTTCATTTTTATAGCTTTCATTATGAATGATCCCAAAGTGCTTTTACATATCACAGAAGGGAGAGCACTTCGTTCTCCACTGACGTGACCCTTGGTGACACAGGAGAGCCGTTGTGGCTCACTCACTGGTATTTTTCCCAGGAGGTCTCCCATCCCAGTGCCGAAAGATAATGCTCTTTTGCAACAAATGTTTCAGAAATGTGCAGGGTTTATATGGGCTGCTAGCCGTTTCAGCTTCGGTATGGAGTCATGTTAATTCTTAATGGCTGTTTCTTTTCATCTGCCTCGGCTGCAGGAGTGCTGTATATCTGTTTGGCTTTGATGTTTGAAAACCATGTGTTAAATCAGCATTTATCTCCTTGTACTTCAGATATTGCACAGCTATAATCTTATATCGATCCTGTCCTTTAATTCCCCTGTGCATAAAATGTCATTATATGTTACTTCTCACACGACAGTCTTAATCTTAGGACATTAAAAAAGATATTAAAAGCTAAATCAGTAGTTAAAAAAGTATGTCAGCATAGAGGATGAATGCAGTATTTGATTTGAAGTTCTAAGTGATTTGTTCATTACGTTCTATGTAAATTCATTGTGTCCACAGCAGCTGCAGTAGATCTTGCTCTTGCGGAAGCTAAGGGGAGCATTAGTCCTGGTACTGTACGTGTGCTCAGTTGCCTACAGCATTGGCATCCATTGTGAAAAGAGGACATTTCAACTGCAATTAGTGATGGCGTTTCTGGGGACAGGAGACTGGAAAATTGCAAGGGATTTTTTCCTTAGTTCTGCTATAGTTGCAGTCTAAAACATGCTCCTATTTCAGATGAATGATACATTTGCTAATCAGGCAGCCTGACTAATCCAAGGTGAATGAGTCTGTCATTGCTGTGCGGGTTAGTGAAAAATCTCCCAATTGGAGTCATGATACTAGCACTATTTATTCGGTGCTGTTTATTTCAGGATCACAAGTTGTGAACATTAAGTGGAATAGATAAATTATTATAGAAAAATGCTTTTCATACTGCCTTATAGTAGTTTTCTAATTTCAGGAAATGGCGAGATTCTGTCCTGTGAGTGCCAAACTGGGCTTCTTTGTCGAGGTACTTTTTTTGTGTGAAAGCATTTATTGGACTACTTGCCCACAGGTCCTCTTCACTTGCCTTTGTTACATTTTTCTCGACCTCATTTTACATATGATGGGTTGTGCTGTACTTGACACTTTCCAATTCAGTGCCAAAAGTACCTACTGCTTCATAAGATGCACCCCAATTCCAGTAAAATGACATACAAGTCTGAGGTTTTGGTTGCTCTAAATCTGATGATCTAACCATTATTTTGTTGCAACTAAGCTGTCAGTCACCAGTGTTCCTTTTTATTTTGATTGAATTTATTTGCTTTTTTATACATCTTGTTTTGTTATTGAGTCCTTGGTTTCCAAATGACCCAATCCAGCAAATCATTTCCAGACTTCAAATAGAGTTAATTTCCCTTTACCAGCTCAGCTAGACTTTAAGAGTTTTCTTCCTTACTTTTGTCTAAACTGCTCTTAATAAGTGATCCGTTTATGAGCGGAAACAAAAAAATGAAAATACATTAAATGTTCCTCAATTGGTTATTTTCTTTTGGTTTCTTAAGGGGACTGATTGGTTCTGTAATATTTCAGATAGCATTTGAATGAGGGCAGTTCCTTTTTTTTAAAATATAGAATTATTTCTTGGTAGGCCGATACGCTTTTGAATTGCCAATTGAGTGCTTTTCGTGTTCCAGCTCACAACTGTAATCATGACATGTAGCCAGTCATTTCTGATATGCCCACTTCCGAGTCGTTCATGTCTCAACACAGACTCATCACCTCAGCCCTGTGCTGGAGGTTCAGCGCCTCCTTCCCTAATCGCACCACGGAATGCTTCTGGTGTCCGGGGAGAGCTCAAAGAGCCCTGACTGATGAATCCCAACCTCGCCTCAAGACTGCCACTGCTTGGGATTCTGTCGAGCTCTTAAGCACTAGATCAATGAGCTCAGCCTTTACTGGTTGAGCCACTTAGGAGGACAATGAGGGAACTTCTGAAACTCGGAAATTAGCATGCAGTGAATACCAGTTCCAAATTCCCGATTTGCTGAAAGCAAAGTAAAAATTATGTATCAAATAGAAAATTGAAGTTAATTGCCCTGTAATATACCAACTCAGCTGGAACAAAAAACGGAATGCACTGAAGTACCCATGACCAGGGACCATATCAGCGCTAAGCCATTATGTAATACAGCATAGCGAGCAATGTGTTTTTTCAGCCTTTCAAGATGACTTCCTTCTGTCATTCTGTTTCTGCTCAAGCCTGTTGGACAGATGCATTAGAAGGCACTGAAAGCAGCAGGGTAAGACCTGGGCCATTGAAGTCTGTGGCTTTGGGAATAGCATTCCTGAGATAGAGCTGAGCCAGAAATACAAAACAGGATTCAACAATAGCCGGTTCCATCGAATTAATAGAATCCTCTCCCCCTCCACCCCCCTCCTGAGGAGTGGAGAGCACCTTCTCGGAATTGGAAAGGAAAGTGAGGGGAGCTGTGGAATTTTAATTTTGTTGTTCCGTACTCTCGTCCCCGCCACAGAAATATAATTGCCGTCTGCCCTCTGCCTGCGCACACGCATGTTGTTCATCTAGTGGCTGCCCTGAGCGCAGCTGGCAATTTCCATAGCTTTGACACTTGTTTGTTAATTGATATTCACTCCCCTGTAATACACAGGAGTGGCCCCTGTGCTCACTCTTCCCTCCTGGCAGTTTACTGCTTGATTCGGATTCTGTGGCCATAGGTACAGGTTGAACATGATGTTTGTAGATATTTTTGTTGTGAGCGTTTTTTTTTGGGGTCTTGGGAACATATGATCCTTTTTCTTTGTTTTCGTTAAGACGCACTGGATTTGTACACTGCACATGTGTGCGCTGCCACAAGTCCTTCAGAACTGCGTGTCAGAGACATTCTTATGTTCCCTCTTTAGTCAAGGGGATAAACACGGTAGATCTGGCTTTCCTGAATTAGTGGAGGCTTCAAAGTGCCAGCGCTTGTTAGACACTCGGTGAGGTAATGTGTGCCGTCGGTCAGATTCCAAGGGGAAGGACAGTCCCAAGTGGCTGCGTTGAGGCCTGAAAAAGCGTTACATGTGATGGCTGTCCTTTTGTGTCCTGTGCGCGGATGACAACTGAAAGCCACTGCAGCTGGCAAGAACATAGCGATGTCAGGGGGATTTTTCTGTGACTTCTAGAATAAAAGGGACATGATTTTATTAAGGCTGCATTCCCAGCTGCTTTCGAACAGATGAGTAAATGAAACATTTTCTGTATGCCAAGAAAACTGGAAAACTAAATGGAAAGTAAAAAAAAATACTGTACATTACTAGTAAAATCACACCGGTAATCTCTTAAACTACTTTGCAGCTGATAAAGCGGAAATGGCCTAGATAAATCTGGATTCTTCTGAAGACAAAATTGAATTGCAAGGGCTTGAGTGAGTGAATTGGACTTATTTCCACTTACGCATGTGTAACTTTAAATGCACAGCCATTTTACAAAATATATAATTGAATTAAAAAGACCATCTGTTTTGAATTGAAACTGGCCACAGCTATTTGTTGTATATTATTTTTTTATTTCCATTCCTATATATAATTTCTTCCATTAGAGATGAGTGCCAAGCTCTATGTTTACAGTGCTGACAGATGCACTTATATAAAAACCCCAACATATAGAAGCGATTCAGTTTTATTGTGCTATCTTAGAGATCTGAATGCATTTAGAGGTTTTTAATATTTGTAAGCATTGTGTAATATATTTTAAGCATTTTGTAATAGCAAGCTAATTCAGCTCATAACATTTTATGTAAAACCTCTTATTATATGACACCACTGTTTGTAATTCAGTTTTTCCTGTTTTTGTATTTGATTCCCTGGGTTGAGAGATGCTTCTGTTCACTACACCATATCAGAGAGAGTAGCTCAGGTTTAAGTATCAGAGAAAGGGAATAAGAACCTTTGGTCTATGTTGAAAATCAGTACAGTGCTGTATTACAAGGAGGTCATCAGATTTAACAAGTTGGCCTGTGGCTCTTTTTGACAAGTTGCTCAAAGAAGAAATTGATGTCTTTCTGCAGCAGGAGGTGAATCAGCTATCTGAGCTCAGATATAAACAGGTGAGTGGCTGTGATATATCAGAGTGTCAAGATGAGAGAGCTGACCCAATACTCTGTACTGTATATATATATATTCTCCCTGTTTTTCTTATCTGGGTTTCAGTTCAGGAAGTAACTAAGTGCATTGACTAGACCCATAACTCTGCGTGCTTTTCATCACAGCTGGCTGAAATGCCAGTTCTCCTGGCTGGTCCCCAGAGTTTCAATGCGCAAGACAGCACTGGAGCCTCAGCATATGTGATTGTTTTTTCATGGGCTAAACTGTTCATTGCGCACTAACGCTGAACCATAGTGTTCCGAGGCGGCATTACCGAAGGCACTGATGACAGTGCGTGTTGTGAGTGCTGCAGCTTCTAGGCAGGATGTAGCTTTTTTTTTCTCCCCTGTCCATTTTTGTGTCTGTGAGCTACAAAAACAAATTGTATCATCTTGTATTTTGCTATGTGAAAATGAGCAGCCTCAACATCACAGCTGTTAACACAAAATACAGTTGATTCAAACATACTGGTGTTCTGGTAGTTAATACTCCCGGATCAGGTCTGAAGCTATCAATTCCATGCGTTGTTGTGCCGAATCATTGGGAGGATTCATTATTTTACCGATTTAACCTATTCTGTTGTTTGGAATGTTTATTTTCCTTTCTCAGATGGGTGGTAATACAACATGTGCCATAGGCGTGTAAGCCCTGTAGGACAGCTGTTGATAAGCGTTCTTGATTGCAATAATGTGGCATGCATATATTAAAAAATAGATGGTTTGGTATACAAGTTGTATATAGGTACTCCATATGTCCCACACTACTATTCCATATTTATATCTGTATTTTGCAATTTTTCAAGACTTCTAAGTGTAGTGATATCATTGTAGCGTAGTCAGTGTCCTAGTGATGTCAGCATAGTGATGTCATCATGACCAGAGCCCAGCTCTACAGAGGGCTTAGTTTATTTGACAGAAATCAAACCGTCTGTCAAACAAATGGAGGTGCTGGGTTTCTGCACTGGAGGGCAGCTGTATATCAGCTCCTGGAATCAAGAGTTCCGCAGAAAACTCCAGAGATTTTCCGTAGCGCTCAAGCAGTTTGCCAAGGAGCCCGACATCATTCAGCAGAAAGGTGACCTTTTGCTGCTTTATTGCCGGTAGGATTGCACTCTTGATATCTGCTGACCTTTCAGTGTGATAGCATTAAAGGTCTCTTTTAATATAATAGGAAATCATTAGCATAGATGTAACATGCAATCATGTACAACAAACCTGGGAGACTGAATTCTTAATTAATTGATCATGGCTAATACATGGACAAGATGTCCCCTGGAGCTCAGATAGCACCTTTTCACATTTTAGCAATGAGGACCTGAAACTATTTATTTATTTTTAGCATATCTTTGTTTACTGACCACCAGATACCTTAGCTTTTATAGACAGTGGGAGGGTTTCTTCCTAGGACGTTATCACATCCTGATGCCTCATGTTTTGCACATTTTCATCTCTTCCTGGTTTGTCTCTTGTTCCCATTATTGAACCTTGAATCAAGTCAGCACCTTGCTCTGCTGGGACCTACAGCTGGTGTCTTTCCTGAAAATAGCAAAACAATCGTCTGTCAGGGGTATTGCGCATTGAGTCAGAGCAGCACCTAGACAATTGAGGCTAGTAATGAAGTCAGTGCTGTCTGCTTCTGTGTCTTTTTTTGTCCACAAAGGCTGCTGAACTGAGGCAGCTGGTTTATAAATGCCTGTGAGATTGTGTTAAATGGCCAGGCTCCAGGGGGCCTAGATGGCAGTTCAGAGTTCTGACCTCAGTCTCTCAGGTCTTCTCTCAGTGACAGTAATGATCTTTCATACGGGCTCAGAATGGTTGTGTGGCAAAGCATAGGAATAGGTAACGTCTGGTCGCAGGTGAAATGAGGGAATGTATCACATCTGTACTAAAAATCTTGTTGTACATAAATGCCCATGGCACTGTGTGAACAGGAGAGACAATGAAAGAGTTTGTAATCCTGTCCATTTAGGATCTAGTATGTTTAGAATTCCTCAGTGTTTCCCTCCCCCTTGCATGCTGAAATAAGGCCGAGAAGCATAGAAATCTCTTCCAGTCTGGGTAATTAGGAGGTTACCTGGAGCTGGAAAAATAAATAGATGTGAGTTCATAGCTGGAACAGAGGGTATAGAATAGAGAAATTGTAATGATTTGGACTGTACAGAAAGCCTGTGTGAATCATGGAAAATTCCAGCCACATGTAATTAACTCTTAATTGTTTGATCTGGTTTTGACGCCTGCTGCTTTTAGGAGTGCTGGAAAGACCTGTATCTTTCATGCTCGCATGCATGTGTGTTTTTTATATGTGTTGTATCCAGCTTCATGATCATGTACTGGATGAGCGAGGGAGGGCACCTCCTTTTGTATAAATCCTTCCCATCCCACAGCTCTGATTTCAGGTTTTCCTGCATCTCCACCGGTCTCTCCTGTCTGTGTGCTACTGTAGATGGCTTCTTTGTAGGATTTGAACCTACTATAAGGCACAGTGATGCTGATGAATGAGGATAGCAGTTAGTTTTTAGCATGACCACAGAATACCTCCTGGTTCTCTTGATTGTTTGTAAGAAGAAACGCTGAGATTCCCTGACATGGAAGGCATATCTTTTTTTAGCGTCTGTGTTATGCTGTACTGTCTTCATATAATGTGCAGCACATCCGATGAGTCTAGAGCAGTCAAATTTGTCATGTTCTGCATGGGGAAATACTGAGCACTCAATCAGTTCTAGCTACAGCTGGTTACGTATTTCACAGCAAACAAGTATTTTGTTTTGGAGATGCAGCTGAGAGGTTTTGAAATGTAAGAACAGGAAATTTTTGTTTACAATGCTGTTGTTTGAGATTTCAAGGATTAAGCAGTCACAGTGCAGACAAGGTGGTCTTGTTTAATTAAAAAAACTTGATGGCACTTGATTCATATATATTGTACAATGCGGCATAACCTAGAAACAATGTAGCAAAGTGGATTAGCTGTCTTTAAATTCATAAATAAGAGAAATCAGAATACAAATTGAACTTTAGTTCTACTGTGCATTTCGTGGAAAAAATATATTGTAAAGCGTAGAAACCAGATTTTATGAGAAATAATGTGCTCCATTATGGGAACAGTGCTTAATCAGCCCTGAGTTAACATTTGGTTTTAGTGTCTTTTCAGGATTTAAACAAAGGATTGAATATCAATGCTTGAAAGTGCTTTGAGATTTATGTTGCATCATTTTATTGAGACGTTGTGCCAAAACAGTCATCTCAGTCAATCAATATTGACTGTTTCCATTCCCGAGAGACTGTCGGAAGATTGAATTACAGGAAGAAGAATCCCCTCGCCGTGCTGTCCTTCCTCCCAGGGTACCTGCACACACAGGCCTGTGCGCTCTGGGAGACTGGCCTCGGCACACTGTCGCCCTCTGGAACAGACCCCCGCTGCGCCTTCATTTATTATTGACATTCTCTGCTTTCACGTGTTGGGATTATAACCTCGAGCTATTTGAGGAAAGGCTGCAGGGATGGCTTCTGTTGGCTGCAAAGTTGCCACAAAGCAATTTATTTGTATTTAATCTAGTAGAAAACAAAATACCTCTGTTTTGGTAACCTTAGCGATTTTTCCACAGCACAACATTCCACAGTGCCGGGGTTCTACGGATAGAGCGGTGGCCTGGGATCTCCCTGCCAAGCCAGATCCTGTCTTAGTAAGACATCGAGGCAATTAAATCGTATGTTGGGTTTCTGGTGGGGCCTTTACTAATGTGTTTCATCAATGTTTTTCACAAGTACCCTTTTCATACACACATAAGGGAAAATAGTTAAGTCAAATATGGAGTTAGAATTGGAGATATCTGGGCCTGTGACATCCTTGACTGTAGCCTGACCTGCATTTGCCAAATTCTTGCCTAATAGTGCAGTGTAAGTGGTTAGACTCTGAATCTGCAGATGTCTAATTTCAGAATTTTACTTTTGAGTCTCAGATAAAGTAGGAAGTGTGAATAGCAGTAGGGTTACTTGTGTAAAATGTGTCGATTTGAATTTGAAGCATCTCCAATGTTACCGCTGTGTGTGAAAACAGTTCTGGCCAGCATGACTTTGTATTGTACAAACACAGAGCTCAGTTTGGAAGCAAGCGGCTCTGTATTCTGTTTACGGTCTAGAAAGCCTTTCAGAAAACTAGTCTTTGGTCAAGCTTCATGTAATCTGTGCAGAGAAGTAAGCACAAACGGCATGGTCTTTCTGTGAGCTCTTCAGTTGAAAAGAAAGTGTGGGGTGCCTCACATAGTGCACGGAAATGTAGATTTCTTGGAAATGTGAAATGGCATACACTTTACTGTGTTTCTCCCCTGGGGGACACACTACAGTAAGAAGATAATTTGATTTCTTAGCCTGACAAAGCCAGGCAGGCTGCATTCTAATGACTTCAGAGGTGCTTGAGTAGGGTTGGCTCAATGATACAGATGTCTTTATCAGTTCCCTTCAAAGTTTATCCCTGTCACTTGGAAAACCGAGCAGGTGTTAACACACTAGTACTTTTGGGTTATTTAATTGCTTTTGGTCTTTTTTTCTGAACCCACACATTCAGATTCATCCTCTGAGTCTGTTTTAAGGTAGGAGCTGGCCTGTGTTTGTCCAGGCAGTCTGCTCTCTAACGTTAACAGCTCCTGACACTGTAAAGATTTCCTTGTCTTTAGATTAAGTATAATGAAAAGCTGCCCTTGGCTTGCAGCCACTGCTCTGCCCAGGAAGAATAATTATTTTAAACAGCAAGATAGATGTGGGCCATCTTTCTTTGCAAGGGGAGGGATCCTGCTGCATTTTTCTCTTTCTATTGAGCTGTTGACACTGGAGGGGATGCTCAGAGATTTTGCCGGTTTAAATAGACACAGAAAGATTCCTGCAAATGGATGGCGATAATGAGTTATGGCCAGAAAGGTGACAGCCAAAAAAACATTTACAGTATATTTCTTTCCTGTGAGCTTTCTAGTCATCTTCCTTCATGCTGTTTGCAGAATAAATTCTCTGCCCTTGCAAAGCAAAGGGCTGAAATAACTGAATATTCTTCTAAAGGCCCATATGTCAAAGTAAAGGCAGTGCAGCACACTGTGATGGCCAGTGTAGGAATGTGCTGCAGAACATCTGTGTATCAAATTCCTCATGCTCATTAGGACATAAATTCTACATTCCAAAGAGTAATATTCTGGGTTGATCGCTGTAAAAAAAGGCATTTTATTTAGTTTGTTGTTTGTTTTCACAACAAAGGCTGTATTCATGAAGCCTATGAATATTAACTTGAGTTATTTGAATGTTGTCCTAAGTGGCACTGGGGAACATTACTTTTAGTAAATTATAAGTTATTTGTGTAAGGCATTATGGTTTTAAATTATGAAATATTGGAGGAAATTGGTTTTAAGACGTAGCATAGTAACAATGCACAGACTACTTATATTTCATTGATCAGAAGTGGTGCGTGTTTGTCGCATTAATGCCAGTAAAGTGCGTTTGTGTGTGGTGTGTGGTATTCTTCAGGGGCATGGCAGTGAAGATGAAGAGGCGCACAGGGGTGGGGTTGTGCCCAACACCGAGTCCTGCTTCTCGTTAAGCCAGCAGGGGGAGTGTAGCTGTGCCATTTCGGGCACATGGCTCCCTGCCAGCCTCTGCCGCTGTGCTCTCTGCATTCCAGCTTGACTGTGGTTGATGCCTCCTCTGTGTTAATATTTACAGAGCCATCGGGATGCTTGGCTCCAGGCCACGGCATGTTTTTGCCCACTGCCGAGAGCAAAGCTGTCTCCAGCAAGAAAAGGCCTCTCTGGAAAGACGCTTACTGCACAGCCTTCCTGTTTGCTTTCCTTATCTCATTGTGTTACCGTGGGCGACATGGTGGCTCTCGGTGAGGCCCTTTTGGTCGAGAGGCGTGAAGCCAGTGTCCCTGGGGTGCGGCTGCAGGAGTGAAACAGGGCCTCAGCTGACTCCCGGTTCAAAATCTCCTCACCCTCCCCTTTGTTGGCGAATGGTGTCGTAGTGTTACCATGTACCCTACTCCAGTAGGAAAAGTTGCCCATTTTAAATGAAGCTGTGTTGATTTAAAAAAACAACAACAAATTCACAGCTTTTTTTTGGGCTTCCTCAGACCGACTTGCTTTCCTGCTCTGATGCCGTGAGCCAGCGTTTGCCCGACTCAGTGGTCTGTGGTCCTGTAGGAGGCAGATGCCCAGACAGAGCATCAGTGCAGTAATCTGAGTTCTTCAACAACACAGGAGTCATGTTCACTTTGGGGATATAGAGATGGAACCGGTTTGATTGTAAACCACAAACTCAAGGCTTTTCAGCCCTAAAAGTTGCTGGTGTGGCATGCGTAGTTATTTTAATGGGTCAAATATGCTATTTGTATCTCAGAATGTGTTATATCATCTGATCTTGTGAATTTTTTATTTTATTCCAAGCCATATATAGCAAAACAA
Source organism: Lepisosteus oculatus (assembly GCF_040954835.1). NCBI lineage: Eukaryota > Metazoa > Chordata > Actinopteri > Semionotiformes > Lepisosteidae > Lepisosteus > Lepisosteus oculatus. The sequence continues at coordinate 23,280,017 of NC_090705.1, forward strand.
GTGAAGAGGTTGTTTTGGGGATTTCATTGACCCTTTCAGTGGTGCTAGTCATTTCTTTTCAAATCAGTGGTGAGGTCAGGGCTCTGGCCTTGGAACTGGAAGGCTGTGGGTTAAAATCCCGAATGGCCAGCCACTACTGATCCCTGAGCACGGCCCATTACTCAGACTGCTCCAGTAAAATGCCCAGTTGTGTAAATGGGTATTAATTGCCCCATTGCTTTGGAAAGCGGTACCAGTCAGATGCAGTAATAACAGTAATAATCTCTCTAGGGTGTCAGAGTGGTGTCTGAATCCCTGCAGCTCTTTCCAGACAATAAAAAGAACCTCCTAGCTCGAGCTGGATTATACTGCCTTGAGAGAAACTGAATGCTTACACAGTTCAAGACAAGTAAATATTACCTCAGGTGGAGGATTCAGCAGAGTAAATCTGCTTGCTGGGACTTGAAGTAAATTATGCACAGTAAAGACGTTACATTTCGTTAAATCCCTTCTCATCGAAACTTGTGGATGGTGTCAGGGCTCTTCATGACATGACTCTGCACACTTCAGTCAGGTTGTTCACTCCTAGTACAAAACAATTGCAGTGCAAAACTCAACTGCAAATACTAACAGATAAGAATTTGGTTTCCCCACGGACATTGTTTTGTTTTTTCATGAAGCTTCCACTGTTTTAGTGATGCTCACCCGAAATTGTGTGGTTGAAGGAAACCACAATGTTTGTCGATTCAGGCCAGGAAGCTAGGTTTGTCACTTGTCTAACTCTTGTTAAGCACTGAGTTTAGAACCTCAAACTGTTGTGAGATGCAAAGAAAACTGCAGAGATTTACAGTGAGTGCTCTGCTGAAATGTAATTCATTTGTTTGTCGCAAACAGTTTTTTTCTTTGCTTTTCACAGTTGCTGATGTGTTGTGAAATAATGGGCCATATGTGTTGTTGCATAGACACTGGAGACTGCGTGGTGATGTGATTGAGGATATGATTGACTTAATTAAGAGCCATGTTATTTAGTTGCAAACAGTTGGGAATGGTTGGGAATTGTACTCTCCTCCATTTAGACACTGTGCACATTTGCTCTAACAATGGCAAAACAAAAAACTCTTAAAAAGTCACAACAATTATTGTGCTTTAGCATGTAGATTCCTGGTTTACACATGTTTTTATGATCATGAGTCTCAACAGAGATAAAACGTTACTTTTGCCACATCATAAGTAAAGAATAAGAAAACAAGAAGAGAAATTGTGTAATAACCTTGTTCCTTATCTTTTTCATTGGTCTTTTTCTCTTTCTGTGTTTGTTTCTGAAAATAAAAGAATAATGTTTGCACAAAGTAGCACTGTTTTAACTAAGTGAAACTAGCTTTCAAAAAATTGAATGTATTTTATTCACAAATGTTTTCAAGACTTTTTAGTGAGAAGGACATAACCTGGCATAATATTTCTTTGTAATCAGGAACTGAAAATACAAAATCAGCAGCTGAAAGAATGAAGTCCTTTTTTCAGTAATGCTGTTGTCGGCTCATTCTTTGCTGTTAATAAGCTTCTGAACAGACCAGTTGGATCTCCTAGGAAAGGAATAGCTTATCAGGAAACAGACTAAAGGTATTTTGTTTCTAACCATTCACTGAACTCTAATTCACTGGGTGATTTGAAGTGTGTGTCTTAATTGCTGGGAGCTCTGTGTAGCTTAGTGTGTTGTTGGAGGTCCTCTGAGCAGCAAGGAGATCAAGGGTAATGACACAGCTTCTGGGCTTCCTGAGGGTGTAAAAGCTACAGTGAGAACAGTTTGAGAATCAGAGGGATGAAAACCTGGTGGTGGGAGGGGAGGGTGGGAGGTATGTGTCACTGAGATGGACCTTGCAGAGTGATAGCGATACTGTTGGACCAAACTGTCATAGCTGGGCACAGAAGGACACTGTCTCGTGAAACCACGTCTTGAATAAGGTTTTTTTAGTGCACTTTGTTTGCAAGTTTCTCTGTAGAGGTCTGTGCTTTGTTTTAGATGCACACTAATGAAAAGTTTAGAGGTTTATTTCTCGTAAAGATTTAGCTCAGTTCTTACGTGTTCGGTTTCCTTTTGTGATTTGTGAGTGTTGGACTTTGCTTTTAATAGTGGAAAGGTCTTTACTCAAGCCAGCAATCCTCTCTAGGCCCAGAGTTGGTGCTCTCCATAATTTACTTAAACCAGCTACGGTATCTTTCCTTGCACACACATACTGATGACTTCTGCTACTGCGCTATGCTAAACATCTGTTCTAATCCTTCTAATGAAGTCTATCTGCAAATCGGTGAGCTGTGGAAAAATGCAGTGCTACACAACCTGGATGCCAATCGTGCGACACTACCACTCTTTCAAACTTAATCTCATCCTGCATGACACACAGTAAGAAACGAGAGGAGGCGATTTTAGCTGGTCAGGTAGCTACAGGCCATCGGAACCTCACCCTGTTGGTTGACCGATTAAAGCAGTGGAGTCGCACTCCAACAGTCGTCTGATACCAGTTTTGCACAGCGTGGCTCCATATTCCTTCTCCTCTGTTGCTCAGCAGCTCCTAGCTCATCCATCACAATTCAAACCCCCCTAAATTAATCGCCAGCAACAATATAAACACAGCAAAGCTCCATCCTGGCAGGGAAAGGGCTCTCTGTAACCAGAGTAAAAAAGCTGTGACTCTTGCGTGATTGAAATGATTGAACTGCCCTCGTGGCTCCAGTTCTGTTGCATGCCATTATCTGAGAGTTTGTGGAAAGGGCTTATCAAAGAATACAGCAATAGCCAACGAAAAACAACAAGAAGAAGAGAATCTGTTGTCACCAGTGGACCTTCAGTGACGTTTCCTACTGTGTTTGGCTGTGTGTCAGTTTCCCTTCTGCAGGAGAGTAATTGAATAGTCCCACACAATTAAACCGAGGAGAGAAGGGATAGGTTTTATTGCTTGCTGCACAGTGACATTTGCACGAATCTCAGTAAAGGTTAGTTTGAACAGAATTAATCTTTGCTTAATACAGGAGGTAGTGGAGCAGTCCTGAAATTGTGGGCTGGCAGTGGACAGCTCTCATTAACTGTGATCTTCACGGGTTTGATGAGTGAGAAGCAATGGGAAAAAATAAAATATTTACAGTCCACCTAGTAGGTCTTTGCCTTGGTTTTGCTCCGTGCCAGCACACAGATGGGAGCAACTGTAAGGGGTATGTCAATTGCTTTGAAAATCATGAAGCTCCTGATAAAGTAATACTTGAGCACTATAGCCTGTATCTGGGTTTTCCAGTGCAGTAGACACGCACGTTCTTACTGGGGCTTTTGTGCATTTCACTGATGAAAGCACTTCACTAAAATGAGCTCTCCTGTGGTTAGGACACAACAGGCACCCCAACTTACAGCATAGTGCCTCCAGAGCTTGCACACCAAATTCAGAATGACACTTCTAAATTTTAATAAAGGAACTGAGCTGAACGCACAGAACCTTTTTATTGTTGAGCAGCGAGGACTACAAGGGGACCCTGATGCAAGCATTCAAAACCCTCCAAGGTTTTGATTAACAGAGTCAATACCGATTTCTTGAACAGTGCAATACAGACCAGAGGACACAAATGGAATCTATAGTACATGGAAGTACATTTAAGAAGGAGAACATGATGCACTTTTGTAACCCGAAGGGCTGTGGGTTTGTAGAACAAGCTACCCAGCTGATCTTTTGGCTTCATTCAAAGAGATCCTGGGATCATTTACCAATTATCCAACAGGCTAGATAGACTGGAAGGCCTCCTCTTTTTGGTAATCTTTATGTCTTATGACCACCAGTCTCCTTTCCATCCCTATCCAGTTTAATTTATATATGTAGGGTAGTGTAAAACAATGTGTAAAAATAAATGTATTTAAATAAACGTTTATTGGTCCTTGCATCCTCTAACTCACCTCCACCCTCATCTCCCTGGTGGTCTGCATAGCTTGAGTTCATGTCCGCAAACATGTTACTGTTACTTTTAAACAATGACCCTGAACAAAATTAAACCATAAAAAACCCTGTGTTGAATCAGAATTTTGGGGAGTCTCCCTTCCTGTCTGCCCTCATGCCTGCTAACCCAGTACAGGTGATCCAGAAGTGCAGTTGGTGTGTCTCCCACCATATTCATGTTTGTAGAAGTCTGTACTGTATTTCTCAGCTGTGTCTATATTAGCCAGCTCCCAGGTGTGGCCTAATTGGGTATGTGTTGATTTTTCTTCTTAGTTACACTGTTGACGGAGTGTATTCACTGAGCCGCTCTTGAGAACCACGAGAGTACTTTTGAGAATTGAGGATGTTCCATGCGGGTTCATTGGGTTTGGTGAATATTCTTTTTTTGGCTCGTTTTTATGTTGTTCTCTTAGTCAGAATACAAACAGGGCAACTCCTTGTAAGTATATGTTTGCCCCCTTGTGGTGTAGTACAGCAGGTAAGTGGAGAATAGGGTCAGAGTTTGAATTTGGGAAATGTACAAGAGGTGAGGACGCCAGTGTTTGGAATAAATTAAAGAACTTCTTAATAGGTCTGCACTGTCCGGAACAGACTGCGATATCCACTTCTGGGGTCAAGTCACTCAAGCCCCAGGATATCTTAATTCCAGTGTAGCGGCGGGGCTTAATAATAAGGCAGAATTAAGTGTTTCTGAGCTTCCCAAATGAGGCCCCATTTCTCTGTTCATCTCTGTGGTGCAGCCACAGAGAGACCATTAGTGCAGGGTGATTTAAGGTCCTAGGACAGCTCCCAAAGGGGGATGCACTTAGCTAAGCCTGGCTATCATGATCAATGGTCATCCATTGGCGCCTGTCTGTCTAGGGAGTTGGACATCTGGTCTGCATTACTAAGTGTCAGGACTAAGTGACTCATATCTCACCTTGATCAACCAATCAGGGACTGGTGGGGCCGAGTAACCCACGTGGGACTCTGATGCCCATGGAACTTTCAGCCAATCAATGAGCTGAAGTTCCTCCAGGTAAAAACAGGCAACACAGAGAAAGGGAGATTCAGATTCAACAAGATTCAGTAAGATTCTGGAGAGGATTCTGTGGACTGTTCTAAAGGGAATTCAAAGGAGAATTCCAGGGCAGGACGGCCCAGGAGCAGAGGGCTCCCAAGGGCAGGACATTCTCGCACCGCGCCTCCTGACCATCCTGAGACTCAGCCCGGAAAACCACGGAACGGCCAGTGTGTCCGAGTGCCAGAACTTTCCTTTGTTCTAAGAGTCTAGAGTGGAGGTTGCCAGAGAGGAACCAGCAGCAGGCCTCGTGAACAGGTCGGAACTGTGGAAAGCTGAATCACTATTCAGAACTAGCTCTTCATCAGCAACGAACCGGTCCTCTTCCTGACTTGCTGGGACCCACAGTCATCTTTTCTCCTGTGCACAAACTTTGCTAGTTAAAGCCAACAGTGAGCATCAGCAGCGCACCGTCGCAAGCCGCACAGCACAGCCTGGCACGGAGCCAGAGAGTGCGGATTGGACAGCAACAGCCTGCAACTGTTTCTTTGTGCCCGCAGGAGATCTGAATCCCCAGAAATTGGATGAGTATTCAACTTCACTGCATTACAGCTCGAGAATTCAATTGTTATCCAAACCAGTTGATATCAATTTAATTCCTAAGAGTTATGTACTTGTTTCGAGTATCTAATGTAGAAGTTATAACCAAGTTCATTTATGAAACGGTCTAAATGAATGATATACTGAACGTATGTCCTCTTGATATGTGTAACACTTTGTAACTGATTGAATATATACCTTTTGTATTCTGATAACCCTCTCGATAAGATCTGTTAGGTTTACATGCATATTCTATGTATTAATAAATGTATCCTTGTGTATTAGTACCTGTGTGTGCGCGTTGTTTGAGTTATGTCGCATGGTTGGATTCTAAAGCCATCAAAAGAATCAACTTTGTGATTTACTGCTACAATTAATAGTTGTCTCAGTAAATGCCCAAACCCTACAGAACTGGTGCCTTCAGAGAGCCACTATGATTACATATTTGGCGTCCCTGAACCGGTTTTCCCTACACCAGATATGAGGCGGAGCTGAAGCAACTGGTATATTAAAGTACATACAGTACCTTTATAGATATGCATTCTTTAGACATTTTCAAATTGCCTTTAAAATATCTTAAAATTTAGTTTTTATTTTATGTTGAGTTTTTAAGAGTATAGGAAATGTTATAAATGAGACGAGGCCATTTGACTTACCCAAAACCCTGATTAATAGTTAATAGTTAATTGATCCAAGGATCTCATCTAACTGTTTATTGAAAGAAGCCAGGGTTTTGATATCAACATGCTGGGCAGCATGTTCCATGCTCCCACAACCCTTTGTGTAAAGACGTCCTTCCTGTTCTTGGTTTTAAACATATTTCCACATAGTTTCTGCTTGCGTCCTCTGCTTTTTGTTTCTCTGTTTTGTTCTCTAAATCTTATGCGTGATACTTGATAGTATATTGTACCAGTGCCAACCCCATGGGTGAATGCAGGCTGAATACACAATATTCTGATGCTCCAGCTCAGTGGAGATAGCTGGGAACTGTTGTGAATAAGACTTTCCCCTTTGTTTGAAAAGACTTGGAGGACAGTTGGTTCTCCTTCAGTTGTTACTGGTAAGCACAGTCCCTTCTAGAAATGTTCACAGAGACCATTGGAAAACGAAGTAGGACTCCTTTTCACAAGCCTTACGTCTGAGTCAGGCTTGCTAATATGACCACAAGAGATTAAAAAGTCCCCGGAATAATGGTTTAAGAGCGAGAGAAAGCAGAAAACCTCTTATCCCGCTGCTTTGTATTCTGCAAGACATTCTAGTTCAAGAAGAATTATAATTATTTTAATCTGGCAACGGTTTTCAAAGAGCTAAAAAAATAACAAAGGAGACTGAGCAATCAAACATACAATAGGAGATCAAGCAATTATTTAAACATTTTGTTTAGAAGTTTTGTTTTAATGTATTCATGAAAAGGGGGGGGGGGACTTAAATCGGTTTCTACATAACCATTGTAAATAGTGTAATGAATTCTTTTTTTAAATTTAAAAGTTAATGAGAGAGATCAGTGGGACCCCCTGGTGCAGATCGCAGCACACATCTTGCATTTGCTCTGTCACAGACAGCCTAACAAGCTTATTATGGCAGAATTTAGATCTCTGGTATTATTGCCATTCTCTAAAGCAATGATAATGATTAAAAAAACTGTAAGACTATCAAAATTCCCTTTTCATCCTCATATTTTTTAATTACTGAGGAAAAAAATATTTGTTGTTGGGTTTGTGGATGCTGTGCTTTTAGTTGTGCAATGTTTAAGTGGTAAACTCTGTTCTGTCCTGTATCCTTGGACAGTGCTCTGTTGCAGGTAGAGCTTATTGATACACATTAGTCTTTCAGAGGATAGCATAGTGGCCTGCTATTACTGGCCACACAAGCATTGAAGAGCTCTATTTTCAGGAACAGCATTTTAAGGAAAGTGCTAATTGAGTGTTAGAGAAAACAAGAAACTGACTGGCATGTGTGGTTGTTCAACTACCGTAATTATCTTTGACGTCTTAATAAAGTCTTGCCTTAGTTACAGAATACTGAAATACTGGGCCCAGTGCTTCCTTTTCTGTGGGCTTGGTCTCAGTAACTGAATCATGACAACACTCCGCCTTTTTCATTAACTTTTGGAACACATCTTTCATTAAAAAATATCTGTTATTTTCAGTAATAGTTCAGAAGAGAGTTCAATGTTGTAGTATCATATTGTAGGGTATATGATATTATCTATTTCATGGTCACTAAATTTCTGACCTCCTGCAGGTTTGGAGTGTTTAAATCTGCTTAGTCTCCTGTTAACGGTGTGTTCTTCGTTTGCCAACCTGTGCGAATGTGCCCTGAGAGTCTTTGTGCTGTCTCTCTCCTGCAGCTGTGCGGGTCCTGCCCTATCCCAGGAGCACTGGCTGGCAGTGCCCGCCATGAGGAAGTTTGCCTACTGCAAGGTGGTGCTGGCCACCTCCCTGGTGTGGGTGATGCTGGACATGTTCATCCTGCTCTACTTCAGCGAATGCAACAAATGCGAGGATAAGAAGGAGAGAGGCCTGCCTGGCCGAGACGGTAATATACTGATTTCTTTCCCATTTCACGATAACAGCAGGAAAGGAATTCCTGCTGTCTTCGTGGGCGTAAGATCTGGAGTTCACTAGTTTTATTTTGCGCGCATGTGCAGGTGTATCTAACACATAGGTATACTGAATAAATCGGTGCTCCCCTTTGAATAATTGTAAAAACTATATGTATTTTTGGATTGCATTTGACTTTTAAAGGGTTCTTTTCACAATAAACAGTTGTGACGATTCAGCGCAGGCTCAGGGCCTGCATCAGCTCTCGGCCACCTTGTGAGGTTGTGAGAGAACCCAGCAAAGCTACCTGTGTGAGTGGCGATACTGATTCTGTATGGCTAACACACGTTGAGTGTGGTAAAATGATTTTTGTAATCCCAAAGGGTGCCAGAACATTCTACACACCGCAACGTCATCTGCCATTATAGCACAGCACTGCCTTTTTTGACGGCAAGTCACGGTACCACAGACAAGCTCGAGAAGTGAAAATGTATTCCACTTAAAACCGAGACCAATGTAGGTGGAACCAGATTAAGAAAGCTCGCTTGGACTTTAGCCAGATTGGGTGAGACTATTTTTCCTGCCTTGTTTGTGGTGTTATGGAATCTTTGAAGAACACGAGAACGGAAGGCAGATGTTGGAACATGGGGTTAAAAATTCTGGTCAAAATGGAACATTTCCACCTATTAGTCCATTAACATTCCTTCCAAGTGAGGCACTCTGAGCAAACAAAGACATGCATACACTGCTGGGGTTTTTTTAAATGAATTTTTAACTTGGATATGAAGTACCATGTTGTTCACTTGGCCGTAAAGGAGATTTGCTCACCTCAGATGTAATAAATATGTATGAAATAGCTAAACTAAAAAAAATACTACTGGTTTTTATTTCCCTATGTCTTTAAGATCCTGGCATTCCGGGCTCTGAATGAGTGTGTAATTTGGAGTCCCTGGAGACTCTAAGCTTAGAATTCCCTGTGTTGTTTTGGAAGGAACATTGACGTATTTTGCCTGTTATATTGCTAAAAAGAAGAATAAGGTCACAGCAACTTCCCTTTTGGGTTATTAACAGCTGCGTGGTAGAGAATTGTAAGCTTACATGGAAATGGAGTTTAGCAAGTTAAACATAACTAACATTGCTTTCCATTTATTCAGCATTATCTCTTCCTTTGATAGATATGATATATAATGTATGGCTCTCTGATTAATCAGTACTTTAATACATTTTATGTTTACACTGTACAAAGTTAAAGAGCAGGGATGTACTGTAGTACAGGATACTGCTGCCAACAGAATTCAGAGCAGTAAAAAATATGCTCAGGAAGTTAAAAGGAGGGAAAGAGTCAGGAATGAGGGAAAAGCCATAAACAAGAAGTGAGTCACAACAGGCAGAGCACACAATAGTTTTTCCCAGCTGATGGTACTCTTTTTTTTTCTTTATGAAGAACATTTGTCAACTTTTAACAAACCAGCACAGTGGCTGACCTGTTAATTTTTGTGTCTTGTGTTTGGTGTCACAATACGCACAATGCCTTATTTTACACTTTATATACAGACATATTAAAATGTTAAAATCTCACCAAACTACCTTGGTTCCAATAATTTCCCAGAAATATATATTGACATCAGTTAACCAAAAGTTAAAATGATCCATCTTAGTCCTTTGTGTATTTGTAACGCTTCATATACAGTACGGGTTCAGGTGGGTAGCTGCTTCAGCATGCGTAGGCTGCAAAGGAACAAGTAATAGGTTTATTCCATGCTGAAAAAAAGACTGACACCTGAAGAAGGCTCCACGGCCGAAACGTTGTGTTTTCTTTCTTCTTTTTTTCAGCATGGAATAAACCTACTATTTGTTTATATACTGTACAGTATGGTATAATGGTTTGCATTAGTGGATGTGATTAGGGTGATTAAGTGATGGAAAATTACACTAATCTTGGCTGAAACTAAATTCCATGACTGCTACAAGGCAGAAGGCATGAGGCCCTAAGGGTGTTAAAAACAGGTAAATCAGATTCTTGAGAGGCCAAACTCTTTGGTGTGCACTAGACTACAGTATCATTTATGTAGTTGTATTACATCTAAATGACATCTAAATGGATTGCACTTGTTACTTAGAGTTGCCAGGGCAGCCACAAGTTTGCCATTAATGTGAATTGTCTGATTGAAGCATCTCCAGGATCAATATTGTCAAGCATCTCAAACTGCACCATAGACACCTGGACATCGCTGTTGCCAGATGAGATCCTGTAGAGAAAGGTCACATTGTTCAGCGTCTCAGACTGAATCAGACACCTGAACATCACTGTGGCCAGTTCAGCTTGTGTACAGTAAGACTGTAATTTCCAACATCTCAAATTGGAGCAGAGACACCCGGACATCACTGTGGCCTGATCAGGTCTCGTACTGCAAGGCTGCTGCCTCAGGAAGAAGGGGTCGGCTATCAGCATGTGCTTTTCATGTGTTGCTGAATAACTGGCGTTGAGCAACATGCTCTGCCTTGCCACAGATACCTTCCACCAGAAACTGAACGCTAATCGATGCACTCTTCAAGTCATGTTGTGCAGGGCTTATTCATGGCTCCTTGAGTGTGCTTCCCTCTGTAGACAATATCCTTGCCCCACATGTTCAATTTTTCTTCATGCAACACTTTGCCCTTTTATGACAATGCACAGCCACAAGTTTCACGCATTTGTCAGATCGTCACAGGCGTACTGTAGCATGATTGTAATGGACTAGCTAGCAAATTCAGCAGAGATCAGCAGAGGGCTGCTGTTGTGATCCACGATCATGTTCTCTTGCTAAGTTGCAAATCACACTTCTCAGTCGAGCAGAATTTGGTATCCCAGAGAGAAATAAACGTTCTTGTAAGGTTTACGCCGAGGATATGAGTATTTCTAGCAGCAGAGGATATTCAAAAAATTGTTCACCATGATGGACCCTCTCAGTATCTGAACTCCTTTGATTTCATAATGGGTTTGAACAGTAATCTGCTCTTATGTGCAGTGCACGATTTCTGCTTAGGACATTAATCATTGCCTATTAAGTTTATGTTTAGTAAAATGTGAAGCTAAACCCATTGTTAATGCCTCGACAGTATATTACATGCATATAGATGTGAACGCTTGCTTTATACCATCTGGTATTTTGACTTTAGTGGTGGTTAAAGACAAATACTGGCTTTCATGTAAGGAAATGGAGTGTCTTCTAAAAAAAAAACCTCATCCTATCTCTCATATTGAGAAATGCAAACTAATCCTGGAGGACAGTCACAGAGTAATAAAACTTCATTAGGATGTAAAAATGGACATGTTTCCGTATGCATTGCCAGCTGCCAGTTTTGCCCGTCTGTGATATTGCTGGGCATGAGAACCCTTGTCTAAAGCACTGTTTGAGCCGAGAGCCTGGGTGATGGAGAGAGTTGACACTGTATCGATCTGCCTCATTATTCCTTTTCCTTTCCCTTTCCTGGATTTTCCTGTTGCTCAGCAGCTAGGTGGTATGCTGGATCTGCTGACTGAGAAAAAGTTAATTCTAATTAAAATTTGTTCTCTTTTTCCCCCTCTTAAAAGACACTATGGCTAGAAAAGGCCTGAAATGGTCTCCTACCCTACAAATATCTACAGTAGTAACACTTTGTGAAATTTCCACTTTGTTTATCTGTAAAAAGAGTTCTTGTGGTTTTGTGCTTGGTTTTCTGTGTCGTTTTGCAAAATGTAGTCTTGGCCAGTTGCAAAATTCCCCCGTTTTTATCATCTGAATGAGGTTGAGAGGCAGACCCTTGCTGTGCTTGCCCCGAGAGGTTCAGCTCTTTTCTATTTTCTTAATTTCTCCTCTCTAAAGAGCTAAAAAAATTTTTTTTCCAACACTATGTATTATTCTTGTTCCACATGCTGTGATCTTTGCTTAAATGTTTATTTGCGTGTTTAAAGTGTCTAAAATTGTAAAAGTTGCATCATTTTCTGCTTTGGTTTTTACATTTCTGTTTCTGCAAAATCCCCGTCCTGATTAAAAAAATCATTTTTTAAAAATGTTTCTGTACTTTTTTTTTTAGGAACTCAAGAAGAGTTCCCCAGTGACCCTTTCAGGTGTCCTACGAGAGGCTGATGTGTTAATCCTGCCCCCAGCCCTGCTAGGCAACTGAGCCCATACCATACAGCTTGTGAGGCTAATGTATTACGGCTTTGCTTTAGACCTGCTCAACAAAACAGCCAGTGGACAACTTTGACTGCAGAATAGGCGAAGATCATATATCAAACACAAGATCATTACACTTAGCCAAGGCATATCTCGATATGTTCACACACCATGTAATTCCATCATGTTGGTCAGCGTCAGTGCTTTCAGTAGGCTAGGCTCTGGAGATCTGTTCCCTGGAAACTTCATTACTCCTGTGGTTTACCTCATGACCTCATGCTAAAGCTCGCACAGACTTTTGAAAGCCACGAGTTAAGACCTTCAACAAAAATGGCAAATTGGATGGGAGTCGATTATTTCAGGTGGCTAAGAGGTTGGACATGAGCTCCTTTTCCCTGCCTTTTCTTTTTTGCTTTGGCGGAAATGAGTGCACGATTACACAGTCCGGAATCATCTGCTGAGGTTGAAATGTAATGTGGGCAGGGTCTGAGGCCAGGGGATTGAGGGAAATACTGACGCCAGAAGGGGTGTGAAAGTGAAAGCAGTGATCCGAGCTCTGCGTCCGTTTTGAGGAGCTGCTGGGATAAGGAAACAGGGATGGGCTCTCTGCTGAGGAGTCTCAGTGGACTCATAGTGAATGCAGTCCCATGAAGAGTGTTGCACTGTCAGCAGTGCAGGGCAGTGTGCGTCAAGGGTTTTCCAAATGTTTTTCTTATCTAAATCTACCACAGTTAATCTTTTGCTTAGATTAACTGTGGTAGATTAGTATTCATCTCAAGATAGTACCCAAAAATGTTTGGAATAAAACATGAATCGGGTTAGCTGCGTTCGGTAGTGCTGATACCCTAGTTGTAATAGAAATTTGTGCAGTCCAGCCAGGTACCTAAAAAACATTTTACCTGCCCTGTCAGCTGTTCTTGGTGTTCATTTAATGTTAATATGACTTTGCCAGTTCTCTAGAGCAGAGCTCTCTGAGTGTTGTGTCGGTTTTATTTCAGCAACTCGGCAGGTCTGTGCTGCAGCGTTTGAAGTTTTGGATAATCTCAAAGGCTCTAAATTGATACTGACTCATTAGCAAATTCCACACATCCACCCCTCTGATGATTTGACGTCTATTCAGCTTACTGTCCCACCGCTAAGAATTCTTTCCTGCTCTGCCTCCGCTCTGCTTTTCTGTAGAAATGCAAACGCACAGGGGTAGATCCTTAAGGAAGCTTAAAGCACGAGCTGACGTTTCAGTGTATGTCTGTGTCAGCCAGGTTGATGGCAGTTGAAGCACTGTTGAGTACTGTATGTAGTTGTCAGAGATGTAATTGGAACCAGTGATGGTAGAATAGCAGCAGTCTTTTGGTGCATATGTACTTGGATCACTCCTCCGGACATGTAATGCACAAAGCTCAAATGCACTATGAACCCACTATAGTACCAACAGGTATGACATTACTCTAAAAAGCTATATTGTACATAACCCTGTTATGATCATCACTATTACACTCTGTTCCTCTACAACTACCTCAGTGATTGATATAGGCATCAACATTTCATCCAGAGCATGGCACTAGCAAGCTGTAGCATATTTTTCATATTTTTCAAGCTGTAGCCTTTGGATGTTGGATTTCAGTCTCCATCATAGATACAGCTGAAAGAGTAATGTTATTACCGACATGTAACTTATTTCACCCATAAGTGTTAAGTTTAAGCATTTTGGTTTTGATTAAATAGACTAACTTTAATCAGCTGTGTATACATTTGTAATTCAGTAGAACAGGACATCACTGGAAAGGGGTGAATACTTATGAAAGGCACTGTCCTTCACTTGATGCATGTTAAAACCTTGGGTCAAGTACGCAAAGATGATGCCTTTTGTTGTGGGGAAAAACAAAGTTTGCCGATGAGGGGAGGCCACCTTGCCCATTGTTGGTTGCTGATTAAATAGAGTCTCTCATCCTGCTGTTTCTTGAACAAAGCCAGGGTATCAGCTTCGACATCGTGGCTGGGGACACTTGTTCCATTATCCGTCAACTCCTTGGGTAAAGAAATCCTTTGCTTTCTGTTCTGAAAGCATTTCCCCTTTGTTTCCATTCAGGTGCTCTGGTTTGTGTTTCACGGCTGACTAGGAAGAATTCCATAGGGTTGGATTTGTCAGAGGCTTTGAGGATGTGGAATAAGTCCTCTGAGATCAATTACATACAGTACCATTTCTGGAAAACAGCAGCACCTTACTAGTGACCTTACTAGTGACACCTTTTCAGCATGTCTGAAGAAAATGTGAAACAAACATTAGTGGACACTATTTTGGGAGAAATATTTAATAGGAAAGCACACGTGAAATTGTTATTGTATTGTTGCAAGTTAAGAAACTAGAGAAATATCAGAAATCATCAAGAAGTTAAATCAGTAAATACGTTAAATCATCATATCCCCCTCCCCAAGTTGTAAAGATTTTGCCAAGAATGTATCAAAGTGACTGATATTGTTAGAGGGGCCTGAGTGTTCTGGCACACTGAATTATTGACAATGACAGTACACATGCTAAACAACACAAACATACAACACACAAGTTACAGTACATTATGTACAGACTTTCAAATAAGGCATCCTAGAGACCTAACATCCTAACCACCCAGACAAAAAAGACTGTTACCAAGTATTTGACTCTTATATTCTGCCTGCAAAAGTCAAAATAAGAGAAAGCTGCCTTCTAAACCAAGCGGAATATGACCTGTGGTTAAATCCCGCTCTCTACAAATCCAGATGCCACAAAATGAATGGGAACCTATTCTAAAATGTACCCACCAGCCAGGAGAGGCTGTTTTTAACCAAGGGATTCTTTACACAGGAAATTAGACTTTCCTAAAAACAATAGAATAGCCAGCTCTCTTAACAAGGTTAGAGTTATAGTAATTTATTTATCCAATATAGTCTTTCCGGGTGATCTAGAACAAGAAGCTCTCGCTTTTTCCACTCTTGCCTTTTCTCTTCCTTTACCATTTGTTGTCTTGTTTTCTCTATGTCTGTACCTGCTTGTTTCTACTGTATGTGGTGTTGGACTTCTGATTGACTCTAAATCATTTAAACAGAACATAAGGTAAACCAAGGTAAGATTTACGAATCTGGGACCACTACCCCTACCTGGAAATGTTGGCACAAGTCGGGTGTTACTTATTGTATCTAGATTCACTTCATACTTGTATAAATAATTGGTTTAATAAGGCTTTATTATTATGGAATTCGTCACATTATCAGCTGTTACTGTAATTTATTTTCTATACAGGTGGCTCATTTGCTAGAGAATCTAGAGCTGAGCAGTTTCATAATGTCCTGCAAGTGGAAAATTACAACCATGGGGCTTTTCATGCATAGTTGAAAGCTTATTGAAACCCAGCAGTTGGTTTAATAAAGCAAGTTCAAGCTTCTTTTCCAGTGACAAGCTTACCTACATTGCTCCAAATGAGATACTTTCATCGTTAGAATGAAACGTTTTTTTCTTCAAAAATATTTCTTTCACTCAAAGCAGGGGCACAAGAGGACAGTTTTGTTTTGCCTCAACTACAGCAATATAAGAAAGGTTAAACATGAGAGCAGGCCCCTTCGACCGATCCATTACATCTTCTGAGTTGTCTTCTATTGTTCCTGTATTTTGTGATTCTAGAGAAGTCCAGTTGGTTGACTTTGTCATTGTCTTTGAGAATTTTAAATGCTCCAATCATAATATTCTCTGGTCAAGGCTAATGAAGAAATCAGTTATTTTATCTTGTTAGATCTTTTTACACCTGAGAATCTTTCTGGTTACTCTTCAGTGGACAGATTCCAGAGCAGAAATATATTTTTTTGTTATGTGTTGACCATTATATATTAAATATGCATTGTTCAAGTTTACAATCATATATATTGATCTTCATTCATACTTAACTGTATGTCCTTCAATTTGCCATTTTTGTATCTCATCCACACCATCTAGATCACAAAATGATGCGTCTGTTAACACCTAAGCCATTTTTGTATCTTCTTGAAGGCAGCTTCCCATTTATAGGTGTAGTTTACATTATTAATACTGGCAGGTGATACTCTGCACTTTAGATGTTTAAACGCTGTTTGCTGTATTTTGAATGCTGTGCTGCTGTTTAGAATTTGCAAGGTTCGATGCAATGCTCACAATGTTTATAAAGCATAGTGATTCTGGAAAACATTCAGAAAGCAATATAGTTCTAAAATATTACTACAGAACTACAAGCATTCAAGCAAGATTTTGGAAGTTGTGAAAATTGTTTGACATCCAAACTGATTTTCACCTGCTTTCTTCAGTTTTCAGCATCCATTTTTTGTTTATTGGAGAAGATAAACAACCGAACAAGTTTCCTAGTTAGAAATCTCCTAAATTACTGACCCGAGATCCCCCTCCTCACCCAGCACCTTGAACCACAGAGCTTTAGAAACACACCAAAAGGTAATAAAAGTACAGGTGGTGTAATCAAGTTAAATAATAAAATAGAAAACAAAAATAAAGCAGTAACTGAGATAAAATCAAACTGAAATGAAATAATAATAATAATTGCTTACACTTATGTAGCGCTTTTCTGGACACTCCACTCAAAGCGCTTTACAGGTAATGGGGACTCCCCTCCACCACCACCAATGTGCAGCATCCACCTGGATGATGCGACGGCAGCCATAGTGCGCCAGAAAGCTCACCACACATCAGCTATCAGTGGGGAGGAGAGCAGAGTAATGTAGCCAATTCATATAAAGATTAAAATGTACAGTACGGGAGTACAGCATCCAATTGAAACTAATCTAGAAAAGATATCGCTGAAGGCAAATCATTAAGCCATTTCTGGAATATAAATTTGAAGAGTTTTTTTTTAACTATTGAGAGGGAGTTCATTGACTTTCTTGGGATACTGTGACAACTGGGAAATGGCAGCAGTCTGGATCCTGTGACTTATTTCTTTCTCCTCTGACAGCAGAAGAGTCCTTCTCTGCCGTGTCCTCAGCACTGTTAAATGCAGGACGGAGATGAATGGGGGAAGAGAGAGGGTGTGTGATATTTTAAAGCTCGTGCTCCAGACAGGTGTAGAGAGCAGAGAGACCCTGCAGAGCAGAAACAGCTGTTTTTCCCTTCCACTTCATTAGCAGTGCAGCTAAGAATAAGGAGCCTGGTTGTCTCCAATTCCCCATGGCTCATTTTTCAGTATTTCTGGCTTGGTTCCACACCTTCATTTGGAATCTGTTCCTTTTATGATGGTTTAATTTCTGTTTTTGCTCGTACTTGCAGCACAAGGCTCTTTTTTTTCTTCAGCCCTGACATTTGGCCTAGAAGGCCTTGTCCCTCCTGATGCAAGTGAAATGGCTCCGGCCATCTTGGTTAAGCTGAAAATGAAACGAGATGCTCAGGATCCAATTTTGCTGGACTTTGCCAGTGTCTTGCTGTGGTGCATTATGAATCTGGAAACTGACCAAAGCAGTTGCAGTGCAGTGTAGCAGCTACTGCAGTGTTGTACTGTGGGATCAGGGAGAACCAGTTAGTGTTGACTGAGTACCTTGTAGGCTATAGTTGTGTAGGACAGAAACATTTTTGAAAGTACCAGACCTTCCCCAAAAAGGCCTCACATGAACATAGAAATCCTCATTTTTAAAACATGTGATTGCAGTGTACACACTTTTTGTAAGGAACACAACCACAGTAATGTTTAAATTTGTGATCCTGGCTGCTCACACTGTTACACATTTTCTCCCTATGAACAAGAAATACCTTGCCCTTTTTTGTGATACTACACTAGTTTCATTGTTTATAAAAAGCTATTTACTGATTTTTTTACTGAGTTTTATTATTTTGTGTATATACTGTAGGTTCCGCTGCAGGTTTGTACTAGTTTGAAGGGACAAGCTCAAATCAACGTTAATCCACAATAATAGTCATGGCAAGCTGAACTGAGATGTAAAGTGGTCTACATAAATCAGTGCATTTTCACCTCTGGAGGACAGTGTTCAAGATTTGTTCAGGTCACAGGCGATAAGAGCTTCTTCAGTCTAGTGGCCCCAGCTCTCTTGTCACCAGAAATAAATGAGTTCTTATCCAATCTGAAAGTGTGGGTGTGAGGGGACTTGACACATGTTTACAGACGCGGAGAAAAAAGAGCTGTGTCTGTCCTGCAGAGATTGCCGATTTACAGACAGATCTGTGAAGCTTATCACTTCAACATTCAATGAGGTCTTGGAAGAAAAGCATGGACGTTATTCTTTCAGCCCAATTTCCCAGATGCTCAGCTCCCCCGAAATGCTGCTGTTCTTAGTTCGCTTTTGGTTACCACTGAGCTGAACAAATTTCACAGGACGCGGGTTTAAATTGTTTTGCTGGGACTGAGTATTTGGTTCTTTGATTAACTTCTGATCAGCATGGTGAACTGAACATCTTGCGTCCTAACAAGAAGTAACCTACACGTCTGCTCTCCTTCCTCCCTCCAGAGGTGGTGCAGAAGCCCCAGGAGGGGCCAGGAGAGATGGGCAAGCCAGTAGTGATCCCCAAGGAGAACCAGGAGAAGATGAAGGAGATGTTCAAGATCAATCAGTTCAACCTCATGGCCAGTGAGATGATCGCGCTCAACAGGTCGTTACCTGATGTCCGGTTGGAAGGGTGAGTGCATCCACTGGAGCTGCCAGTGTCTTGCCGAGACACATGGGCCCCATGCCTCTCTGTACATTGAGGTCTGCCGTCATTCTTCTTCCATTTGTTTTTGAGGGGTTTATCATAAAAAAACTTCTATACTCTACAATCATGACTTTCAGAAGCACGTCGTAAACGCCCCTGTGATGTGGGCATCATGAAGAATACATGGCTTTTATGGTCTAATCCATTGTTTGTTTAAAATATTGACTAATAAACTTAAGGAGAAACCAATTTGGTTTGTTTTTCCAGCTGGCGGTTTACAGCCGTCATCTCTGCCCTTGAGAAAACCGGTGATACTGAAAAGCTGTATTTCTTTTCAGGAGAAGACTTCGCCGGGCGCTTTGCTTGTTGTCTCTGTAAGCAATAGCTCAGCTTGTTTGATTTGTATTAAAAGCCCTTGAGTGGCAGGGAGTTTGTTAGATCAGCAGTATTTCAGCGGGTGACGCAAATGGAAGTTATATTTGCTGTTGTCCATGTTCCCACGGCTTTATTTCTTGTTCAGGCATTGGAAATAAAAAAGTAGAAATGGAAGAGGCGAGTTGAAGTGCAGTTGCCGTGTGGCATTAGTTTCCTGTAAAAGGGAGAGGTAAGATTGGAATCGGGCTAATTTTGCAATGCAGTGTTTTTCTAGACAGCAGTTCTAGATAAATATTTTATAGTAAATAACGGAGGGTGGGGGTGGATTATCGATAGAAAGATGTCAGGGTAAAGAGCTGTGCCCCAAGCGCTTTGCCCCAAGAGAAAAGTGTGTCTGGGAATAAACTTGTTGAGTGTTAAAGAACACATACTGTATGTGACATACGGTAGATTTTAGATGGTTTTCCATTGGGCAGTGTCTTCGGTGCAATCTACCATAAGAATGGTAACGAAGTTAGAGGTCATTCAGGCCAACTTTCTTGCTCAGGGGATAGTCGCTTATTGATCTAAGAACGTGCTTCTTGAAGAATCTCATTAAGACTACCTGTAGAAAAGGGTTAGGTATCATGTTCCTAATACCCACAGATCTTTATAGGAAGAAGTGTCTCCTATGTGTAATCCTAATGTAAGATTTTCTGACATTTATGGTATTTTACACCAACAGAAATATGTTATGCATAGTTTTCATATTAAAGTAATGTTACAGGTCATGTAAATTGTTAGTACAGTGTTTCAGATTATGAAAAGGAGAATACCGAATTTCCACTCTCGTTCCCTCCTGAATCATTCCTCACAAAGAGTAAAACTACAGGAAAAAGAGACAGAAAACAAAAGAAGGTGTATAGAAAAATACTTATTACTCTGAACAGTCTTTAGAAGCAAAAACGGTAGTCCGGTCAGGTTTTATTAGAATAGCCAGTTAACAGATTAAGGTCTAGGGTGTAGAGGAGAGGCTCAAAGTCTCAAAGTAGTTGGGGAAGACTTGCCAAGCTATAAAAAATAATGGTGGACCTGCAAAGCGTGCATCTAATTTTCTCCAACTTTAGAAACTGCATCATATCTCTGACCCCTTGAACAAATGTGAGTGAGGCAGCTTGCTATGCGGTTGTATTTTTGTTATGGTGAGATTAATAGTGGGCACACCAAAAACAAACTGTAACGGGACTGGGTCCGATCCCAAGATGAGCAGCGAGAATGTACCGAAAGGGCAGGACCAGAAAAGAATCAGCCTAGGATGAGACCAAAACCCATGGCTTGCCCGCCTCTGTCACGTCGGATCCAAGTTAAGAAAAATGTTATCAAGCTGAGATTTTGACAAAGGGACAAGTAAAAGGTTTATTCCATGCTGAAAAGAGAAGAAAGCAAACAATGTTTTGGCTGCGGAGCCTTCTTCAGGTGTGAACGTTGTGTTTCCTTTCTTCTCTTTCCACCATGGAATTGACCTTTACTTGTTCCTTTGCAGCCAAAGCATGCTGACACAGCTACCCACCTTAACTATTTTAGATTTTGACATATGTAAGCTTACTGTAACTTCTGTTTTTGTCCTTAAATCTTGTTGAGTTGTATGACTTAATTTTGTTCTTTTAGGGTTTTGAAATCTCTGGATCAGATCCCTCTCCTAAGCATTCTGTCTTCCAAGCTAGAATTGTTGTTTTTTTAAAACGATTTGGTGTGTGAAATAGAACAATTTTCCCTTTCCTCGCAGCTTAATTGGTTTTTCAAGTGAACACATGAGTCTTTCAGAAATTTTACACTAGCCCAGTGTTTCATCCTTTGGTTTTTGAATTGTCAGTGTGATAACGGACTAGGGAGACTGGAGAAACAAATGCTCTCCTGAGTCCCATGGAGAAGTGATACGATTGATTGCTGGCAGATGACATGTGGTTAAGGGACAAAGGCTTAAAATGAATAACAAATACAGTCAAAACTGACACACATACACAACCATATCCCCATCCTGTCTCATCTAACTGGTATAAGCCCCGATCAGGGAAATGTGAGTCTTAAGTGTTAGAAACCTCTGCTTGTTTCAGGTTCAGGTTCATGTAGTAAAAAGCACATCTGTGATTGGTTGGGTTGATCAGAGCTGAGGGCCTTGGAACAGAGAGAGGAGAAAAGGGGAAGAAAAGAGAACAAAATAAAAAAAAACTTTATTTTTACTCATGTGACATTTCCTTTAAAGGGTACGGTGACTGTGATGTCAAATTTCAGTGACTTTGAGGAATTGCTTTTGTCTCCTGACACTTATTTAATCTTAACATGCTGGAGAAATCAATGTTGCAGCTTCTAAAGAGTTTGAAAATGCTTAAGAACATAAGGAAGGTTACAAACAATGGAGCCATTTGGTCAGTCTAGTTCATCTGTTTGTGGCTAATGGATCTGTGGGTCTTGGAAGAAGACAGGGGTATCGGCTTCAACAAAATGGTCGGGTAGCTTGTTCTATACTCCCACAACCCTTTGGGTAAAATGTCTTGTTTTAAATGCAGTTCAGTGTAGTTTCTACTGTACATCTGCCCTCCAGTTCGTGCTGTACTGTTCTGCAGAAATCCACCGTTTTGACATTGTCAGTGTCTTTGAGGATTTTGAGTGCTTATGTCTTGAAACTATTTTTAATAAAGAGAAAACAAATGTACTTGAAAACTGAAGCCATTAATGTTAAAGAAAAACAGGCAATCCTCTTCCTTTGTTGATTTGTTCCAAGTCTGTTTAAGATTTGTAATAAGAAGCTTATTACATTTTTAGTGGCAAAAACAAAGAGTTCTTGTCCTAGCCTTATCCTACTGGGTAAGCACACAGTACCTCCAAACTAATGTTCTTCATATGTTGTCAGCGTAAATGACTTGACTTTTAAATCTTTTTAAATTTTTCCATTCACTATTTTAGAATAATTTTATTTATTGACCTGTAATATACAGTATAGACACAAACATCTTGGGCCAGTGTTAGGTAGTGTTTGCAAAAGGTGAAGGTTTCGGAATAATGGAGCGTTTTTAAGTGGCCAGACAAAAACAGTTATTATGTTTAAGTATCCTTTTTAAAAAATGTGGCTAAGGTGAACATCACTACCAAAAAGGGGCCAGAGGTTAAGAAACACTTAGTAATCAAGGCACAAGAAAATTGAAGTAAATCACACAACCATGTGTTCCATTATGCAGGTCTTGTGCAAATTGAATATTCTATTTCTGAATATGTTGTAGGCAGCAGTGTTATCACCTTTTAGCCTCATCATATTACATCTTAGAACCCAAGCAAGTCTGGGCCTGATCAGTACTTGGATGGAAGACCTCCAGGAAAATCCAGATTGGTGCATAAGGTGGCATTTGTCCTTCTGGGCTAGAATTTCCAAAACTGTATCCTATCGTGGTGACCTGGGACACAGTGCTGTAGGAGATACAGCCCTTTCGGATTTGATGTTAAACAGAGGTCCTGACTACTTGATGGTTAGAGATCCCACTGCACGTTCTGAGCAGGGGTGGTAAGCCCAATGCCCTGATTAGATTCTATTCTGGGTGTATACAGTCTGACCTTCCTAGGGTTTATCTTTAATTCAGTTGGTGAAGCAGGTACTCCCTTCTCTGCCTGATCTGCTGTTTGGTGGGGCTGCTGGTGTATAACACTTGCCATCAAGGTCATCAAGCTCTTCACTTCAGTGGTGGATGAAGCTGTTCCTCTCCTTTACGTAAAATGCTTTGGGATCCTTCGTGATAAAAGATGCTTTACAAATGTATGGCATTGTTATTGTTTTATGTGAAATACCGTGCTGTGACTTCCTCCTATAGCTTCCGAAAAGGTTAAATGTGATTGGAAGTGTGACTGCCCTTCTTTTCCTCTCCCAGTACAGAAGGGCTGTGTGCAAAGATAGAGTGGGAAGATTCAGGCCATGTTTCTGCGCAGGAACCTTTTGTCTGCATCTCAGTCTGAGAGCTGACAAGGAGCCGCTGCTGCTGCAGTCCCTGATGTGGAAAACAACTGCGAGCCTTGTAAATGTCTGGACTTCGTGTCAGTCAAGACAAGGGCTCAAGCCAGCTCTGCGGTGCCGTCAGTGTCTCGGTTTATATGAAACTGGGGCGTTTAAGGTTATGATATGGGGTGCATATAAATAGCAGATAGTCCTGGAAACGAGGCAAGACAAAAGTTTATACTTTTATATTCTATATGTCACAGTATTGAGATCGAGTGTTGTTGGTGTTATACAGTGTCATTTCTTCATATTATATGCCCTCTGTGCCCAGCCCTTTGAACTGATACGGTTCCCATGCATTTCGAATAGAAACTGAATGCTGTACATGCACATAGCTAAGGGAATCTTAGCATGTGAACCTGTTTCAGTGCCGTAGTAAACATTTTGCTATCTTGCAATTTAAAATGTTACAGTATGTGCATTTGCAGGCGACACTATGTTTGGAATGAGATCTGGCAAAGGACTGCTGGATCCTCATTTTTGGGGGGAGCCTCTAAGTAGGGCCCTGTAACACATCTGTTATAAAACTGCTCCAAGATGCTTGTGGAGGACAGAGAGATGAGTAGCACAGGCTGCCTGACCACATAAACATCTTTTACAAACCCACGACCCATAGTGTGCTGGGCTTTTGTAGTTAACCGGCAATAAGCTGAGATATTACTTTTTTTTTCTTTTGCAGTCTTTTTCAGTATGCACAACTGTACTTGCAGTGATGACGGGAAAGTTTTGTTCCTTTATAGGTAGGTAGGCTGCAGTTTGGTTGTGCCTTTAGGAAGCTGTAAATCTTTTCTTGCTCTCAACTCTACAACCATACTAGCTGCTTTTAGTATTCATAAAGTGGCCGTACACGATTGAATTAGATATTGTGAAACTGGGCACTTGTAATGCATTGCCTGTGTTCTCATCTCTAGGGAGTTGTTGTTAATACGATTAGGCATCTCAATACGCCTTTTACTGATAATTCCTTTAACCCCGACACTACCCAATAAATTCAGGGAGCTTTTTACAAGCCCTTCGTTTTAAAATAACCACTGTCAGGACTCACTGTGACCACTGCATGATTTATTACTGCCATTATTATTATTATAATGATTTTTTCCCTGTTTTTGTAAAGATCTAAACCACGAGAACAGAACCCAGCTGATTAAATGTTCTTATGTGGCGCTGCACGAGCCTGAAGCTCAGCGAGATAAATTTAAAGGATCTTAGGAATGTCACTCAAGCAGTTAAAGTGTGGGTCAGGAGCTCAGTTCTGCCATAGGGTAAAGACAATAGTTAGCCTGTCCTAGTTTTATTTTATTTTTTATATTTAGCATGAGGCTATCCAGTGGCACTAGTGGTTAGCATTGTTGCCTCTCGGTGCTGAGGCCCTGGTTTTGAATTCCAGAGGTGCTGTCTGTGTGGAGTTTGCACGATCTCGTAATGTTGGTGTGGGTTTCCTCCAGGTACTCTGTTTTCCTCCCACAGTCCAAAGACGTATTACTAGGTGTATTGGCTTCTGAGAAAAGTGGCCCTGGTATGAGCTTGTGTGTGTCTGTGTCTGCTCTGCAGTTGACTGGCACCTGGTCCAGGGTGTCTCGTGCCTCATGCCCAGTGCTTCCCGGGATAGTTTCAGTATCCCTACTAGGTAGGTGCTTGTGGTTGAAAGTCATGTGATGTGATATTTAGCAGGGCATTGAAATTGAAGACTGACGCTAAATATTTTCCGATTCCCATTTAAAACGGTCTTATTATGAGTCATTAATGTCTGTATTCCAACATTTCAGGCTCAGGTGGTAATAATTGCTAAATCATCTTTTTTGACATCCGTGGGTGTCCTTTTGGCAGTAAAGTCTCAGAAATGGCATATATACTATAGAGGTACAGGTCTGGGTTTTGAAATATAACTTACTAAATGCATGGCAACATAGAAAACAGTGGACTGTCGTCAGTATTCTGAGACTGATAACTGGAGGATTGTGCTTTCAAATCCCAGGTGAGACAGTGAGTGCTTTTGTAGCCTTGAGCACGGTAACCCACCTGAATTGTTCCAGTTAAATACCCAGCTGTATAAAGTGGTGCAAATGTAAGGCGCTTTACGTAAAAGAGTCAGCCAAATAAATTAGCAATACTAGAATGACTTGAGCGAAGAAGAGCGTTCTAAAAGCTCAGCCTTTGACCTGTGTAGCTGTGTGCACACAGGAGTCAGGCATGGTAAGTGAAATGACGCATTCGCTCAGGAAACTGACTGCCAAGCTGCCCTTTGGAAGGCAGATGAGGTAAACTACAGAAGCGGTTTGGCTTTCTAAAGTATAATGTACACGCTGGCAGATTTATGGCGTTTCCATGTCTATCTCTCAGTTTTATGGCATTGTTTTAACTTTGCCCTGAGTCTTAAGCTCAGTTAGGACTGAACAGGAAAAAGAGGGCACACCAACATACTCCTTCCTAAAGAATAGTCCTTTGGGGGAAATGCAGAGGTCAGAGGGAGCTAACCCTGCATTTGCTTTTGGAAGTTGCTGTTTCTGGTATGGTTTGCCTTATGAAAACCTCGACAGCACATCTTATATGACATGGGCGCCTGCGTTTCTCCCAGGCTGGTGTAGGCATACTGTATATATGAGCCGATGAAAACCACTGCTCTCTTACTGGGGACGTCAGACTTTTTACTTCAGATATATGCCATGTTTTATTTCAACCCTTTTGATTCATTTTGGCCCCTTAAAAACGAGGAACATGGAAGCCACAACACACCAGTGAGCAGGTCACAAATGCAAATGATAATTTTTTATTATTGGACCACCGGACCTACTGTAGGTAAAATGAAGCAATTTATTCAGGAACTTTTTCAGTTTATATGGCATCCCTCATGTTATCCCAAAATCTTTTACCAATTGTAACCACATACACTTTAAAACAAAAAAAGTCCAGGCAAAAAATGAGGTAAGTATATTAAGTTTTAAATAAGTAGATACAATCCCTTAACTGGTTGAAATTGTCTGCGTTTCATACTGTATCCTGTATCTCTCTGTATAGTAGTGTTCATTCTTGTTCTCCTGAGATGCAGATGCTACAGTTAATGTAAAACATCATTGAGGTCACATCCAGTTTAGAACTTGATTCATTATTTATCATTTACTTTCTTTCTTACAAGCAGCAGAGCAGCTCTTTTAATCCACAGCTGTGTCTAGAGTGAAGGAGGTGAAAGCATTCCTAGAGCTGTCATATTTGATACAGAACTGAAGATGGATGGTATTCTGACTACAGAACAGTGTGTGAAATAAACTACAAGAGGCATGCAATGGATGCTGATTTAATAGAATCCTTAATCAGATGGCTTAATAAGGATCATATCAAAGCACAAAGCAGATAATTGCTGCCATGGCAGACAAACCAGATGGGCTGGACTGAGTGCCTTCTTCATAATATTATTCTTTAACAATGTAAAAAGAAAATTGGAAAAGGTTTTACTCTGTAAGAAGCCAATATTTTCTGTATGAACAAAACATCTTGTCTTTCAAAAATGTCTCCCATATAGTATGTTTTCCCAGAAACGTTGATTGTGGGCAAAAAATTCTTCTGAGTCGACAATGGGGGCTGCTATTTGTGTTTTGTCAGGAATCTGCTTGGTGACAGAGGTTGATGACACCAGAATTGTGCTCATTCTCTCTCCCTCTGAAATCAATGTAACATTGATCACTCAGCACTAGTGAGTAGAAACTAAAGATGTGTCAGGTGGAATGAAGATGAGGAGAGTATGATGGACAGGGCAGATTTAAGCCCAAAATGTTTTAATCATGATGTGAGGGGTGTACATACCGTATCTGAACTGAGTGGAGAGTTGTGCTGAAGTCATTGTGCCCGTCTAAGATCAGTCTTGCAAAGTGTTTTCTATAGCGTAAACGTTGTGGGCCATGAGCTCAGCAGATTGACTGTGTCTATTATGGAAATGAGAAAAAGATCTTTGCTTGCTGTATAATGTGTCTAATAAACCCGTAAAGTAGTAATCCCTGTGAAAAAATAATGTAAGTTATTGAATCTTAATCCGATCATTTCAGGGCTTTATCCTTTGCAGTGAGATTTAATGGAGATACAGTACTGCTTTAATGCAGCTGGAAAGTAAGGTAGGGAGTTGCTGTTAGTTTCTTTTGTTCGGGCGGTCCTGTGGGTAATTGCTCCTGGGGTAAAAACAAAGGGGAGTGGAAGTTGAAGTCTGAGGAATCTCAGGGGAGTGCTAGTGCACCAGGGGGTAGCAGAGCATTTGTGGTTCTGCCCTTCTTAATCTCAAGGCTCAGGGACAGGAGGGAAGGAGTCGACGGGGCCTGTCGTCAAATCTGATCAGAAGGGGTTCTAAAGTGAAACACAGTGCAGAAAGATTGTGACGGGTTTCGTGCTGCCTGGAAAAATTATTAATCAGCAGAAAAACATATGGAATACAGTTTTTTGGGGTGGAAAGAGATGAAGAAAGCAGTTCCCCAGAGCTTGGAGATCTGGGATATTTTTTCAATGATCATTCATTTGCAGTGCTTGCTGTCTTAGGTTTTGTGGTATTGCGGAGATCGTGAGTGTCCTTGAATGAAACAAGACAACAGAAAAACATGTTAGTTTCCATAAAGAAAGCATAAAATCAAATAGCATTTTGAGCATTGTACATTTGATTGAATATCTAAACATTAAAAGCCAATAGAAAATTGCTCAGGAATTACAGATATTGTATGTCGAATTGTTGAACTTCAAAGCAGCAGGTAATACAAATTGGCAAGGACTTGACTACATTTGAAAATTCTAACTCAAATGTATTATTTTAACTTTTGATAATGCCACAGTTTTGCCTGTTTGAAGTGTTCGTAAACTAAAGAAGAAAAAAGTGGTTAAAATTGCTATTTTTTCTGGTTTGTTTGAAATGAAAACAAGAAGACATAATATGTAAAGCCATGCTCTCATGTTTTCTGAGAGACATTTTTCTCTTGCACATATCTGTGTTCTTGAGGATATAGTTATTCTGCAGAAAAAGGATTTGAAAGTGTCATTTTCTAGATCTGAGATTGCTGTGGCACATGATACCACCAGGGCAGTTCATGGGAAACAGACAGCTGGCCATAAAGGTGTGTGTTATTGGATTTTCTTTCTGCTAGGATCAGGTGGTGAAGCTGGAGGATACCATCTCTAAGCCTCTAAGAGCAGGAGCTCCTCACGGTTGTGTCTTATCACCTCTCCTGTACTCTCTGTACAGGAAATCACTGCATTTCACATTCATATTCAGTCAAAAAGTTCACTGATGACAGTACTCATGGGGCTCATCATGAACAATGATAGTGTACAGGAATGAAGTAGGTGAATTAGTTGAGTGGTGTAGCCTAAACAACCTGGAACTAAATGTCAGCAAAACAAAAGAACTTGTGATAGACTTTAGATGAAACAAGTGAGCATTCTTGCTATTGTATATAAATGATCAGGTGGTAGAGGTGGTGGAAAATTTTACATTCCTGGGCCACCACCATCTACTGTATAACACTCTAAAATGGGAGGCCAACACATCCATTATGGCCAGGAAAACTCATCAGAGGTTGTACTTTCTGAGACTGTTAAACAAGTGTGGAGTGTCAAAGGAAGCAAAGATCTGCAGATCTGTTTTCCTGGAAATCATTCTCCATCATTGTGTGGTATGGCAAGACTTCTGTCCAGGACAAGAAACAGCTGAAGACAGTAGTGTATAACACCTCCGATATTGTAGGAAGCCACCTTTCCTCTGTGGAGTAACTCTACGTATCTAGACTGAAACACAAAGCTCTGAAGATCCTTGCCGACCCTGACCAACCTTTGTGTACTTTCCTCCCCTCTGGTAAGTGGCTTACTGTAGGTCTGTCAAGATAAGCGCTACCAACTTTCATAGCAGCACCACCTGGAGTCTGTGAGGTGCATATACTCTGCACTTCAGTGTTGACATTTTTGCACAGTAGTTTCATATTATGTCAAGCTCCATTGTTATTTATTTTATTGCTGGTGTGTGTTTAGGATGGTTTGTGAATGTGTTGAGTATTCTCGTTATCGGCTTTAAGCTATACATTTGTATTGTATGTTTTCTTTGCTGGAAGCCACCACTCACAGGTTTAAAATATCACCAGACAATTATTCAGGTGGTGGAGGATGGGAAGTCAGTGCCTTCTGGGTAATGTAGTTCAGGTGTCTTCCTCTTACACACATTTCTTTATCATTATAATGTGTAAAAAATATTTTTTTTAAAGTAAGATCCTGTCTCCTGTCATGCCCAAATCTTAAAGGTTGAGTTGCTGGAACCTGTTGGCACCTGATAGTACAGTATTTGGAGACCTCAGGACAAATTTTGTCCTTTAATCTGTGTTGTCACTTCTTATGTCAGTCTGTAGGTAAGATATTGATCTATCAGTATACCATTGTTATTTTCACCTGGTCTTTTGCTAATTGGCATGAAATCTTGCATCATTTATCTGAAGAGATCCTCATCTGTTGTCATGTCTGCAAAGCTTCCTGTGCTGGGCATGTAACATCACACTATCAATAAATTAGCTATGAGTGTTTTGGGAGCTGCAACTACAGCCTCACATTGTACACTTTGTAAGTTCAATTCAACATTTTGTGATCACTGCATATCTGGAAGGCAGGGGGGGTAGCATAGCGGAATAGGTCTCTGGCCTCATAGCAGGTTGGTTGTGGGTTCACATTTGTGCTGCAGGAAATTATGATAAGCCCCTGCTTGATGATGGCTGGTGGAAAGAAACTAAATGTTGTCAATGTGGTATAAGCAGGTCATAAAAGATTGGTTGAGCTCCGCTCAAATGTGTCCTGTGCTTTTTATTCATAATCCTCCCTGACTGACTGTGCTAGCAAAGCTATTCTCAACAGACTTGTCCAAACAGCTTTTGTTGAAGTGACCCGGTCAATTGGTCAATCACAGTTAGTGCTACGAAGCCCATAGTTGTCGCCTGTGCAGCCTTCTTCTTTTTCCCCAACAGTGAGCACGTACCCTTTCGATCGTCCACAGAATTACAAATGTGTAAATTTATGAAGTGGCGAGAGCTTTTGGAGCACAATACCCTTCAGTGGAGACTAAACATAAGTTAATGGAACTCTCAGCCTGGTGAATATAAGTTAATCTTTTTATCTAAATGTGAGTGTACTAAACCCTAGACTCCAATACTTTCTTATCTGATTAATTGTACTGTTGTGCGTGTTCCATAGTGTATGCTGGATCATATACTTCGGTAAAGTATCAATAACCTAGATCTAAACTGATTTTGCAGTGGTTGCCCATGTAAGTTACACCCCCTGACTTGTCGTAAATCCTGCAGGTCTACAAGATTGGTATTTCTGTTTCATTCTTTACTTCCTTTCCTGGGAAATAAGAATTATAGCTGGGAGGCTGAGGCGTGAAAAAAGTGATAAAATGAGCAAAATGAGAATATGTAATTTGTCAAAGGAAGTGTATGTGTGGGGTGGCGAGTATCACAGAACGCTCATTAGTGTCTATTAATGGTAATTACACAGTTTAATGTAAATGTGTGCCCCAGATAACAACCAATTCGTGCTGTCTGGTGATACTTTTTAGTAACTTAGCAACCATTTTCATCTTTTAAAGACAAATATAAAAATACAGTTCTCCCTGTTTTTTCCATTGCACGTTTTACGAGGGAGATGAGAGCTGAATTAGTACGTCCATGCTAAGCAGGCCTTTAATAATTCTGTTTCCATAAATTAAACCATCAAAGACCACAGAGCATCAAATATTAAATAAAAAGAAGAAAAAAAATCAGATCAGAAAGTAGATGAATATAAATGGCTTGATTATGAATTGAGATGTCATTCTTCAGCTTAAGGCTATGCTCCAGCAGGAGTGTCTGGTAATGATTGTCTAACAGGGGAAAGTAAGGGGAAAAATTACCCGTTGCTCAGAACGATAAAGCCATAAACGCATGTTGGCATATTGGCGGCTTTCCCTGGTCTGTCAGTGTAAAGATTTTGTGATGCATTTACTTCCTGAACTTTTCACTCGGCAGCAGTGTATTGGATATGCAAGTCAGGATATATTAGTATGCAGTGGACAAGAGGACTTTTCCCATTGGCCATCTGCAGTTCTCGTTCAAGGGATGTGTTTTTAGACCAGCGTCTTAAGAAAAACAATGTTCGTACTTACCATAAAACTAAGCCAAAGATCTGTTTGTTCCCTTTGCATTTACATATAAAGGCTTCTTTTTTTACTGATTTTAGCGGATTTGTCCAATACAAGGTCTCGTCGTTTGCTTTATGTGAAAGAGGTTTTTTACAGAGAAGAAAATGCATTTCTTCTACTTTTCTGTTAGTGTTAGGGGAAGATGTGTAGAAAAAATAATAATTTTGTACATTACCGTTAGTTCTTATGTATTACTCTATCAGAATAGTGTTACATTTGGTAGAGTATTCATGGATTGAATACACCCATGAAAACAAGGAAAAAAGAGTGAGAGATGGGCACTGTATGTGACAGCCCCATCAATGAGCAAAAGGAGGAGGGAGTGGAAGAGAGAAAGCAATACAGATGGTGGAGAGTTTAGATCTGAAACAAGTTTTAAAGTGTCAACCTTTTTAATTCAAAACGTTTTTGACCTAAAGTTACATTTCTGAAAAGTAAATCTCCGTTAAGACAAAAGGTAAGCAAAAGAAAAATGTAGCAGTGGTGAAGTGGCTGGGCATCTGCCTATTTAAGTACCTTCACTTCAGGGCTGTCTGTGGTTTATGACAGGAAAAACCTTTTGTTGGTTAACCGGCCCTTGGCAGACTTACTTATTGAGCATTGTGAAAGGTTGCAGAGGAGGCTGTGCTCCCCTGCCTTACAGTGGAATGCAGGGACACTCTTGCCAGGAAGGTACTTAAAGTCATTCAGCAGATGAGGTTTGGTTTTTGCATTCATGTATTAAAGAATCTGTATTAGCTGTATTTAAGAATCACAGTCTTGAGAGCTGTTAATGTTACAGTGAGAGTCTGTGTGAAGCAACTCAGAGCAAGTAAAGAACTCTCAAACACTCTCCATCTCGGAAACTTGCAGGTTTAAAGATGTGAAAAGACTTCTATGAACAGAAAGTCCTGGGTTCCATTTTCATGAGACAAATGAGCAAAGAGGTAGACCGGCTGAGCTCTGTAATTTTCTGAAGATTCCTATTTTATATCATTATAAAACCCGGCTCTGGCGCCACTCGTCTCAGAAAGCATTTCCTTGAATAAAATCTCCCAGCAGCTTGTGCGTTCAATATTGCCACAGTGCTTCTTAGGATCCTAAGCAAACATCCAGATAAGATTATCGGAAATAAAATCAGCAACATCCATTTCTGTTGCAGAGATCTGCATCAAGGAAAACTTCAAATGGCATTAATCGCTTTTTTTTTACAGCAGCATGACATCCACTTTAGTTGGTAGAACTTTTTTCATGCTTAAAGTTTTAAATCCCATTCCCTCTCCTGCTGTTCCCTGTTTGGAGTTGCCATTTGTCACCTACTGTAGCTTGTGGTAGCACAGTGTTGTGTTCTCCTGAGAACCACGCTAACAGAGGAGAAGATGAATAAGTGACTTTCGATAAAAATAAACTAAAATATTTTTCTCAGCTTCAGACCTGATTGCGTGCTCAGTTTTTAGATTTTATTAATTAAGAGGCAGATCTAGTCAGTGAACAGCCTTTAAACATGTTAAAACTACAGTAGTCTTGACATCTGTAAATTTAACAAAAAAGAAGTGAATTTGTAATTCTGTATGGCCAGCAGAGTCTTGAATGGAAGAAGAGCAGAGCAGGATGAGATCAAACCAAAGGCTATTAAGGGCAGCTTTAAATTAACCTATAGTAGCTACTTGAAGTGGGCCTCCTGGTGCTGTGTCGGCAGTATGCGAAATGACAGGCTCACTGTCACTTATTGTTGCTCTTTTCATTACAGTGCAAATCATAGAGCAGGGAAATAGCTGGAAAAGCCCTAGCACTCTGCAACTCACAACTGGCAACCCACTGAGGCTCAGCAGATGTGAGTCTGGTCAGTACCTGGATGGGAGACCTCCTGGGAGAAACTAAGGTTGCTGCTGGAAGAGGTGTTAGTGGGGCCAGCAGGAGGTGCTTACTCTGCGGTCCATGTGGGTCCTAATGCCCCAGTATAGTGACGGGAACACTATACTGTAAACAGGCGCCGTCCTTCGGATGAGACGTAAAAACCGAGGTCCTGACTCTCTGTGGTCATTAAAAATCCCAGGGCGTTTCTCGAAAAGAGTAGGGGTGTAACCCCGGTGTCCTGGCCAAATTTCCATTGGCCTTTACCAATCATGGCCTCTTAATAATCCCCATCTATGAATTGGCTTCATTACTCTGCTTTCCTCCCACTAATAGCTGGTGTGTGATGAGCGTTCTGGGGAACTATGGCTGACGTGCACATTGGTGGTGGTGGAGGGGAGTCCCCATTACATGTAAAGCGTTTTGAGTGGAATGTCCAGAAAAGCGCTATATAGGTGTAAGCAATTATTATTATAATTCTAAAAGCACAGAAAGTGCAGGCATCCGCTGGACACAGAGGAGGGATTCATGTTGTTTATTTTAGCTGATTACTGTTTTGTTATAGTTGATCAGAGTTATTTTAATTAATTTACAGTACTTTAATTATCGTATAAGGAAGGGTTACTTATATTTTTAAGCCAAACATACTATATACTGTTGTACATTGTGCATGTATGAGGGTGGAGTTAGTTATATGCAGACTAGACTCTTCAAGCCAGCTCTGTGCACTGAACCCTCACAATGGTCAAGACCCTACTGTATTTTGCCGATTAATGCCATGAATAGCAATAAAGGAGCTTTAAATCTGATCAGACATACTCTTGAAAAGATGAGGTTTTCAACCCTGGGTGAGGAACTGCAATTTTATAACTGCTGCTGACTCGCAAGGAGAAAGGTGGGAGGAGTCTGGAGAGAAAGCAAATCAAATGAAAACTTTTATTTTTTATCGTTTATGCACGGAGAGACAGCTGTTTTCCAGCTGCTACTGTATAATTGATTTTTATCATTGCTTGCTTGAACAACTGCTGTAAATTGTACTTTTCAAAAATAAACTTCTTAATGAGCATTTTGAACCTTTCTTAAGATTAATTAAGCAGGAACAAGATGGATTAACTTGAGGTGACCATATAGCGCAGCACTGTAACAGTGCTTGTGGTATTTCAAGCTTTGAGAGTGCAGTCAGTGTAATTTGGCATTATTGCATGACAACATCACTTTCTTATCATTATGTCTAAGAGTGCATTTAAGCAAAAAAAAAAGAGATGTGTATCCCTGGCAGAGAAAAAATGGAAAGGCTAATCCCTGCTCTGTCCTCTTTGGACAAAGTCTCATTTGACACCACATGAAGGCAGAGGCAAGGTAATCCAGTAGTGTTATGCTGTTGAAAGCCAACTCACTGTTAATAATGGTGCAATTAAAGGAATTTGGTCTTCTCCAACAGAATAGCATACCTTTTGCCCTAAGTATGTTGTACTTTTTAGGTGGGTTTGCAATAATTTTCTTCTGACTCAACAACAGAACTTGTCACCAGTAGTATTCCTTTAAGGGGTCTCTTTGTCTTATTACTAACATAGATATTCTTATGCTGTCAGTTCTTGTATTTCTCTTTGTGTCATTATTGGACGAAAGGTCTTTATCCTGCTGTAGTCTATGACAGATGTGCCCTTGGGCAGAATATTCTGCTAGACCACTGGTCCGATTCCACTGCCTGTGGTAATGCGTACTGTATGTCTTGGGGCTGCAGTAGTAGAATGGGTACATTCTGTACTTGCAGCATGGAGAGTGCATAGAGAGAATCAGACTGATCAGTTGTTGCTTGTTTTATTTTTTATTGTAGGGGGTCTTTCCATCTGAATCCACGCTGTGTCATACTCTTTATTGTTCAATTCTTCAGCATGCATTGAAGAAGTAAACCCTTTTAAATAGCTCCAAGCCTTTGAGAAAATTCCAATTGTCTCGTTGGCATATGTCTTCTTATAGATGTTTACATCAGGGGTTTTCGGGTACAGCACGTTAGCCTTGCGATTTCTGGATGATAAATTTGTCCGTGACCAAGGGCAATTCGTCTGAGTAAAGTCTGATTTCATTTTTATATCCCGAAAGGCCACTGCCTTTGTGCTGTAGATTTCTGATTTATACGGGCATTTCTATTTACAACTTTTTACTTTTCTGTGAGTCCAATGAAAATACGTTTTTAAACTTATTCTTTGTTAAATTTTTAACAAAAGTTGCTCTCAGATGAAGCTGGAATTACTCCTGGTATTTTGCACCAAGGGGTTCTGGCCAACACAGTGGCCACCCCCCCTTCCCCGCCCAGCATCCCTTGTTCTGTCACTGCAAATTCATCACCACCTTTGTAATTGGCTCAGAAGAGACAGGGATTTCCATCTCTCTCCACAGACCACCAGCAAATGCATTCACTCTGCTGGCAGCTTCCAACGAAGATTAATAGCTGCATTTTAACCCCAGTGTCACCGGCTGTCCCAGCTGGGGGAGGAGTGCATGTGATAATCTCTCCAGTTGGAGGGGGAGGAAGTGACTCACCATTACCTAGTATCATCAGCAGCACTTCTTCTGATGTTAAGAGCAGGGGCAGTGAAGACATGGTTTGTCATCCCAGACAGAAGTAAATGGGACTAAAGTCCAGCCAGTCTTATGTAATGCCATTTATCAAAGTACCATACAGTTGAGGAAATAACTTGAGAGTCTGATTTCCAAGAGGTTTCTGGGGAAAACACTGTTTTATGCAGATGAACACAGTTTGAGACAATGCATTTCATATTAATAACTGTAGATTTTCCCCTCAAGACATAATGTATTTTAGACTGAACCAGCCTGAGCATGGATGTCATCATACTCCCGGAGCTTTGGGATCTGTGCCAATATTTACGGCTTGCTAACGGGGTGTGTGTTAAATAGTGGCCCTTCTCAGCCAGATGTTCCTGCAGAAAAGCTAGATTGAGTGGTGATCAAGGTTCCTAAGGCAAGATGAAAGAGCCTAGCTCTGGTTGGCCCTGTTTTTAAAGAACCACGTGGCAGTCTTGTTGTGTAAACTGTCCCTGTTAGTGAAGAAGATTGTTGAGTCCAACACAGCAATTGATTAAGGGAGAGTGGAAGTAGCACAGGATTTTAAATTAACGTCAGTCTTTCTGTCCCAGGGATAATAAGCTCAGATGCTAAAGCTTTTGCCGGGAGGCTAAAGTGACACTAAAATAGATTAACAACCCAGAAATTCTCACTCTTTCACACAGATTAGCAGTGATATCCTCTGATAAGAGGAAAGCACCTGTCAAAGTGTTAAGGAGTGAGCTCTTCAGTTTTAATGCAGAGGTTCCATTTAGCTCATTATTGTGCAATACTTGCAAGCCTGGTAACTCTTACTGCTTCTACGTGTCTGCCTCCTGTGTCGAATAATAATTTCTCCTTAGTAGTCAAGCAGTCAGTGGAAAGACGATTCTGTGAAAAAGTAAGATTTTAGATTCACTGCCAAGAGTGCAATTTTACAAATGGACAGGTAGTTTCTGGCAATTATGTTGTGCTTTGTTACCTCACAATATTTTATATGGGTACATTTTCTAAGACAAGTCTTCCAAATTCTGCTCAGGTTTTGCATTTTGCATTTTGCATTATAACAAGAAAACAATCACACAGCTCCCTGAATATTGCTGGTAGTATTGTTGTGAGAGGTAGTCACAGTAATAGAGCAGCTGAGTGCAATGGAAGTAATGCAACAGAGAGGGCAAAAAGTATAGCTTCAAGCACAGGAAAAGACCTGCATTTAAAAGGAATAAAAATCTCAGTGGTGAGGCATGTGAACAAACGTCACTTGATTTGATCATGTATCTTTTATCCCATCCTGACTCCCCATAAGGGAGAGAAACTCCTGGGAATAAGACAGTGAGCAGTGAGGAAGGCAAAACCAATTAGCTATCCACGTGGTCCAGACAGTACTGACAGATAACTGCCAGGATGAGCTGTGATTCTGTGGCTTTCGTGGACAGTGACTTATTAGTACGTCATTATTAATAGCCCATTGAGAAGACTGGGTGCTAGCAGTTCTGGGGGCTTGAGAAAATAAGTTCTGTGGTAGAACAGTAAGAGTCCAACTCTTTGTTTGACTGAGTCCAACTCAGTCAGACAAAGCTAAGATAATGTCAACTCTCCCATTGAAAATGCACATCTGTGTTTTTCCTGTGTGTTTTGTAGGAACTAAGATGGACCGGTAAAAAGAAAGATATGTGCAGAAGCACTCCTGGCATGTTTATCTGTTGCTCTAGAAATGTTTTCTCCTCGCACTAAGGCTGGCTTGATCGCCCTGAAATGATACAGCTTTCTGGCAGGATCAGACCAGGGCTGTACAGATTTATGTCACAAGCCCAGATCACATCTGGAAAACTCCCCTGGTCTAGAAAACTAAGATCCCTCATGTTCTGTTTAATGTGGGTGTTTTTTGGGGTAATATTAAGGAGACAGGACTTGCAGAAATAATAAGAAGCATTCTGGTAAAATGTGAGAATAGCAAAAAAAAAAATGAAGCATCTTCCAAAGTGAAATTTAAAAGGCAGATTGTCACAAGGACATCTTGGGCTTGTGTAATAAAAATCTACAGTATAATTTCTATTTTAAGCTAGTCATAGCTTTTTTTTTTTAAAGAAAATAACAATAACCAACCTGGATGTATTGGTGAGGCAGAAAACCACATCCGTTTTCTGCTCGGACTCTGCACACAATCAGGCTGTTTTTATTGAGCAGGTAAAAGGTGTTTTCTAATTAATGAAGTAATGAAGCATTTGATAGTAAAAATGTATGTAGAGATGTGCAGATGTCTAGTTAAACTCTAATGAAACTGTGGATAAGAACGTTTGTCTCTTGTGGTACAGTATTTACCCATTTTTGCATAATGCTCTCCAGTGAAAATGCAAATCTGTTTGTCGCACTTTTGGGGATATACTCTAGCTTCCTCCACTCACAGAGGGGTGGTTATGTGGAATGTATTCCTTAGTGTATAAAAGGGACTTGGGTGCAGGCTCTGATCAATGGTCGATGCTGGATGGGGATTCAGCTGATTGCTACCGATATTGTACAAGCAGTGCTTCACTCAATCGGCTGAGGGCTAACAGCGGGGTAGGGCTAAAAACATCAGACTGGGCAGCCTCTGCTCTTTATGCAAGAAAGATGCCTTGTGGCCTCCCAGTTGCCTTAGAGCCTGCACCTGAGAGTTGCCAAGAGGGGAAACTGCAGTAGAGGCAGTGGGCCTCGCAGTGTGGAAAATGGCAACTGGCATGTTCCATTGGATGGCCTGCCCATTTCTCAGCTCTGCCCTACTAATACAAGAGTGGTGGTTGTATACTGAGCTGATGGATAGTTAACAATTCCTTGTTGTGACTTACAGAAGAAAAAATAATTGTGAAAGGCAATTTTAAAAAGTAAATCCAATGAAGTTGTAGGAAGAGGGATCTGGTCGGGACCGGCTGAGTAGATGACTGTTAGCGATTATCACCAGCCGTTGTGTTCGCCTCTCACTGTGGTAAACAGCTTCCCACCTTGCTTAATTGGCGATAGAAAGCATATACAACAAATTACAATTTCCTGGATTTAATTAGCAGGAATCTTGTTAAAAAAACAAGCATACTATAAATGGCTTGAACTGAATTGTTAGCAGAGCCCAACAAACAGTTACAGTACGTTCAAAGTGAAGTGTTTATATCTGTTCAGTAAGCCGTATGTACAGGTATTTCTTCTCATGTGGCTTAAAACCCTTTAGTGTGCAGTCACTTTAATGACAGGGTTTTCCTTTCCATGAAAAGTCATCAAAAATAGCCAGTGATGAGAGTCGGGTTTTCATTATTCCCCTTTTCCTTTTCTTCAGCATATAGTATTGACTCCATTGAAACATCTTTACAGCCATGACATCATGAAGTTGAGATATCAAGACACTGGTATGGTAGTTAAGTAAAGCTGAATAGTTTTCATGAGAAAATATTTCTCTGCAATGCAGAATTGCCAGCTTAGGTGGCACTATAAAGTATAGTTAGAATCTAATGCTGCTGTTTACTTTGTATTCCTATATGTGGTACTGGAATACCAGGAAAGTCTGTGAATTTCTGTTTGTTGAGACTCATTCCGGTGATAAATGATACTGTATGTATACAACTTGAACATGTGTAAGGTGAATCTTAAACGTCTGAACAAGATTATTAGTGATGATGATAGCATTGTACAAGTACCAGCAAAAGAGACAGAGACCCTTGGTCCTTGCTACACATTGTGCATTATCCTGAGGGCTGATCTACAGTGTGTTGAGGATGTCGTTTGGACAGCTCTAGTCGCAGGATATAATAACAGCTGAATACATTAAGATCCCCTGAGACACCTTTACGAAGTCTTGAGAAAGACCTGCTCAGTAAAGGCTCTGATAAGAACAGTGACAGTCCAGTCTGACCTCCGGATCGTGTCTTCATGAAAAAGCACTCAGGCGGTGTGGAAGTGTAGTCTTGCTATTTTCCCATGAGACACACATGATCAGCCACTGTCAGCAATGTACTGTAGCTGGCCCCAAGCATGTGGTTTCTTCTGTGAAGCACTGGGTTTTACTGTATCAATATTTAACCTCTTACCTTTTTTCCCCCCAAAATCTTTTGGTACTGTCATCATGGTGACTGTGTGTGCCAGTATGCAGACATACACAGGGTGTATGTACTCCATGCATTTGGATTTCCTCAGAGGACTTAGCATTGAAGTGAATATACAAATTCTTCGTGTTGAGTAAGCACATTAATCAATTGGTGAACTGTTTCTGGGATGATAGGGAGTGCCAAGGGGAAGATAAACCAATGCAGGCACCCTGGTTTGGATTAGAAAACGTGATGGAGTGATAAAGTACAAGCTTTTACACTGCTCCTCCTGGAAATCCAAATCAAGGTGGTCTGACTTGAAGCCTGTAGTGTAGTGTGCACTGTACTAGACTAAACCTGTGATGTGAGCTGTTTACCCTGACAGTGTACGGCCTCTTCTCACCTCTCAGCTCCAACATGATTCAGCTTTCTTAGAATCCAGCTCTGTCAATGTGCCACAATAATCTACCACACAGGTAATATTACTATTCAGCTCTTACTTATAGCCTGCAGAATTTAAATATTAAGTGTATATAACAGTAGAGTCCAAAATTTCTGCTGGAAAAAAAAAATTAAAACAGTCGGTCTGTGGGCACTGTTCTTACTGTATCTCTGTTGCAGAAAGGCTAATATATTTGGTCACACAGTCAGTCTGTGATCCAATTTTTTTAAATAATTAATAATAATAAATGTTTAAGCGATTAACAAGTTTTATCCACAAAACAAAAAAATGTTTGACCTATAATATATTTTTTATTGGTTGAAGCATATTTCAACATTTTAATTTTCAGTACAGCCCTTAAGTTGGTTATTCATTGCCTCGATAGAAATGACAATATTGCAGTGACGATTAATTGCAACAGTGATCAAATGGGAATATTGTCATTTACAACATTAGTCATATCGTTCATAATCTGTGACCCGCACACATGCTAGAA
The DNA here is from genome assembly GCF_040954835.1 of Lepisosteus oculatus. Taxonomy (NCBI): domain Eukaryota; kingdom Metazoa; phylum Chordata; class Actinopteri; order Semionotiformes; family Lepisosteidae; genus Lepisosteus; species Lepisosteus oculatus. The sequence goes on from NC_090705.1 coordinate 23,320,867, forward strand.
TATTGTTCAGTTTAGTTCTCTGAGATATTGTGCCTTTTAAGTTTCTCTGGCATATAAATATTCAAAATGGCAGCAACTGGGAGAAAACAAATCTACAAGAATATTTCCATAAAATAAGGATGTGCCATCATGTTTCTAGGTCCTTGACTTAGTTTCATATTATTTATTCCTTTCCTTTAACCTTCCTCATATAATTTAGAAAGATAATTTCTGGTAGTTATGGAGATGCAGAATAGTTGCAATAAAGTTGCCATATTAAATATGTATTGGAGCCTATGCATTTCCAGCCATAGCTGTTTTGTGTACCGAGGTCAGCTTTGTAAACCTGTCAGCCTTAATCTAATGAATGTCAGCCTGCTGTATTGCACAGTCTTCTGTAAAACTCCACAAGGTCTTATTCTAAAGTGTGACTGAATTACTGATAAGTAAATGAAAATAGCTTTGATATGCAGGTGAATACATAACCCACAAGAAGCCTAGTTTATGTAAAACTTTCCTTTTTAAGCCAGTTAAATACATTTGCCAGGTGTAATGTTTTTCACATCAGTCACACTGCTCTCATTAAAGGAGAACAAGCTTGTTAAGATGCAGTTGTTTTTGACTGAATGTCTAACATCAGTCTTGTACCTTTATTTTTATTTAATGTTTACTTTGAAAGGCTGCTTTGTCAGGGGACATTTGAACAGTACTGCAGGCCTGCGGTCTGAACCTTTGAATTTCAGATGTCAGTCAGTGTGCTTAACTGTTCCAGCCTGAAACCCTGAAGCACAGCATTGCAAACAGAAGCCTTAAGAGGTCGGGTGAGTTGACAGTATAATGTATTTATGCTGGAGAGATATGTTGCTGTTTCTATTGTAGTACTGGTTGCATTGATATTTAATGGCTTTTTGAAAAAAAAATTCAGTTAGGCGATAGGTAGTATCTTCTGAAAAACTACATTTAAAAAAAATCCTATATAATGAAATGATTCAGTTGTCTAATGTTTTGATATGTGCATACTTATAGCAGACACCGTTTTTGCAAGCAAGCTGTCACTTTGGCATCAGTGTTTTTGTATGGAATTGCATAAATACATATGTTTATGCTTGAAATATAAAGAAACCTCTCAGTGTCCCTACTGCCACTTTAATACATTTAAAACATTCTCAGAGTTCATCGATCATTCTCTTCCTTTCTGAGCATCCTCAGAGTTGACCGTTGTGCTCAGTTTCTGGGACCTTAAAAAAAAGGAAAAATCAAACAAGAAAGTTTTAAGCCTTGTGCCAAAATGGTCTCTTAAATTAACATTCTCAATATATTTGCAGCTCTACAAAAAGAAAATGAAAAACAGTTCTAAACTAAGCTGTTGTTTTATGATTATGGCCTGTCACTTAATATGAAGTGGTGAAAGGGCCCTTCAAGAAAAGCCCAGCCACCTGCACAACCTATATGGCACTGTAGGCTAGGCAGCTCCCCCTGCAGACATGGACTATGCAGTTCCCACACATCACTTACTGAAGGTCAGCTAAGCTGCAGTGCAAAGCCTACTAGTGGCACATCTTGAAACTGAGCTTGTGATCTTGGGGGGTCTTTTTCATTGCTTTTATAAGTCCTTTTTCCGTACTTCAAATATAATTCCAAAGGTGACTGTAGATTTAATCACTGAGTAGTAATGAAATGTTGACTTGGGATGCTTTGAAATATAAGTTCAAATGGGCTTATCAGCGAGGCGTGTAAACATTTCCTGTTTGTTTTCTTTTTTTAATTAAACAAGGTGAATGAAACAATCTTCTGTCTGATCATTAGCTAAAGAGCACACAGCAGATGCGGCCTCCATACCAATATGTTTGAAGACTGACAAATCCTGCATAGCAAACACTGAAAGTGACAAGTGCTGGCTATCAGGAATGCATTGAAGATTAAGCATGTCCCTGTGTAATTAGATATTTCCATTTGGTTTTCAATTAGTTCCTAATTGGATTTTTTTTTATTTTCTCGCTCCTTGAAGTTTGCCTTGGGTATCTTTTCCATGTGATGCCTGCAGATCAGAAGTAGGGAGAGATTATTCCTGCTCACAAATCGATCGTTTCATCTTTCTGATGTTTGACTCGCTGCATAGCATCTGTGGCTCCCAAGTCTAGAAAAAAGCCTGATGTTATATAAACAAAGTATGTTGCTTTGTCACTGTGCTTTTGTGCTTTAGCTTTTCCTAAAGGGCATCTTTGTTGTCCCAATATCCTATTACCATAATCAGCCTGCACACTTCCTGATACCAGTGTCATTTGAGAAGGTATACAGCCTTCACTAATAGGCTGAACAGAACAAGATGCAGAATTAGGCTTTTAATGCTTGGCAAAGTGGATCTGAGATGTGCAGTGAATCAAAATTCGCTCTCTGGTTATGCGCCCTGACTCCTTTTCAGCAGCTCCGTAATGTCAGTCTCACTGCTTTAACATTGTTTTTGTCCTGGTCAAGAGCTATTCAGTTCACGCAGCCCAGTTTGTAATGTATTGGAGGGATTATTGTGCACTACACTGAGGGGAGATGAAAGAGGTCTGCAGCTTACAGTGCTGTTATGTTATAGCCTTGCAATAGACTGTTTTTGCATCACATTTTTGTTCCCATTTTGCTCCTCAAGTCAAGCACGTAAAGTCACATCCTAATTCCACTCTACAAACCAATGGAAATGTGAAGGTTTATTGGTGTCCTTCACTTGGACTGCATTTGAAGCAAGGTGAATCACATCCTTCCTTATACTGTAATAATTTCTTATAGGCAGACTGGCCCTCACTCTCTCATCCTGTCTGTGCCCACCTCGCCCACCTCGCTAACACGTTTCCACCCAGCATCACTCACTTTATCGCCTGCCATGCTCATCCGCTGCCCCACCCCCTGGAGAAAGGACCACAGGATGCTGCTCTCCAACCCCACAAGGGGAAGACAAAGTGCTCTTCGCGCATTCCAGTGAAATCTGCTGAGCAGTGCAGTACAGGCACAGTCGAGAGCTCTGCCTCAGAGGAGGAATCCCAGTCTCGAAGAATTCCTGCTTTGCTCCGAGGACAGAGAGGACTGTAAGCATACCTGATCTGCCTACTCAGGATCCTTAAAGGCAAATCCACAAAGTCAACACTCTGGACTTCTTCAGAATCAACACAGATGTTCGAATCCAGAGGACGCAAGTGGAAATGAAGTCGGAATGCATGTAAAACAGGAAACAGGATACCCTTGTTCCATACTCAAAGATTGATTTGGGTAAATAACCTACCCAGCCATGTTGCTGAAGCTGATGCCCTGATTTCCTACAAGAAACAGCTGGATCGGTTCCTTGGATCAATTAACGGCCTAACAGGTTAGATATGGCTCTAAATGGCCTCCTCTCATTTTTATCAGTTGTTACATTCAAGAATATTCTAGAGAGCAGAAGCAGAAATAATAGGGTATAACACTCTAGGATGTTATAGATTGTCCCTTTCACAAATCCAGTCGTTATAAATAGAATGTGCCATCTTAATTTACCTTTGCGATTTACCACAAAAACTCTCGATGTACTGTAACAGAATCTGTCAGGCTGTCAGACACAGATGGACTGAGAAGACATAATCCAGGAGGAGAGGAGACCTGTCTGTTTATCTTGGCGCTCTGGTGAGCCGTGTGCCTGTGTGGATGAGAGGTGTGTCACTGGGGACCTGGAGTCTATCAGGCAGCTCAGTCCCTGGTTCGCTTGTTTAATCTCCTGAACATGATCAGAGAGTCGCTGTCGGAGGTGGCCAAGCACATATGCGGACAGCTGTGAAATTAAAAATTCAGTCACTGCGGTGAAAGGCACCATCTGGATTTGTCTCCCATCCTCTTTTTCTCATTTTTCCCTCCGCTCCTTAAGGTGTAGCAGTTGTGTTTTTTTATGTTACTGAAATATTGAGAGTGCTACTGGCAACAGACAACAAAATAGCTTCTTCTCACAGCTTTATTAAATCCCTACCTTAATACCCCAATTCATATCTGCCATTCAGTCCTGGGAATGGGCCAAAACAGATAATCATCTGGGTAAAGGTCTATATCGTCCTTTCTTTCTCATGCTGATTGATATTCCATGGAAATTAAACCCATCAGACTTCCGAACTGCTTAGACTTTTTAGTTGCAACTGAATGCAGATGAGAAGTATAAATTGGCCATGCAAGTACAACCTGTTATATTTCTGCTTTCAAAGGTTTTACTGCTGACATATTCTTATGATGTTTTTGCTCCTGTAAGAGCAAAGGCGGCCTGTATTAGCTCAACACGAGCCTGCATTGCCAGATGAAGTGTCGTGCGTTCACGACCGAGTGAATGTACAGTAGGTATCGGTCAGAGACTGGAAAATCATATTCCACCTCTCACTGACCCTGGGGAAAGAGGAGTCTTTCCTTTCCAGCGTTCGGTCCTGCGGACAAGCACCGACAAACAGGAAGGAGAAGGGAAACGGCCTTGTGTGTGACAGGGCTCTCATTGTCTTTAATTCTCCTGCCAGAGAAACATATTTTTAATTATTTTTTGAAGTGCACTTCACTCACAAAATCCCTGCCAGAAAACTTAGTCAAAAGCGCACTTCCCAGCAAGACTTCTGGTGCCAGTTCAGTCAGTTTGAGTGGGCCAGTTGGTGCTGCCACTGGAAGGACATGAACCACAGTCCCATGGGAAGATGACACTCCCTGTCCAGACAAGTCCATGAACGGGGAAAAACATGGTGTACAAATGTAACTGCTTGCCTTTTTTAAAGTATGGCCAAATTAAATTTAGTCCTAAGACTTTTTATTCAAATACAATGCCATTTTGGGTAGCAAAAAGACGCTTTCAACTGCTCCATTTGCTTTTGAACGAGACTCGTTTTCTGCAAAGGCTTATTCTGTAAAATGGAGACATTCATCAGAAAGTTTGGTGAAGGATTGCTTTTAGTGAGTATATTTAGCTGCAATGCAGGCAGCTATCATTGATTAAATCTATCATAATGTGCTTAGACACGCACTAAAATAATATTTTTAATGGGAATAGGCATCTGCACATTTTCAGAGTGATTTTTGGACATTAAGAAATCGCCTTTGGGCACATCTGTAAAGATCATTACAGTTAAAATAAGATAATGCTTTTCTGTGTAGTTTAAAGCAGCTCAGTCTTTGCATAGCATGTGGCTATTTAGGATTACAATGGAAGGTGAACTGTTTGTAAAGGTGGTGTTTGGCAGAGGAGAGCGAATTGTTGACACTGTGGATTTGGTCACTTCTCACTGTATTTGGACATCTTCCACATCCTACTGCCTGGCAACCACTTAGCACCAGCCTGAGCTCTCTCCTTCATTAGTTTTTTTATTTCTGAAGTATACAATCTTGCTCTAAACCTGACATTTCTCTCCCAAATATTTACTTAATAAGACTTCATTCTTCTGTCTGTATCCTTATTTCGTGGTAGTCCAGAGATCAGAGTGAGTTTTCTCCTGGTAGATTGTGTGTTATTTTGTGATTCAATCTCAGGGATAATAGTCTGTTCCTGTTGTCCAGAGAGCATCCATAAAGCAGAGCACTAGTTTAAAGCAGTTTACCTAAAGCCCCATGCAGCCCTCCAAGCAGGATAGGGATATAAGAATCTCTTAATAAAGGGTGTTCTACTTGTACTACCAAGGCTGAACACAGTGTGTTTGGAACTATGAATGAATTGAAGAAAAGCACACATTCCTAGTGTAAGTGGTGTGTTTCTTCACTAGGACTTAACTGTCCCAGAAAGTGAGAAAACCTCTTGCCTTTAGTCCTTTAGTCAGTGTGTGAGGGAACACTGCCCCAGTTATACTGCCAAGGAACTGTGTTCCTCTTGGCTGCATTTTGTTTTTATACTAGAACTCTGGAAAACACTTAACAGGGAGCAAGCAGTGCATGCAACTGCAACACAACTTTGAATAGATCATCCACAGCATTACTGCAGCATCCCATGGGAGTCCTTCTTTTTAATGTTCTGTTCAAGATACTTCAGCAGACAGTGATAAAGTGTTGCTATTGTTATAGCTCAAGGTCTGATTCTTAATGAAGTTTCCTGTGTTGAAAAACAGCACATTACCATTCAAATCAGATACAGTAGGTAATGCAAGGTTTTGTCAAGTATAAAAGCTTCTATTTTTAAAGCCATGGCTAAAATAGTGTCTAGCTGTAAGTGACACTGGGCTAGTTTATAGTGACAACTACTGGAACACACTTAAACAGGGACTCGTAGGAATGCGGAACAAACTTCTTTTGCTTAGATAACTTCTGCTTGACTAGAGTGCTGTTATCTGTGTACTCAGGTTCAATCACAATCCTGTGAGTGGGCAATTAGAGGTACTCCGAGATATGGGTAACTGTACTCTTCCTTGCAGTATGTGTTCTAATATCGGATTTTCAAGTGAGAAGTTTTAAGACCAATCAATGCAAGTTAAATAATGTTTAGGGAAAATGCAATGAACAACAAAAGTGCTGTTTTTTTTTTCTTCTAAACATCTGTTTAACATAATCCTCTGTAGAAATGTGTGGGGTTCATGAAGTCTCCATATGTCAGTTAAATGAAGGTTTTTTTTTATTGAAAGACTTTTCCATCTGAAGGCGTGTGTTCTTCACCAGCTCTGTACCTTAAAAAGCATTACCTTAGCTGCTGGAAGTCAAAAGAAAAAAAAATATTTTGCCGCCCAAGGTATTCTATTCTAAAAATAAAATTAATCAAGATTTTTAGATAATTAGCCTTAAGTCTGATTAGTTTCTGCCTGCACTTTCAAACTGTAGTCATTTCACCATATTTTATAGATGTTGTAATGATACAGCCCTTCTTCACATTAAAGATTGCTCTGAACCCTCCAAAACCGCAAAACCTGTTGATGTTGGGAAACTGAATTTTATTTAGTTTCAATCAAAAATACAGCCCTGAGGCAATGTGTGTTACTAAAGGTTACACACCTGCCAGCTCACTGCGTTCTGAAGAGCATAGTCCTGCATTTCTGCCGATGTCTCAGGCTACAACACATTTTATTGGAATTCTGCATTTGCAGTTGCCAAAAAAGATTTTATGAGGGGTGTACAGACGTGATGGGAGTGCAGTAGAGGAACTGAATACAAAAATTTGATTAATGTGAAAACGTAAGCTAATAAATTATCCTGGAATCCATTTATGCCAATTACCTCGTTTAATGACAAGCAATGTCAAGAGTAAGAAATCTTTTTTTCAAGGAAGAGAGAAGGAAGAGCTCTCAAGAACCACCTTTTTAATAATTTATCCAGAGCTCTCAGAAAAGAAGTCCCTGGGCTTTGTTTGTCAATAAAATGAAAGGGAAAACAATTCCACAGATCAAACGGCACTGTGTCCTGATCCGCCAGGCTCAGCGCCGCAAACAGGAAGAGCTGAGGAAATATTAGCATGTGTCCTATTTTCTGAAATGCCTTGTTCCAGATATACTATAACAATTACTAAGTTTTCTGTGCAGTATTCTGTCAATGAATCTCTGTCACACTGACTGCAAAGGGGTCTTAATGGTTGACAGGCTTCAAAAAATGACCAATTGCTGTGTAATATCAGAAAGAAAGTGCATTTCCTCTGCGTTTCCATATTCTGTTTCTTAGGTACACTGAACACCATGTACTGTAGCAGTGTGAACTCATTCAACAACAGGATTTGAAGCTATTGAAATCCATTCATATCCAGGATTACTCCAGGAATAGCCCATTGTTATCTTAACTGATATGCTGTATAGCCGTTTGCATAAGCTAAATCTGACTGCTGTTAGATGTTAAGTTATGGAAACAATTAATTTAGAGGACCAGCTATGTGAAAACTAGATACTAGGGAATACTCAGCATGGATTCAGAAACGAAGGTCTTGCCTAATCATGTTGTTTTCTGATTAGTAGCAACAGTAATGCATATGTCATGCAAACACAGAACACATGATATTGGGTACTTCATTTTTAAGAAAGCTTTTTGATTAAGTCCTTGTACAAGATTCATTCACAATTTACAGACGTGGGCATTCAGGAAAATACGTATGTTTGGATTGCAAATTAGTTAATAAACAGTACAGATAATTGTGTCCTCTTTCAAGAAACAGCTAGATAAGATCCTTAGGTCAATTTGCTACCAAATGGGTTGGATGGGCCACATGCCCTCTTGTTTTGCAACTTCTGTTAATGTGTTACTTTTATACTCCCATTAACTAATGGCTGGTGCACAGGTACTGTATATGTCTGTCGAATGTGCCTCACTCTGCTATACTTTATCTAAGAACATATTCATTTAGTTCAGATTAGCATTACAACCCTGATGCTGTTTTTTGCAGTATATCTTGATGATATACTGGTTAGAAGATGTCAGTCAGAAGCTGAGGTACCTGCTGTGAGCTTGGGCCTCTCTGCGTTTTGGTGGTGAGCTGTGCTTAGCCTTGTTTGTCACGTATAGGAATCTCTGTCTCTTTCAGCCCAGGGGTTGGCCTCACCTTTGCCTCCTTGTGAAAATCCAGCAGAGCTAGTAAACTAGGGCAGAACACAGCAGGTGAACTGGTCTTTGTGTGCGACTCCTCCAGTTATCTCAATTTTTCTTGCTAGTTGGATGGTGTTATTTCAAGTACAACTAGAAATATATTCATGTTTCTAAGAGCTGAAAAACATCCTTTCTTTTTATGAAACACAGGTGAAGTTTTGTCATTGTTGTTTTTAAGGAGACTCCTACATCACAGCCTATATCCGAAGTAAATTAAATCTTGAACTCAGTTCCTGGAAATGCTTTGTTTATCGGGAAATACGGGTGTGATTTATGGCCTAACTCGCAAAATATTTACGTGACAGGGATTCCTGAGCATTTTATTTGGCATACAGTCTTGTTAAACAAAATGTAGTTCTCTGACTGACGTCAATGTAGGATGTAGGTCAGTGTGGGTAGAATAGAGTCCATAAATGTGAATCTGGGACAAATCATAAAAATTGAAACAGTTGTTGATGTGGTTAGCATAAATTAAATTTTATTGCTTCTTACATATTTTTACTTTCAATTTTAAATATCAAAGCAAAGGAACAGCTTTCTGTTGTTCTTTTCTTGCAAAAGTAATCAGTATTAGGAATTCTGTGCTCTTCATACCCCATTAATTGCTGACTATATTGTTTTAAAATTCTCTAGATATAGTAATGAGATTTGTTTTTCTCCTCATCATGATAACATTTGAAGAGGCTTTCCATCCCTTTAGCAACAATAAAGAGTTAAAATGTGACATATGAATTGCAGCACACACAAAACCAGGCTGTGGAAACAGAGCGGGTGACCACCGCTGAAAAGCTCAGAGAAAAGAGGCGGTCATGTTTAGAATTCAGAACTTCTCATGACGGCTCGTTAGCAGAGTTTCTGCTTCATCAGCTTTGAGAAACAGGCCGCTTGCCTGCCTTTCTCTCCTACAGTACAAGAACCTGGAACAGTGAGTGCCATTCTCAGAAATGAGGCTGTTGGAGGGCCTGTTCCTGAACAAGTCTCCCTCTTTTTTTGAAGAGCTCTACTCTCACAGTTTTAATAAGTCTGTGCCACAATAGGGTTCCCTAGGTCTAGACTGCCTGTGCCTCTCGGAAGGTGTGGAAATACCGTCTTTCAAATACAGTGGAAGCTCTTGACAGGTGTGGATAGATAGTGAGTCGCACGGTCATGCTTCATTAATTACAGAAATTAAGTTTTTTCTCAATCTGCAGCCAGGCACAGCTGGGACTGAGACACAGGCAGTTTTTAATTAATTAAGAGCAGATATGTGCTGAGGCGGGGGTCTGAGCCTGTCAGATTAACACATCTGAAGGGCCTTTTCACTAATCTGCCTGCAGAACATGGTCAGTCAAGGACGTCTCTTCATGGCTGGGGATTGTAAGTCACCCATGGGGCTCTGTGTCTCTCTCTCTCGTGGTGCAGTATGGGAGGAAGCTTTGAGGAAGCCCCAGGCTGCAGTGATCGGTTGAGCTGTCGAACACTCTGAAACCTCCAGATCTTTAACATGGCTGGGATCAAATCCAGCTCAGGTTGTATCTGAAAGTTTTCTTTTTGGTTGCGCTGTCTTAATCCCATCTGGGTATTGATACACATCAACGTGAATTAAGCACTTTCAGGCACCCATATGATCAGTCTCAGCCAGCAGAGTAGAACAGGTGGGACTGAGGTCACTTAAAACTTTTAGAAGTAAGTTAAACTTACTCAGTCTTGACTGTTCTGTCTTCTAAAAATATATGAACATATGTAAAGGAAGTGTGATTCTGTTTTTTACAGAGAACACTTTTCTAGGTGTTCAGTGTAGGGAAAACCGGTTCAGGGACGCCAAATAATGTAAGAAAAGTGGCTCTCTGAAGGCACCAGTTCTGTAGGGTTTGGGCATTTACTGAGACAATTATTAATTGTAGCAGTAAATCACAAAGTTGATTCTTTTGATGGCTTTAGAATCCAACCATGCGACATAACTCAAACAACGCGCACACACAGGTACTAATACACGAGGATACATTTATTAATACATAGAATATGCATATAAACCTAACAGATCTTATCGAGAGGGTTATCAAAATACAAAAGATATATATTCAATCAGTTACAAAGAGTTACATATATCAAGAGGACATACGTTCAGTATATCATTCATTTAGACCGTTTCATAAATGAACTTGGTTACAACTTCTACATTAGATACTCAAAACAAGTACATAACTCTTAGGAATTAAATTGATATCAACTGGTTGGGATAACAATTGAATTCTCGAGCTGTAATGCATTGAAGTTGAATACTCATCCAATTTCTGGGGATTCAGATCTCCTGCGGGCACAAAGAAACAGTTGCAGGCTGTGCTGTCCAATCCGCGCTCTCTGGCTCGGTGCCAGGCTGTGCTGTGCGGCTTGCGACGGTGCGCTGCTGATGCTCACTGTTGGCTTTAACTAGCAAAGTTTGTGCACAGGAGAAAAGATAACTGTGGGTCCCAGCAAGTCAGGAAGAGGACCGGTTCGTTCCTGATGAAGAGCTAGTTCTGAATAGCAATTCAGCTGTCCACAGTTCCGACCTGTTCACGAGGCCTGCTGCTGGTTCCTCTCTGGCAACCTCCACTCTAGACTCTTAGAACAAAGGAAAGTTCTGGCACTCGGACACACTGGCCGTTCCGTGGTTGTCCGGGCTGAGTCTCAGGATGGTCAGGAGGCGCGCTGCAAGGATGTCCTGCCCTTGGGAGCCTTCTGCTCCTGGAATTCTCCTTTGAATTCCCTTTAGAATTGTTGGATCTGAATCTGAATCTGAATCTTGTCTGAATCTGAATCTCCCAGGCTCTCTGTGTTGCCTGTTTTTACCTGGAGGAACTTCAGCTCATTGATTGGCTGAAAGTTCCATGGGCATCAGAGTCCCACGTGGGTTACTCGGCCCTACCAGTCCCTGATTGGTTGATCAAGGTGAGATATGAGTCACTTAGTCCTGACACTTAGTAATGCAGTCCAGATGTCCAACTCGCACTCCCAAGACAGATAGGCGCCAATGGGTGACCATTGATCATGATAGCCAGGCTTAGCTAAGTGCATCCCCCTTTGGGAGCTGTCCTTGGACCTTAAATCACCTTGCATGAATGGTTTCTCTGTGGCTGCACCACAGAGATGAACAGAGAAATGAGGCCTAATTTGGGAAAGCTCAGAAACACTTAATTCTGCCTTATTATTAAGCCTCGCCGCTACATCAGTATAGTGTGTTACAGTGAGCGAGTTCTTCAGTAGCCTTTAAATAATGTACCTTTCCCAGGATAATTAGGGTGAAAAATCAGAAACAGATATGATGTAGTCAAATTTCTATTAGCTTAGTTTGGCCTTGATTTGTCTCTGATTACCAGGCATTAAATGATCTGCACTACCAGATCTTCATCAGATGACATGCAATTCCCTTTCTGACTCATGTTAGCAATTCTGATGTTTAAAAAAAGTGGCGGAACCTGCACATTTCTGATTTTGTAGAGTTTGGGTGTAGAGTTTTTATATGAATACAGTATTTAACTTCATCATTTTTTTCTAAAACAGCTTGAATGTGCTCTGTAAGGAAAAGCTGAACACAGTATTTGAAGCAGGCCAGCTCTTGCCTTCTTCCTTGTTGCCAGCTTGGCCCTTCTGGCCACAAGGTTCTGCACTATTCTTACAGCTGGAATCAACTGTGTTCAGGGTTTGAGTGACGAATTCATGCTCGTGTGCAGGGAGTTTGTGACCCAGACAAAGCAAGCCTGCCAGACAATGTCAGTTCTTTAGTCTGTCACACAGAGTAGGTAGAGATAATGATTGTGGTCTCCAGCCGTTATTAGCTGTGGAAATAGACAAGAGTAATCTCTTGTTAGCACTTTTTTCTGCTCACAGGAATATCTGTCTAACAATTTCAAACATTGCTACAGCAGTGTGACAGATACCGGAAGGAGCCATGTCCGAAGAATGCTTTTAAAGGCCCTGGAAACCTTAAAAACCTCTTCAAATAAGGGTCAAGTTGAATACAGTATGTGAATGCAGTTGTGTCATTGAAAATATACTGTCAATATAGAGTGAAAGAACATAGTTTTTAAATGTAATAATTCAGGCATTGAGATTTGCATTTATGCAGTTGAGCATTTTACTGAAGCAATCTCAGTGAAGTACTTTGCTCAAAAGTACAGCAGCAGTGCTCTCAATTGGGATTTGACCCCATAGCTCTTAGTTAAGTAGTTCAAAGTCCAAACCACTACTCTCACATCACCATCTCCAGTAACATTAATGTGTGCATTGCATAGCTATAAAATGTCATAAACTCTCTTTGATTTAGTGTCAGATATCAAATATAGGTTAAGCTTACAGCCTTGTGTTTTCTGATCTGAACAGACATGTTGACAATGTCTAGATTTTGTTCCTGTCTGTGCGGTCCACCCCTCTGCGCTATTGTACATTTGTAATAAAGTGGGCACTTTCATGCCTGTTTTTCATACTTACAAATAAATTTTTGCCACAATGAAGGCAGGTTCCTCCGTAGCCGAAAGGAAAACACCATCCTCATACTGTGACCTCCCAGATCATCAGTGTGTCTGTGATCTTGGAATATTTACACAATTTATTCTGTGTAAATATGATTATTTGTACTTCATCCTGTATAATTATTACTTTGTGAACTACTGTACTATAGATAGGGGAATTATCATGAATGAGTTAGTGTTCTTATGTTGACAATTTAGGGCTTTGTTATGGTAAAAACTAAGTAGTGCTGGGTGATTTTCTAAATCTCTGATATGAAATGCAGGGTTCTCTTGTAAAGTTGTTTGGGATTCATTTTAAGATTACACATTTTCCACGTAAGCATGGTTTTCGAGGAGCGAATCGCACGTGTAAATCGAGGGATGGATGTATTGTGAAGTGGTGTAGGCTCGTGACCCTGCCGTGTCTTTTCTCCACAGTTGTAAGAACAAGCTGTACCCAGATGACCTTCCTCGCACGAGTGTGGTGATCGTGTTTCACAACGAGGCCTGGAGCACCCTGCTGCGCACCGTCCGCAGCGTCATCAACCGCTCACCTCGCCACCTCCTGGAGGAAGTGGTGCTCGTGGACGATGCCAGTGAGAGAGGTGAGCTTGTGCTCTCTGGCACCCCATGAAAGTCAAAGGCGTGGTTAGTGTACTGCGAGACCCAGGTCTGCAGGGTTATATACTGTAGTCTAGGGCTTCCCTGTCTAATGCTTTTAATTACATTGGGCTAATACAAAAACAAATTAAAGTCAGTTTTTTAAAAAACATTCAATCAATCAATAAAAAATACTGTGAGAAAAGGTTTAGGTGCAGCCATGTGGCAGTAGCATAGGAGAGTTTCTAAGCAGACAGTACTCAATACCAAAGTATGAGTGAATCCCCAACTAAACAAATTTCATTGTCTTGGTTTCAGGGCTACAACCATTACAACATGTAAAATGTTATTAAAAACCTCACAGAAATAAAAAAATCTGTATATGGGAAGTACGAGAACTGGTGGGAGCAAATATGTATTCTTGGACAAAGGTGAAGGATTTACAGTTTTTCTTTTATACAATATCATACAACCAAGCCTACTTTCAGATATTTTAAACTCAGATTTTAGAAGAGAGATGGGCTGTAATTAAGGGTGAGCTTTACAATTTAGGCTGTCATAGAGGACCCTGTTAAAAGATCTCTTATAGAAAAGCTGTTCAGCTTTGAGGTGACTCATTTTTTTATTTACTTACTGAAAGTATTCTTAATGTTTTGAAAAATTTGAAAAGATGCTAAAGAACGTTAAAATAGATACCATTTAGCTTTTGACTTCTTGAGCTTTTGAAGGTTTATGACTACATCTTGAAAGAATATAGGACACTCTCTTGGTCCTCTGTGGGTGAAAATGTAACAACACACCGAAAGACCTGTTCCCAGCATCTTTTTTTCCTGTATTGAAATCCAACTAAATTATTCAGCCAGTGAAATTGTTCCTAACACCACTGTGATCAGTCGCTGCAGTGAATTGTGAAAACAAGAGAGACTCCTGGTGAGCACTGTCACTCCTTGCACAGTGAAATGATAGGTTTTGCTGCTGAAAGATTAAATGACTTAAAATGCCTCTTGTAAGAATTACACCTAATAATTATCTTGCCTGTTAGTGACAGGGAGTCTTCCCTTCTCCTCAGAGCCAGAGGATACAATCATTTTGTCTGAAAACTTGATTTGGATCTGTTACAGATAAATATATATTGTACATTTGAAACATGATCATCCATTCATTAATAATATCTTGTTAACTTATTTCTATTTTTTCATCTTCAAAGTTTATGTACTTATCCATCCTAGCAAGAGATTGCCAAGATGTTACTTCTTTAAAAAAAAGGCTGCTATACTTCAAACAATTCTATTATAGGGTGGTCCTACTATGATAAATCAATGTGCATTGCACCTCTGTATAAAATAAGACTGTGCTGTTTTTGAGGATTTCATCACTGAAATGAACTGTACTGGCAGACTTGTGCTCCCTGTAGACCTCTGTCATCAGGAAGCTGTGGCAGCACAGGATTCTGTTAAAAAAGTAGAGACCTGGCTACTATGTACTACATGCTATGTACTGCTGAAAGCTGCAAGGGAGCCTTTTTGCACAGAACACTAATCCCTTATTTTTGTGCATATTGCCTAGGAACAAAATCATAATTTTTTTTGTTGAATGCCTTAAACACAGTGTTGTGAATGTATTTTTTTTTGTTTAGCCATGTGCGAGGTGAAAAGATCGCACTGGGCCTGAGTGTTCTCTCAGCAGGTCCACTGGTTTTACTTCTCAGGGACTTAAAAAGCACTTTGCTCAGCTGATGAAGACTCTGGCTCCGAGTGCAGATTGAACTCTGTGATCCAGGGCACGAGTGCCGTGGCACTCTCGGGTTCTCAATTAGCTCAGTGCCGTCGGGAGCAGAGCTGGTATTATTATTGTTATAGTCTTGATATTGGTTCTACTCTTGGCAAAACAGGGAGTCGTGGTAGCTCAGATCGCAAAGGGCGTCTAGCTCCTGACCGGAAGGTCCCGCGTTCAATCCCAGATTGAGGCAAGTGATGTAGCTCTAATTCCTTCCAGACGGCTCCCAGGTCCACTCAGCCTGCTTTCCAAATGAGTACTGGGTGTTAATCCTTCCAGGGGTAATAGGCCGGCCGGAGCGTGATGCTGACCACATCACCTCTAGCTCTAGTGTGAGATGGTCGAGGAAAATGGTTGCCCTTGTCCCCCATTGCCCATGGGTCTTTATGGCCTTAAAAGGGGACTGACCTACCTAGTCTTGGCAAAACAGATAAGCCAGCAGTTTTGTGGTACTCCCAGGTTGTGGTAGTCTCAATGAAAGATGCACCTCTCCTCCAGTTGGCGCCGAGCCCCTGGAAGTTGCTGCTGACCTTTCTTGTCGCTAAATGAGTAGATGGGTCAGTGGCGTCTTGCCTGCTCTTCCTCATGCTCCCCACATGCGTAAAAAAATCGATGCCAAGAGCTGAGACACAGACACACAATTGGCGATTCCAAACTCGGTGGGCATACGATTAAAAAGCTTGCCAAAAACTGAATGAAGGGAGCCAACCAACAGAACCCTTACTGACCTTTTCCCCCTTGTTACTTATGTTTTTAATAAAAAAATATAAACCATATATATCCTTGCTTGTGACATTTATAAAATAGGTAAAGTATTTCCTTGATCTTGTCTGAAATTGTGGAGGGATAGCTGCTTTCTCTTTATTTTGGATGTCATTTTCTCCTAAAAATGAGTTTTCAACTTACTACTCCTCAGTGTGAAGGTGGGGATGGGTAATTTCTGTCACAAGTGTCCCTGTCCAGCTCATTTCCGGTACAGTTGTTGCACATAGTCTTATGTGTACTTCAGGAAGTCCTTCTCTTAACAGTACTGGACCAGAGTGGAAGTTCGGGATTCCTGTTCATCTTTGAGGAATGATTAGACAGTTTTGCACTGTACAGGGTGTTTTTTCATCGGGTGATCCTGTCATATGACAGCTCTGGCCAGTGCTCAATGAACTTTACCCTTGGTGACCCGTGTCTCCAAAATTAACTGTTGCGGTTACAAAATGAAGCATTCTTCACGTAGATTTCAAGGACTGCATATGTGAGCAAATCTAACACGCATTTAAAAAAAATATTTCATGGTTGAGAACAAGTTAAGCTCCATACTGTACCTTAGAAGAGGTTAAAATCGAAGACCATAATTCTGTTTGTGCTGAAAACATTCCGTATCATTTGGTGCTTGGGGACACAAAGAACCTTTGCAATAATTTTGTTATTGTGTTGTCGGCTTCTAGTGTAAACACACACAGATGTTTAAGCTGATTGAAGGAGCAAAAAGCTCAAGCAAGTGAATAGGGATTTAACACAAAGTACACGATTGAACTAAATGCAGTTTGGGTTCAGAAGTTAAAAGCCTTTCAGCTGTGGTGCAGTTAATTGAGAGAATGACAGAAGGGGGTATTTTTTTTGTAACTATTTTGTTATTTTTCTAATAATGTTTTGGCTGATTGCTCGAAACTGGATGTCTCCCAGCTGGTGTCCACTGGAGCTTTCTGGTATCTGAAGAATGCACTTCTTGGCCATCAGCGCCGAAGTGTTCCCAGCAGACGCAGGAGAGAAGTCAAGGGCACACCATGCAGATTGGTGGGCACAGATAGTGTTTCATATCAGCTTCATATCTGAAGTACTTATTTGCTTTTTGGAGGGTAAATATTGAAAATGCTGAAACATTAACCTCCCTGTACCTCATTAGCAGTGGAGCCAAAAAAGTCTGCCCCCGCTCTCTTTCTGTGTTAGATAGGTCACTTGTTATGGTTTTTATTACGGATTGATTTGGCGTCGTGCCAGTCTGCTCATTTCACGTGAGCCCCATCCGCAATCTGATTGGACTTGAAAGCTGAAGAGCAGAATGTCTGAGCCTTTCTCTGGCTCTCTCCCTCAGAGGAGAGTGCTTCCTGATAGATATATAATGATCATTTAAAGTTATAGAACATGAGTCTTGTTACATTATGTGGCATAATAAATATTACGGCCCTGCTGGGTTGCTCTCTCGTGATGTATAGTGAGATGAGGCAATATGTTGGTCTTGACATTCAGAGACTATTTAAATTAAGTCAGCAGATCATGTAATCATAGCAGCTATAAATCACATTTATTCATGGTGCACAATAAATGGCCAACTGTCCTTTTTAAATATAAATGCAGCTAATATTTTAGGAAATACAGGGCATTGAATTAAAATGATACATACAATATTTATTATTTTGATTATGTTAATTTGCAGTCATCTGTGTAGTTATGTTTTTTTGTATTGGACATGCTGATAGAGTTTGTGATTTCTGAATTTATGTACCATTGCTACTGTAGGATTTTTTTTATAAACAAAGGGACAGACTGGCATAGAATGTCAGCAATATGATCTTTTAAGTGAAGCATTGGATGCGTAACTTTAATCCACGTTTTTGAATTAAAAAAGATAATTTGCTGGCAGAAATACAGTAACTCGTGATCACTAGTGAGTTGAGTGTTGAGTAAGGGCAGTTGCTGTTTGCAGGACAGATGCAGTAGGAACATAACCGACATCGTGCTTGTCAGCCATTCTATTGGGAGCAATGTGTGTAAATTCATGTTAATTACTTCCTGTAGAATGTCCTTGTGAATGGCACCTTGCCTCATCATTGACGTCCTGTTGCTAAGGCAGCTTCAAGCAAATGAAAACGAAGACGATTCTTCCCACACATCTTCAGAGTTTATAGCTACAAGTCTGCTTGTACGGTAATTTGTGTTTTAGGGCAGCATCTTGTTTGCTAGTTAACTTATGTGTGCATTTACTGATGGGTAACATTCCCCTTTAAAGGTGAATTTAGTGTTCAAGTGTAGGAGTTTGTGTGTGCTTACTTAGACAATTGCACTGTATTAGACACGGGTCTGTTGTTCAACTTCAGAGAGTTTATAGGGATTTTACTGATGTGTGAAGTGCATATAGACATCAAACAATTAAGCAAATCAAGTGATATGTGCCCTTCATGTTAGGAGGCTGAACTGTAGTTGATGTCTCTGAGCCTGAGTCCTTCTGCCTGTCAGCCTGGTGTTTAGAGAGCTGCGGTGGGAGATTGTGACAGGGAGGGAAAGAGGTTAATGAGAATTCCACAGCTTTTGGAAAGAGCAGCTCCAACTGGATTAGTCTGGGCATGATAAGAGACAAAAAGGGAAAAACTGGGCTTAAACAATAAAGCTGGGATCACAAGGTTCTGCTGGGACACTGTGTTCTCGCTTCAGTTGTCGCTCGTGTCTTCCAGAATTGTCTGCTTTCTTATTTTTGCAATTTATATGGCTTTAAAAAGACTTTTAATTGTCATTCTTACAGCTCACTGCAGTTTACTTTTTTCTTTTTTTCTTGACCTATAAAACTAGTATCTTGATGCGCACCACTAAAAGCCATCAGAACTGAAGCAGATTGTCTGATGCGGGTCTCTCAGGAGAAACCTCTCACAGGAGATACTCTAGGGCCCGAGAGAAAAGCCAACACTGACCACTCAGAAATGACAGCTGGAATAAGAGCACACAATCTTCTTTTTATCACTGACTGGAAGCAGACGGATCAGGGTCTTAAAAGCCTAAGATCTTTTGCATGTTGTTCCAGATGATCTCTTTATTGCCTGATTAAAGCTGTTGTTTTTTAGTTTAAACAATTAAACACCACAGAGCGGGTGATGGTTTTAGGCAGATAACAGTCTTCCATGTCCAGACCTTGAATCCTGAGGTCCATATTCTTACATCACTTGATGGCACTGAACCCCACTTCCTCCTGCATTATTTAATATTTAGTAGAATAAAGGATTGCGATTTTACCAACATCAGAGGTGGTTGGCCGCCTCTGGTTTTACAGTAGGAAGAAGGAAAAACAAAGTTTGCATCTTGTGGATCCAGGGAGTTGGTCGTCTGGTATGAATTTCTGCATCATGAGTTTGCATGAGTTAAGCTGACATACACTAGAGTAGGGTGATGTTCAGCGAGATAAACTGAATCAGCCCGGCGTGCAGTGTCCTGTGTCGAAGGAGAAGTGAGCAGTGATTCACAGTGCTGACCCTCATTAGGAATTCAGAACCATTGTCGCAGCTCAGAAATAGCTGTCCTGAGTGAAGGTGCTCTCATCAGGGCCGGCTGTCAGATTTCTTTCTACATTCAGGGATCAAAGTGACTGGAAATGCTGGAAGGGCTCTTGGTGTTCAAGTGGGACTGTATTAACATTTTAAACAGTGATGTTGGACAGCCCGCACCTCTTATCTTGGCTAGATAAGCATGTGGAGGTGTAGGACAGAAGAGCGACTGTTAAAATCATAGCCATGCTTCTTTGTTTCTGCCTTCAAAGAGCCTTTATCATCTTTCTTAAACTAAATTAGCTGGCTCAAGGTGGATCATGAACAAGGATTTAAATCACTCAAATTATTCTCTTTGTTTAGTTTTGTTGATGGTGGACTCTGTCCCAACAGTGTTTTGTAGTTTTTCTCAGCGTTCATAAGAATTAATAGAGAGACAAGCTAGTTTAACATTTGTACTGTATGCAGCCAGTCTTTCGAGTAACCTCTTGAACAAAATCTCTTTCTACGGCAGTCACCCTGCTTGTCATTTTTGGCCAGTACAAGAAAATATTTTTCTCTCATTAAAACATACAGCAGGTGTGTAGCTGAGAGTACAGAAGAACGGGTGTGATGCTCTAGTTAAATGTTCAAAACAGGCAGTCCATGCATAGTTTTTGAGGGTAAAGAACTTTCTAGACTAATCAGTTTGCTGGTGCAGACTGAAATCAGAAAGATTTATTTTATGGATTTTATTTTGAGCATTCACAGTGTCATAAGGTGTATTAGTGAGTCATACAGTACCTCAGGGTAGTGGCTGCTTGTTTTTGAATGCCCACCAAGGCAGATTAAGGTGTATGCCTGCCCTCCAGGAGTTGCCCAGGGTGTAACACAGTAAGGAGTGAATTGTAATCCCCACTTGTAAGCTGTCAGCTATAAGTGCACCTATGCAAGACCCAGCCTTTTTCCATTGACATGATTCATTCGAAGCGATTGCATTTCAGGGTCCGGTATGTAATTGTTTTTTTAAGGCAGTGGTTTGTACCAATTCATTACTGTCCATTTGACTCTAAATTCAGTGTCGTTGCCTGGTACAGCACACAATCTCTACACTCAAGCAGCTGCCCTCAAGTCAGTTGGTGTACGTTTGTCCCCAGTTCCTGCCAGTCCAAGGGCTGTCAGGGATGTATGCATTCTGTGGGGGCAATTCAAAGTATATTTTCTTGACAAATTGTTTTCTAAACAGCCCCGACTTTCTTGTTCCTTGGCTGCTGACGCTAATGTCCTGATCTGATGTTGCTGGTTTATAAACCGCAGTGCAGTTTTTCCTTCTCAGACATGTCAGAAACCCTCTTGAGATGAGAGGCAGGAGAGGCTCTGTGCCTGCTTTTGAATCAAAGATTGGATAAGTTCTCTTTTCCTGTCAAGTGGAAGCTGGTTTGATTGATGACTCGCCACTGTCAAATGGTTTGGCTCAGAGCTTTTCAGGTCAGTATTAAAATATGAACTTACTGTGTTGAAAGGAATTGTTACAGGACTATTCATCCTGTGGGACAGCTCAGTGAATGAGACTCCTATACATCAGGAACAACCCATAAACCTTCTCTGACTGGGTTTTCCACTTTTTATCAGTGAGTGTTGTAAATCATCTGTCTGCTTTTCAGTCACCAAATGGACAGATACAGTAGAGAGCCCTCTTTGTTAAGAATGCACACCAGGTGTGGTACTTGTCTCCTTGACAAAAGTTCCATATTTATTTTAATCCTCCAAACCATTGAAAGTGCTTTATCTTCTCAGTCGTATGTTTTACTGTCTGCCTTTTGCTCAGTAGTTATGCCGAGAGAACGTCTTTCCTGGCAATGTTCAGTTTTCTCCAGGACCTTCTTTCAGAAATACAGAGAATTGAGTTAGTGCTGCGCAGTAGTCCAAAGCCCGCTAGTGAAGTATACTGCACTGAAGGCTTTGTAAAACAGGGGTCATATCTCTCTCTTAATGCCGGACTTTCATCCTGGAAGTGGCTGTTTTAGAAGATATTTCTGGTGACTTAAGCACAACATCAAGAAATAATATTAAGCACACAAGATGAGTTTTGGGAAGTACAGTTTTTGACTGTTAAAATTCTCAACCATCTCTCTCTGCAGAACACATCTCTATGTATAGTTTCAAGGTGAATCTTTTGAACTCTGAAAAGCATACCTATAGCCTTAGCAGATCTGTAGTTGCATAATTAGAATTAATAAATCTTCTATGTTAACCTTTATAAGACTTCGGAAAGTTTTCTTCTTAATTACTGTGGCCTTGACAGGAGGCATTTTCTTCTTTTAATGCAAAGATTGAAAAGAAAATACCACATTGCTTGCCCGAGATTTAACAAAGCTATTATCGCAGGGTTCACGCGATATCTCCAATCTCTGCAGTAGGAAGGGTTGAGAAGAAAAGGTCATTGTCTTTTTCAAGGATAATGTGAAAAGGGTAAATGTATTGAGTTCTTCAAAATCAAAAGAGCCCAGTGAATTGAATTGTTTTTTGTATCTTGAGTGGTAAGGGAGATATTGTTACCTTCGCATTCATGGAGGTTAGCAGAAATAAATGTAGATTCTCCAATAATAAGCATTTTTAAAAATATATTTTTAAATAAAAACTGCAGTTGTGATTGCCTCTTATTTCCAGATCTGGAATTTTCTTAAAAGGGAACCAGCTAAGCAGACACACAATTAAGTCATGTTAACCTCACTTTCCAAACCGAATTGATTACTGGTATTGTGCCAGCTGTGCAGCAGGTGACAGATTGATGATGTGGTGAGTTAATACCATTTCAGTCACTGAGCCTTTTGAATCGGCCTCCTGGGTGGACTTTGACGAAAGATCTGCTTGCCTTGAGTGAATTTTACTCACTGATGGTGGGATGGCGCAAAAGCTTCAATTCCAGGCCTGAATCAGTGGAAAAATAATCTTGCCATGGAATTGATGAGGAAGATAGGAAGAGGTCATAAATAACGTTACTACAGGGATGCTCTTAAAATGAAAAAGCATTGTTGCTGATCACTCTGTTGAAGCCTCTATCTGCAATGCTCTGTTCGAAGTATCAAAGTACTGCTGCAGATCCAGACTTTGAGACTGGTGAACTGGCTCAACTCTGAGCCCATGTTTACTGGACTGACTTACTTTATTGTCCCAGATGGGATTTTTTTTTTTTCCAGGCAGGTGAAAGACACAACACAATACACTATGCAATTAACACAACCTAAACCCCTTAACCAATAAGAAAAATACAGTAAATGTGTAAGACGAGAAGAGCAAGTTAGCATCTTTAGTAATCTTTGCAATTTAGAAAAAAAAACAGAAATAAGTTGAAATACAATCAGTTGCCAATATTAAGGAGGTTAATACCTGTGGGAATAAAGGATAACTTAGTTCTGTTTGATGCTATAATGGAAGGGGCTCACATTCGCTGTACTAGGGGTGGTCATGGCAGTCAGTGCTGATATTGGCCTTCAACACTATTAGTTTGGTATACATGTCTAACAGCTGTATCTGTTGTTTTACGATACTTTTGCTACAGTACTTTCACTGTCCTGCTCAGTCTGTTTTATTGCATGTAGTCAGGTTATAAAACCAGGCTACTTCAGTGAATGTTGGAAGAGATTCAATAAAAGTTTTATAGAATAAAGTCATTATCATACTACACACATTCAGAGAGCATAGTTTTCTCGGAAGAATAATCGCTGTTTGCTCTTGTCAACTCATGGCTGTGTTGTCATCCATGTTTGGAAGGAAACCATAATGAGATTCCTCTATATCCACACCTCTGTGTCTGACAGAGAGCTTTAGAGACTGATCTGAATTGTGTTAATTTTGAAAATAAAAATGTGGATTTGAAATGAAAGAAAAGAAAAGCTGCATTTCAAATTGGTTTCACTGCTTCCTTTGAACTTAATCTCCCTGCTGATTTGTGTTTGATGCATTTTGTCATTTACCTGCAACCATGACTCACAGAAGAGAGTTTCTCTGATGAGAGGTTTGATTGGATGTTTTCTTTTTCAAAAATTCAAAGAGACTGCAATGATTGATGGTTGTATAATAAATATGGAAACTTTTATTTATATTAAATAAAAACACGTAAAATGTGATTACATGGTAGATTGCAGCCAAACAGCATTATGTTGCTTTCAAACACTAATCCCTCTCAGTGCTAGGAAACATCAGTGATTAAACTTTTGGCTTGGATTGGAAAGCTGGAAGGGTGAAAAATAATGATTTAACACATAAGAAATTAAAACATTGTATGCCACGGTACCTCAATTAGCACTGTTAACTGATTCCAGAGCTTCAAAAACAGAGTTAACTAGAGCACTTATAACATTACTTATTTGGAAAGCATTTCTATTGGGGTTACTTACTGTACGAGCACTTCCTTGGATATCATTATTCAACACAGTGCAATACAAGTACAGTTGCATCCATCCATTTTCTAACAGTTTTATCCAGTACAGGGTTGAGGGGGAAGCCTCACTCGGAGCCATATGTCCTGGATGGGACACCAGTCCTTTGCAGGACAGACCCAGACTGCACACACACTCATGCCATGGCCTGTGTTCCCATAAGTCAGTGAACTTAACCAGGATGTCTTGGGACTGTGGGAGGAAACTGGAGCACCTGGTGGAAACCCACACAAACAGAGAACAAATAAAAACTCTAAGCCGAAAGCACCCCAGGAATTGAACCAGGGCCCCAGCAGTGTGAGGTAGCACACCCGTACCGCCCCCGAGTAGTTACATAAAATGTACACGGCATCCAAGTAAATCCTCCATTGAAGTAAGCTGGCTCTCGCCAGTGAGCCGCGTCAGCTCTTGCCTGTTTGCCACCGCTGGTGCTGCGTTTCCCTCATTCCAGTAGGGGGCGGCATACAAGGGGGAGGACCTGCCGCTGGGAAGACAGACCTGGCTTGGGCTCAGTCCTCCCCAGGGGCAGCAGCTTCTTTGTCAGTGAGCAGCCCTCGCCGTTCACTTCCTTCAGAAAGCAGCTGTTCGTGTACGGTGAAACCGCACAGCTTTAATCCCTCCACCGCTGTGCCGTGCGTGATATCCAGAGTCACTGTCCGAGAGGGCCTGAAAGACAGTATATATACAGTGTTCTGTACAGCTTTGTTAATAGATTACTACAGGATGTTTTATTTTATACAGTAAAGGTCCTTTAGTACAGTAATCAATTGCCATCTGC
The DNA here is from genome assembly GCF_040954835.1 of Lepisosteus oculatus. Lineage (NCBI taxonomy): Eukaryota > Metazoa > Chordata > Actinopteri > Semionotiformes > Lepisosteidae > Lepisosteus > Lepisosteus oculatus. Next base: position 23,345,654 of record NC_090705.1, read on the forward strand.
AAAAGTTAAAACCTTTCAGAGAAATGGGGTTAGGGGAACTTGGGGTTAGTTGCAATTCAACCTATTAAAATTCATTAAACATATTTTATACCAATAATAAACTAATTCATGTCAGAGTAAAGAAAAACATTTTAGAAATAATATTGTATAGACAGTTTTTTAAATGCATTTCATACATTTATAGTGGTGATGCCGTCCAGGTCAGGTTGAGTGGCAGGTACAAAATCTTAAGTGGCGTCTCTGTTCCACTGCTTACACTCACTCGGATAGCTTCCTCACTTTTGTACATTGTACCAAATGCACATTCATTCATGCCAAACAATCAACAGCGCTATTACTATTCATCTTTTGTCAAATGCTTTGGCCACATTTGAATTAATTTATTATTATTATACCAATGACTGTCACTTTATTTGTCCCAGTCACTAGAACGTCTTTGCACAGTTAGATATGAAGAACTATCAAAGTCCAATGAGATAATCTACGCTAATACTCGCAGATCACTTACGAATGTGAGAGAAATTGCGGACACATCTCGAGTTGGCACGCTCACAGCCCACGGGTGCTTCTTGAGCTGGCGGATACTGAAAACTGGGAATTGCGCAAAGCTGGATGGGAAAGAGAAAATTCAGTAAGGAAATCTCGTAAAGTGAATCGGCACATAGCAAGGGATAACTGTTGTGATGCGGCTTTGTGCAGGTCCACAAAAGAGGCACAGATTCTAGCAGCTGATCCTGCTCCAGTGATTCCTGGGGTCCTGTCAAATCATCTGTGATATGAGCGCCGCCATCTTGTGCAAGGGGAGGAACCCTCTTGGTTTCTGACCCTCGCAGATTCACACTGGATAGTTAAAAATGTACATTTGCTATTAAAAAATTGCAAACGGGAAAATTGACTAAGACACATCAAATCAAATCAAAAATCAAATCAAAGTTTATTTATCAAATGCACAACAGTATGGCGTGCAGCAGTAGTTGCTGGCAATGAAATGTCTTTTTCTGAAAGCTCACAAAAATTACGAGAATCACAAAAATCACAAAAACACAAAAATCACAATATTGAGGTTACATTTTTTAAATTGAATACAACTCAATGTGAGTAGAGCTGTTATGTCTCCATGGTGTATGCAATATATACAAGTAGTGCAGTTATGCTGAATATAGTGAGAATTGTGTGTCCATGTAGCCATTACAGGTGATTTGCTAAGGAGCATATGATGTCCGAGGGTTCAGATTTAATACGTACGAAGAGGAGATATTAAAAGTCATCAAAATCCTCATGAATCTTCTTTCCCGAAAACCTCAGTCAATGGTCATCCTGAGCTAAGTTAGGTCGAATTGTTTAACACCCTTTTTGAGTGTATATGTGATAGAAGCACCTCTGTGTTCTGTCCAAAATTCATTTCTGTATACATTTACTGTATTTCTATTCAGAATTTAAAAGACTTTAATTGATCGTGAGTGAAATAACTCATGACAGATGGATGAGTGATGGTGTTATTAATAGATGGTCTGGTTGTTTTGCTCACCCAGGATGATTGAGGATAAGCTGGGTATCTCTTTTCCCTTAGTCCAGGGAGAGGGATGGAAGAGTCCTCACAAACTGCTGTCACCCTGCCTCTCTCAGATTCCTTTAAGTGTGTTGCTCTCTCTTGCTCCAGACGAAAATCAAAGACGATAAGATAATTAAAAAATATATCTGCACTTTTTGTAATGGGATTAAAGATGTTTCTTTAACAAAGGAATTAATTCTTCAGGCACTTGGATTTTGCAGGATTTTGGTTAGCTGTTTGGAGGGAATTACATTTTATTTTATTTAGCGCTTTAAAATGTAATTGCCAAGATATTTTTGGTGTAAACATGGAAAGTTGATAGTTCAGAAACTTGTTGCTGGCACAAGTCCTGATACACACAGGAAATGACTCACTACAGGAGGACACTGGAAAGATGACTGTCCTCAGGCTTATGAGCTTCTAGGTTTTAAATAGACATCCTATACAGTGCAAAAGAAAGCTGGTATTACTGGTCCTGCAAACTTTACCATCTGGCTTAGTACATTAATTCCTATTGATTTCTCTTCCAGGAATCAGCGCTTTCCGATCACCTATTTGAATGCACAAGAGAAGCTGCAGTCCATTCACTGCAGTCTGCAGAGTTTCTGCTTCAGACACAGAAATTGAAAGAGAGATTATTCTGAAAGCCATGGTTGATCTGAGCAAATCATCTCTGAGTTCGTCTCGTCTATTATTGATGAGATACAAGATTAGCTGAGGCTGTGACACAAATGTCTGAAAGCTCCCGTGCGATGTGGTGTTTCAAGCATCAAGGACAAGACAAATCAAAGAGCTTCAGGATCATGCAGTGCAGAGATCTCCTGTTGATTCATTAATTCTGAAAACCTTTTTTAATAGTGTTCATATTGTCTGTCTTTTTTAACTTAAATGAAACTTTATTTAGTGAAATAAGTGTTGGGGATTACTGCTAGTAATTAAGAAAAAGAAGGTTAAAAACATGAAATGGAAGTTGGAAAACCATATATAAATATGGCATTAGTAGCAGGCGGTACATTAGGAAAATAAGCATCTCATCACCTGTCGTCTGAGCAAATCTCAATTACTTGGCCTGTGAATTGTATTTTTTACCATGTTCTTTTTCTGGGATCTGAAGTTTGAAAATGCAAGCAGTTTTAAATCTCAGCCAAAAAGAAGCAAGGTTAATAAAAACTCATTTCAAAGCAGACTTTCTAAAGAAGGGAGTTGAAGAACTTGAGACCTGAGTACTGGACAACAGTAACCAAAATGTTACTGTATAAATCTCACTTCTAAACCTATCTTGATGTACTGGGTAACTAAATCTGTATTCAGTAGATATGCCCATTCATTTCAAAGGTTGTCTTTTGCAAGAGGTTAAAAATTGCTCTGTACAAATAAAAAATATGCCAAAAGTTCCCCAAATGGCTTAATATGAGTTTCTATGCTTGTCGTGCTGAGGCCATGAGGTGCTCTGCACTTTGGGATCAATAGGTTCTGTATTAAAGACTTGGCTCTTTTATTTCATTGTAGGCAAGATGTGTTGGCTTGCAGCCCATTTAATTATCTTAGTAAGGAGAGAGCAGCTTTGCCCACAGTGGAAAACTGAACCCTATGCCTGCCAGACCCTGACCTCTAACTGAAAATGCCTCCCAAGGCAGGCATTGTCACCTCGTTGTGTCACTTTTCTCACAGTTTTGCTTGTCAGAGGACACCAGATTCCTCTTGCCGTTGGTCTTCAGAGGAAAACGGGGGACCACATGAACGCCTCATGTTAGGACCCCCATCTGTGAAATTTGTTTCCTTCACGTGCCTTGAGTCATCTTTCCTGGATGAGCTGCGCTGAGCCGGCCTCTGACTGTGGTGGTTCCCTGCAGAAGCTGATGGAATGAAGCAACTGCCAGCTATCAAAAAATGTATTTGCCGTCCACTTAGAGGAATAGCATTGTAAAAGGCGTGTGTCCGTTACCACACCATGCTTCTCATCAGTGTCAGCTGTTTCAGTTGTGTTTTTTTTGGTCTTCTATCCAGCCAACCCAGTAGACTGCAGTCCCCCTGCTATTTCACTCAATGCAGCATCGAAGCAGTCAGGCGGCCAGGCAGAGGCCAGAGATATAGGGGCTCTTAGACTCATGTGTAACATCAACGCCATTCTCACACCTCACAGCTGGGCCGTTCCAACAGACCAACAGCCACTCCCTGCTTATTTTCCTGTTTTGTTTGGGTTTTTTTTGAGGTCCTTGCAGTGTATCTCTCTTCTTAAAGACATCAAGCTTTGTTTGCACATTCGGCGAAAAGGGCACTTGGCCGACAAAGTGCTCCTCGTTTCCGCGCCGTGGTTCAGACGCTGCTGAGGTGGCAGAAAAGGCATATCGTCCCCGACGTTTGGATAGCCAAATGATGAAAGAGAAAGAAAGAATGAAAATCCCTCTGGTCCCGGCTGATTTGTTTTCTTAATGAAGAGCGTTAGACTGAGAGGAATTGTTCCTCTGTTCTTAGAAAGGTGTGGAGGCTGCAGCTCAGATAACACTGACTTCTGGAAGTCCCAGCCTGCAATGTCGGAATGTTTTTTATAGGTTTATCTGTAGCTTGCAATCAGAAGCTAAACACAAAATACTTTTTTCTCCCATTAGTACAATTTGCACAAGATTTTTATTCTTGATGTCTTACAGAAATATCGGGGGATTCCCAAGTTCACTTAGGATCAAGTTAAAAAAAGAGCTTGTAGGCATTATTCTAGACTTCTGTTGTTTAGTATTAATAACTCTCTTCTTGTTCTCTGGACATAAAGAGATTATTCTCTGTAAAATCACATTCAAGCTCTCTCGTCTGCTGACGTTGGTCTCCGACAGCCTTGTTTGCCTTGTTTCTTCTCTGATTTCTTTCCTAAAATAAAAAGCCTTTCAGGCTGTGCACACCGGTGAGGCTTTTTAGTTTTTCCAGTCATGTCCTAATGATTTTATGAGGGTACGTGTTATTTTGACTGTGTTGCTTTTTGACTCTCCTAAGGTGACCAATTTTCTGATATCTAATTTGTCGTGTTTACAGCATCTGCACTGGCAGTCCTGTTTCTCAGGGTAAGGTGTTGGGTTGTTTCATAACTTGGCACCCCAGTATCCCTTGTCTTGCAGGGACCAAGTGAGGCCAATGATAGTTGTTTCTGGTCTAATGCTCAATAACAGCACAAATCTTGCTTCTTATGGTAGAAGCATGCGAGACTCATGTTAGCCTCTGACAATGGGCAACAGTGATGTTTTCTCAATGTTCTGTGCTCATAGGTAGGTCGTGCAACAAACTGTATGTGGTTATTGTTATATGAACATACTGTATTGTTCTGTGCAATGATTCAGACACTGCTAAGGTGGCCAAATTGGAATATCAGCTCTGGCATTTGGACAGCCAAGTGATAAAATACAAAGAAATATTTAATTTCTTTCCTTACATAGCAAATAAGATGAGGCAATTCTATTGGGCTCTTTGGCTGGACTTGTACCCTTTTTAAGAAGTCTAGCAGTCCTTCCAGCAAACAGCGGAGCATCAGAGTCCATGTCTGATCTGCTCTCTGTAGAGCAGACTGGCATGTTGGCCATGGCGTGTCTCACTGATGAAGCAAAGCTGTGTTGCTGCAGCGCATCTCCAGGGGAGCTTCGTGCAAGGGAAGGGTGGAAGTGCGAATGGCCCTGCCCTGTTAGCCACTGTCTTTTCTTGACCTGCCTGTCCATCAGATTTCCTGAAGAGGCCGCTGGAGCAGTATGTGCGGAAGCTGGAGGTGCCAGTGCGCGTGGTGCGGATGGACCAGCGGTCAGGCCTCATCAGAGCCCGGCTCAAGGGGGCCTCCATCTCCACTGGGCAGGTCATCACCTTCCTGGACGCCCACTGTGAGTGCACTGTGGGCTGGCTGGAGCCCCTGCTCGCCCGCATCAAACTGGACAGGTAGAGTACAGCTCTGTTTCTGGATATAAAAAAAAGCCCAACATTGTGTGAGGGTTTAATTTGGTTTCTATGTTGCAAAGTTTTGAAGACAAGGTAGGTTCATCGAGATGGGTGACCAGTATTGGGTTCATTACATTGTCAGATCTGCATGTCCAATGTCTTTGTTAGATCTTATTGTATTTTTGCAGTCTGAATATTGTTTGCCTTCCATTCTGTATGCATTTTATTGTAAATTACTGTTTAATTTCTGAATTTTGAGTCTGTGGTTTTGTACAGCATCATTTTTATGTCATTTGAATCGCTATGTGATCCTTTGGGTCGTCTTGGGTAAAGGTGTCTACAAAATGATTTATCGCCATCTGGGACACCTGTCTGCAAGTGACGCTTATATAGAGCTGCCTAGCCATTCATAGCAAAAAGAAATATTAAATATTAGCCAAATTAAAATGTCTTTCAATTCTTTATTTGAAATCTAGATTTTATTCCATATGTGGCAAAAATATAACTGGGATTTAAGCACTTCTATTTAAATTGAGAGGTTTTTCAGAATTTCCTTGTTATTTACAGTAAGTATTCTCCAGGACTTTATGCATGTAATATTTCGGGGAGTCTCGGGAAGCCACTTCACACAGCTGATGTGATGTTTTCTTTTTTTTTGCCTCGTGACATTTTGCCGCAGGTGGCGTTTGAATCCCAGCTGAGTGCGCGGCACAAACTGCGGCTCATGTACCTGTAGGAGCCTTCAGCTGGCTGCCATGCCACTAACTGCTAACGAGCTCCAACGCGTCTCATGATAACTCTTTTGTGTTAACGCATCTGTTACCGATAGTGTCAATATATACAGTAACACACGTGTGGATTTCTTACAATGAACAGTACTAATTAAAATACACAGCATAAAGGTCAAAGAAGCTGAAAATGAAGATGTGGTGGACTTCGACATCGACAGGAGAAGGATTGCTCAATGGCAAGACGTTGGGGGTTGATGTTCTGTGCCAGGATGAGAAGAAAAACATTTGGGGTTAACTTAAAAAAAAAATGGCTATAGCTCTGACTGGCTACTGAACATCTCTAAGAAAACACGGACACTAGAGAACACATCTTTCAGAATACACTGCTGGAACAGGATGTTGAATGCTGCCTCTTCATTTTTGGTCCCTTTCCGTACCCATTTTCACCTGCTCCGTCTTTTGATCTCCTGTGCTTTTATATCTCTTTCTCTCTCTCCCTCTTAACTGCAGATGGCTCAACAGCTGTTTCTTCTTCCTGCTTCTCAGTGGGGAATTAACTTTTACTCGTTCCTTAACATTCAAATGGTGTTCATCTTCCTTAACATTCTGAATGCACTTACCTATAGCTGACTGGATTAAAACCTGGTAGACAATAGACATAGACTAAGGACGTGTTCCTTTTTGATCCAAACAAGTTCCTACTTAACAGGTTGCCTCATGCCCATTAAATTTCTTCTTTACATGTAATGCAGTAAAATGATATTCGATTGTTTTACGCTTGTTAAATAACACAGATAAGTAGTAGGTTATTGGAATTATAGTTCACAAATAAATACAGCTGACTGGTCACATGATTTTATCAGCCTTAAATACTGCCCCCAACTTCTGATCAAATGAAAAATTAACTTTCAACTCCATAATGAGTGCAGATAGGTTCATGGTTACTGCAGAACACAAAGGGACATTATGGTCTTCCCTTTGACCTACTTTAGATCTTCTTTTTCAACTTCAGAGTCAAAATCTTTTTAACTGCTTACGAAGTGCACATGTCATGGTTGTTTTGGAAGTCACATAGGAAGCCATATGTGTCTAAAAACATCCTTGCCCATGAAAAGGATATACAGTATCAGCTTGGCGACCAGTGATCACCGTTTGCAGTTATATTTGTTTTTTCCGAGGGTGGGTGGGTTGACCTGCCATCCCTCGTTTTTAATACCATCAGACTAGGTTTCGAACGGGGTAGATTTCTCCTGACCTGGTTGCTCAATGACAAAGGGAATCGACTAACTGGCTATTTACCGCAAAATAATCTGAAATTGAAGGTAATTACCTTACGCTGGTAGTTGTCTCCATTCTGAGAGCTGTCCTCAGAGTGGGAAAGGTGAAATTTTATGTACAAATGTACTTGTAGTTCTATTTTTAACCTTATTTTTGCATTAGCGTTATTGTATTTGAAACTTAGAGGTGTCAACCTTCCTATTTATCAGAGAGAGCAGTTGACGCCATTTGAATTCTTGTATTTTTCCTTTGTGGAGGACTGGAAAGTGAAAGGCTACTTTGGCCGCGAAGCCGTGAAGCGCACATGGCCGCACTCTGGGCTGCGGATGTGAAGACGCACCAGGGAATTCCTCTTCAGTGTCAACACCACAGTCCGCCAAAGTGTCTTGTATCCTGCTATGATATCCTGTTCCAATACTGTATTCGGAAAGCCGTGCTCTCCAGTTTCCGTGTTTGCTTATCATATCTGAGAGGGACTGCTCGGGCGACCTTGTTCGGCTCCCCACCATTAGTCATTCTAACAAAAACAAAAACCACTCAATAGCTGTTAGGCTTATAGCTAGTAAACCACAACCTGCCGTCCTCTACTGACATGTCAGCAATAACTTAACCAGGGTGGCATTTTGATTTTCTTATACTCTTGGGCTCACACTAACCAGAAGGTCTTGGAATGTGAAATATGACCTATCCTTTTAAGTGTATCAAAGCCAAAACAAAGTGTAGAAAAAAACGGTGTCTACTTCACGAGTCAGCATGAGAATATTTTATATTAAGGACCATATAGTGTCGTTCCAACCTGTGCGTGTTCATCATCAGATGATATCAAATGATTACCTGTTAAGAGCTGTTTAGTCAGAAAAAAGGGAGCAGTCTTAATTACTAAGTTGAGAAAAGCCTGCATAAAGGGTACATGTCTGCATGCTGAAGTTGTCCATTAATGTAACTTAATGTATTTTTAAACCAAGCCCTGAGTGCATAGAAAAGCAGAACGCAAGCAGATCAGTTACTGGTGGCAGTTACAACTGGTGATTAAAGGCCCAGCTGGAACAAAAACCAGCAGAGAGAGGGGTAATCTAGGACTAGGATTGAGAACCACTGGTTTCTGTGGTTAGAATGCTTATTATTTTTGTTATTTGTTCTTTAAAGTTTTTTTAATACGTGTTTTGTTAGTGGACTGATCATTTCAGCCTCCTTTAGCACACAGTCTTCACAACCCCAGTCTTCAGAAGCAGCTGGGTCTTGTGAACATTCATCCAGTGCAGTTCTGAAATTCTCAGTGATTTAGTTGATAAAGAATGTTGTTTTTCTATACTTACTGTGAACAGATCTAGTTTTCAAATTACATTGAGACTTAACATTTGAGGATGTTAGTTCAATCAAGGGCCTGCAATTGATTACAAATAACTATTCTCATAATCACTATAAATGCAATGTCATAGAATATATATTAACTTTATTCAGGTATTTATTGGTCAAACTTAATCCGGTGTCTGTAGACTGTACTACATGGAAAATCAGTTTTTTTTTGTATGGGAAAAAGAACTCAGGATGGACAGTTGTGATGAACAAAGCAAGTCCATGAATTAAAAAATGCTGATTATGTGTACTGTAGGTGTTCTGCTATGATTGTGTAATTTTCAGGTCAGAAAAAACAGGATTCATTTAAATTAAATCCCACCTTGTGAAATCCCATACAGTCCTAAAGCTGCATGTTATCTGCATGTGGACATGTCATTTTGTTTTTTCCTAAATAATCTCAAATAGCCTTAAACAATTTCTAGGATCATGCCACTATCAGTGGATTAAGCTAAGCCAACTACTGTAGTTCTAACAGAAGGCACTTTGAAATGGTCTTCTTTTTGTGACCTTAATGTAATAAGGTGGAGAATAAGTGGGTCTCTCATCAAAGAGTTATTGAGTAAAATTGATTGTACTTTCATGGAAATTGCACATAAATTTTACATGAAGTTCACACTGTATTTCTTCTAGGATTGTATTGCTAGGGCTGTCGAGACTGGCTTCTGTGTGACTTTCTTCTCACATTTACAGAAGTGCAATATACAACAGCTCTATTCATTATTGAAAACCTTTTTGCAAAATTAAAACACAAATTAATATGACACGAATGTCCTCTCTGAAATATTCCCCCATTTTAAGTGCTCATGGGTTAATCCCCACCTTCTAAGGTCACAGAAAAGCCGTATTCTTTCCATAAGTTTAGCTGATTGTCATGTGAGTAAATAGTGGAAAGTCTGTTTTGTTTCTGTTTAGAAAGTTCAGTTTAGAGCTGGAGGGACTGAGGCTAGGTTATGAAGATGCAGCTGTAGAAGGAAGGTATCTTAATTGAACCTCCAGGGTAGGTCTCTGTATTTTTTGTTTCAAGGTCTCATCCTAAGGCTGAATGTGATTGCACTCTCCTCCTTCGAAAGAGCTGGTTAATGTAGATGGGGCAGTAAATCCATGCTAGAAAGCAGCCTTATCCATGCCCTTTGTGTGCTCAGACAGAGTGGCACTGCACTAACTCAACTGTATGGTGCTGGAGAATGCAGTGTTCTGACCCCAGTTGCACACTTGATGAAGAGGAGATTTGGGGTTCCGGAATGCTGCTTATAAAGCTACTTTTTTTTCCTAGGAGGAATATAAATCTAGGACCCCTGGACCACAGCATAAATGTAATAATGTGCCTAAAGAGATGTGTTATTTATGCAGCTCGAGCTAAATGCTTGTCATGCTAATGAATCAGGTGGTTATTTTGGAAGAGCTCTAGTCTGGGAGGCCAAGTGTTGAAAATAAGTCACAGAAATCCGCTCACTCAAAGAGACATGCTGGAGAAAGAAAATAAATAGCCGGTCAAAAAGCCATAGGGTTTAATTTCTTTGCTGTTGTTTGTTTGCACAAACAGAGTATGGAACAAGCATGTTCTCTCAAGTAATAACTGGAAAAAATAGCATTTTCTCTGAGCCTAAATCTTCCCACTGTTATCCTTTTTGACTCACTCTGCTTGTAATACAGAATCATTATTGTTATTTCAGTTGTACTGTATGATGTAAACGTACATTAAGCTTACATTAGTCAACAGTTTCAAGTGTAGCAGTTTTTATTTTCTAACCTTTAATAAGCTTAGATTATTGATACAGTTTTTTCTTTTTGGAAAACCTAAAAATAAAGCATATACAGGTAAGTGTAAAAAATCAGCACCACCCTAGCTTTTTTTAAATCAGAATTATTTGAGTTACTCCTAACTAATCAATACATTTTTGTGTTCAATTTAAAAATACATAATGTGGGGCTTTGCCTTAACCATAGAGGAATTACAAGTTGCCTCTGAATGGAGAGAAAGGAATACAATGAATTCAGAATCAACACTATCTCTCCATTATAACAACTGCAGCTTACACATCCATACAATGAATAGACTGCCATGAACTCTGCAATAACTGAAGTTATTTATATGAATGTGTCAATCACCTGTATTGTGGAGCCTCGTGTCTTCCTGTTAGATTGACTCTGGGCTGGACAATCACAGCTCAATAGCACCGGTGTAACAATCCGGCAAAGGCTTCAAAACATTTACTGTATCTACCTCACCTTATTTCCTTTTTCCTCAAAAAGCCTAGTTAGTTGTTGAGCTCAGTGGCTCTGCAAAGCAGTCTGATTATGGGGACAGACAATACTCTGTTTTTTGATGCACAAAAAAAAGTGAAAGTGTGTTTAAGGTTGTAGCCGTTCTGGAGCCTGAAGAGCTCACTGTCATGTTTGGTCTTCTTAGACAGATTGTGATTTTAAGTGCACTGTCAGGTAGTTGAGTGATGCATGGACTGTAGCCCTGCTTATAGACCCTCAGCTGCCTACACTGGCACAAAATCCCAGTTCCATCCCCACGTAGTCACATTACTACCTTTATAACAATGCACAGTGTACAAGGGGCAACTCTGACCTCAGTTACTGAGTGGAAGAATTCTAAGTACAGATCAGGTGCTCAAAGCCTTTTATTCCAGAACTGTTATTGTTTTACAAAATTAGAATCTCCAGTTATTTTTGACAAATTTTCCACGTGTCAGCCTGCCCCTACAAACCCTTCAACTGAACATGGGAGAATAAGGAGGTGCAGACAGACTTTTCTGACACACCCAGCTTTGAGTAGCTCGTCTTTTGGCTTGTCCCAGGCACCACAGCCCCGTGCTGGAGGTTTAAGTGCTGATTGGAAAATGAGCCGAGAGAGCCCTGACCAACCAACTCCCCTCTACCCTCTTGGGTTATCCCTGTCACAGTTGACTAGTGACATCTCCTAGGCTTGAACGCGCATTCGCATGAGCCCTGTTACCAGATGAGCTTCTCGAGAGGCCCCATTTCACAAGTGTTATTGAGCTCATTTCCATCCATCTTCTAACAGTTTCTTCCGATTCAGTATTGTAGGGGAACCAGAGCCTATCCCAGCAAGTAATGGGCACAAAGCAGGGTACACCCCTGAACAGGATGCTGGTCCATCATAGGGCACACAGACACAAACATAAGATCACTTTATTGGCCATATACAATTTCTTGTATTAAGAATTTGTCTTTTTGCATACCCCATCTTGCTCTCCATGAGACACACAGACAGGGAGAGAAGCTTCAGGTCAGAGCGCAGGGTCAGCCATTTATACGGCGCCCCTGGAGCAGGTGGGGTTAAGGGCCTTGAACAGGGGCCCAACAGAGCAGAATTCCTATGCCAGCCACGGGAACCGGCAACCTTCCAGCCACAGGTGTAGAACCTTAGCCATAGAGCCACCGGACCACCCCACGCACACTCACACCAGGCAGGTTTTGCCAGAACCCCATTTACTAACCAGTACATTTTTGGATTGTGGAAGGAAACCAGAGCACCAGGAGGAAACCCAGACAAACACAGGGAGAACTTAACACAGGTAGCACCCCAGTCCCCAGCACTGCGAGGCAGCAATGCTAACCAAAACACCCCTGTGCCGCCCTCATTTCCACCCACGACCACAAAACAATGAAAACCGTAACCTGGCCAATTCATTAAAGTGGTCTGATTACATTCTTTAGATTATCTTTCTGTCATGCTTTGGATTAATAAGCAGTTCATTTGTCCACCATATGAAGTTTCACCCTTATAACCATCCATTAATATTCGGCTACATTAGATGCAGTCACAATTGAAGGTATTTATTTGCATTTTAGACAAAATATTTAATACAAATATTTCAGGTACTGTATCTGTTTTTTTTTTTTTAAATAATAGGTGCCAAGGTTTGCAGTCAGAGTGGTAATGAATTCTGTGGGGAAAAAATGGAATTAAAGTCCAATGAGCTGCCATTAGAGAAAGGCTGGGAGAGAAGAGTAGAGGGTGGGCATTTAATTACTTAAGTGTCAGCCCCCTCCGCAGGTGAGAGAGTGGCTGTGTGTTTCTCAGCTCGGCGTCTGGCAGTGCTGGGACATCAATCACCCCAAAGGGGGACGAGTCTCAGATACTGGGTCTGCTGCATTCTACTGTAGGTTTCAGGGCTAAGTTCTCTACATGTTCAGTGGGGGATAAATGCAGCATTCTTTATCTTGGGTGACAAAATATCCCTGGATAAGAGGATGTATTTAATTACAAAATAACTGCCCTGTTTTTTTTAAGTATGGGAGTGATCAGTTGCCAAGGGGCCTGGTATACACAGTAAAGTAATTGACTAGGACCAGTTTTTCCAAATAATAATGAATGTAGTCAGCTTGCCTGCGATTGCTCAACCCTGCCAGAGAGTTCTTAAAGACATTCGTATTCCACAATGTGCCATAAAAATATGATTTTTGACAGGAGTGAGCCATTTCTAACACAAGCCTGCTTTCAAAAACCAGTGGTAAATTAAGTGGTGCGGTGAAAAAATTGATTCTTTGTTTTCAATACCAACCGGTTGTATATTGCTTTCCACAGAATAAAAAATTACACATATTATACTTGGTATAAAATCCCTTCTAACTTTGCTTAGGAAGTGTTTTGTATTTTGGTCATGCATTTCTGTGAAATACAGCTAACCAATTACCCAACTGTGAACTGTGTTCCTGCATTTTATTTATTTTTTTGTATTATGTTCCGCATTTAGTTTTTTCTGTGAAATGAAAGCCCGTTTTGTGACGTACTTGTATAAAGCACTTCTGTAATGTTATCTCTTATACTTAATACTCAGGACCTAGCTCAGACTCTCAGAAGACAAACTTCCCGATCAAAGGCCTCTTCCTTTAAGTAGTAAGATATGAACTTTTAAGGTCACATTGTTAAATTTGTGCATAAAATGCACTGTGACCAAAAATCTTTGGGTGCTTTTTTCCCCATTCCCCATTTTTTCAAATTCTTCTAGCTTTTGCTTGAACGAGTGTGTGTAGAATGTGTCTTAGGCCTCTTAGAAGTATATGAATGCATTTCCTGCAGGGAATTTTGATTTATGACATTAATTAAAAAGAACAATTAAGACAATTTCCTCTGCCCAGAGCTACTCATATTTTAATCAGTAGGTCTGGCATTTTGTCTTGTGACACACTTGCAGTTTCACTTATTACAGCAGTTTGGCTGAAGCTGGACATCTCTGGGGAAACATGGACCTTAAAGTCTGAATTGAAAGAGAAAAATTCATTCAAAGGGCTTCCATTATGGTGTGACACAAAAACCCAATTCCCCTCTGCATCATTAGGCCTTAAAACACAGAGAACCAGAATAGAAAGTAGTTTTCCTCTTTCCTGTTCATTTTCCTTCTATAAAACTAATTCCTTGGTGTCAGTTTCCTGCTTCATTTTGTAGTGCACCTTCAGGGATTCTACTGTTTCAGACACTCAGATCATTTCTCCTTCAGTCTCTACCGCCTGGGACTCTCTGCCTGATCAGGGATATCTGTTGATATTGTGCATAAACAACCACGTCAAAACTCCTTCCCATCTTCAAATTAACCATCAGTAAAGAAAATAGTTCGTACAAAAGTCCCTGCTGTCTTTTGTTCCTTAATATAAATTATTATACCTCAGGAAGAAGTAGTAGTAGTAAAAATAATTTTATCAACCGGTGGTTTTTACTTTGCTGTCCAGCAAACATTTTTTTTTCCCATCTTAACTTGCAGCCTTATCAGTTTTTACTTGTTGTGAGAGATGGAAAAGAGGTGATCAAGTGCTGTGGCACTGACCTGAGTCACCCTGTGTACCCGCTGTGCTCTGGTGGGTCCCTCATATTCATTCTGTATCTCAGATGTGTGATTTGCACATAGTAGAGCAATAAGGTATCATTCTGTTTAGATTGCAGTCATTATAGGTGAACTTTCTATTCCTCCACAAGATTGCATGATTAAATTGGCACAATGCACATTATGGGAGATGAGGTTCATGCCTGTACTGCCATTGATGTTGCTTGAGCGCCCGCAAAATCATACAATTTTGGTCACCATGTTATAGAAAAGATATACAGTAGCTGCTCTGGAAGTTCTGCTCTCTTTCCAGAGAAGAGTAACTCTTCAGGGGTTTTAAGGGAATGTCCTGCACTGACAGGCTGTAGGAACCAGACCCTTGAGTCTTGAACAGAGAGTACTATGAGGGAAACTGATAGTACACTGAAGTTTACAAAGTCAGCCTAGCAGGTTTCTTCAGAAAGGGCAGTTAAACATGAACCAGAGAACACCACTGGAAACTTTGGGGACGTGCATTTAAAACCAAGAAAAAGTAGCACTTCTTTACCTAAAGTGTGCAGGGAGTGAGGAACAAACAGCCCAGCCATGTTGTTGAAGCCAATACACTGTCTCCTTTAAAGACTGGATGTAGGCCTTAGATTTATTCATTGCTGACTACAAAATGGGCTAGGTGGTCCAAAAAGTCTCTCTTTTGTAACCTGTCTGATGTTCTCATGACGTTCTTCACCAAATAATCATCACTATTTAATGCAGCAACATTTAACCTTATTTCTCTTTTAACAATGTAAAAAAGTTTATGCTGTTTTCCTTTACTTTGTTTTTAGTCTTTTCTGTATGACCCTCTCTGTTGGTTTCTTTCAGCATCTGTCTGTACAGTATGAAGGTTATTAAAATAGAGGGTGCAACATTCCTGAAGATGAGATACTGTGGCTTTTTCAGCACCCTGTATATACTGTGTTTGTTAGACATAGTATACAGAATATGATTTTCCCTTTTACCAATAAGGAAAAAGGATAGACTCTGTATTTCTACATGCTTTAAATTATTCTGCACCTTATATTTCTCACATATGTATATACCAAAACACAGGTCATAATACAGCTCATCTTTTTACAGTAGATGCATTTCTAGAAAAATACTCCTGCACTGCCCCAGCTTGGTCCAGAATGACTGCAGGCTTGATATCCATTTTTTAATGTCTCTGAAGCATGTAGGAACATTTGGAGTACAGTGTGTGCATTCATCAGCACACCCGCTGAAGTACAGAGTGTCACTGCTGCCTCTGGTGCTGTATGTGTACTCTAGGTGAAAATAACACAGAACTGTGAGCTGCCTAGGCTAAGGCAAGCCTTGATGAGAAGGCTTAAACTAAAAAGGTTATGTAAGGAAAGTGTATTTACTGTAGGCACACAGCACTAAGTTCAGAGTTATCCTAGGTTTTATTGTCTGTTATAATGATGTCTGTATAATTTGATGTTACTGTAAGGGAGCAAAAATGAGTTATGTCCTAATGTAGTACAGTGTGTTTTATATTTTGCAAGTGAAAAAACAGTCTTGCAGGCAAAAGTTACTTTTAAACATTCTCAAGCTTGTAAAGCTAAAATGTACAACATTTAATTTAACTGCCAGCATCTGCCTGTTTTCAGGCTTTTTTGGTTTATCGCCTCTCTTATACAGAAATGTTGTCTCTGTGTTTGCAATGTCATCTGTCAAAGTGTTTTACTTCAAATTCAGCCAGAAGAAAAAAAGGTAGTTATGAGGCAGCGAATGTGTGGCAGTGCAGTGTCAAGGGGTGTTTGTCTCTGTGACGGATGAAGTCAAGTGACGTTGTGCGTCTGTGTGGCCATGTTGCAGGAAGACAGTGGTGTGCCCCATAATCGACGTCATCAGCGACGACACCTTCGAGTATATGGCAGGATCGGACATGACGTATGGGGGGTTCAACTGGAAGCTGAATTTCCGCTGGTACCCCGTGCCCCAGAGGGAGATGGACCGCAGGAAAGGAGACAGGACTCTGCCCGTCAGGTAACCATGACAACTCCAGGGCTCTTTCAGTCCCTCCCATGGGGCTGCGGTGTAAGTCAGGAGGGTGATGTGTACCAGCAGCTAAGTTATGGCTGAGCCTCAGAAAGTCAGTGCAAAGTCATGACACCGAGACAGAGGATGCGGTATAGCAAGTGAGATGGAGCTGAGGGACTGCAGTGAAGGACAAGGTCTAGTGTTCGGTAGCTGCCTCTTGTTTTCCCCCTCTGCAGTCAGACATGTGCATCTCCAGACTTGCTTTTTAGTAAAGGGGGTGAAATAGCGTAAGAACAGCAAAGCCTCAGCACTAGACAGGCAGCTTATGTTCTGCAAAATCTGAATTACTGTTTTTTATGTGACTCAGATTGCAGTGCCTTTACTCGGGGGGAAAAAAAGCCTTTTTTCTGTGAGATGTGTAATACTATAATGCTTTCGGATGCTTGCATTTTGTGTGTCAGTCTCTATTAAAGCAAAATTGGAGGTGATGCCTGCCTCCCTCCAGGGTTCCTTTTAAAACAAAATAAATCTGTTGTTCTTTTGTCATTCCCCAGGAACACCTATCTGGTGATTAATATGAACCTCAATTTGGCTTGCAGAAAGCTCCCATCATTTTAAAATGTCTGCTTTTCTGTCAGAGCTAGTCTTAAGCGCTCTGCCCCTTTTTATAAACATCTGCGTAAAGTGCTTCTCACCTAAATGCTGGGATATTATTGCAGTGGCACTGTATGTTTTCAGGATGGTCCTTTTCCTTCAGGATTCTTTTGAAGTCCCATTTTAATTTGTTTTAAACCTCTGAATTACACAGCTTAAAGCTATGTGCATCCTTGCTGCTTGAATATGGAGCATTTGGATATTGAAATCAGAGTTTGCATTGAGATTTTAAACAAAACAGTACTAACCAAATAGAACATATTGAACATACGGTATGCCGTTGCTATCCAAAAACTGAACTGCGTAACGCTTGCTTTTTGTGTGATAAACGTGTTTCCCCCTCAGTGTTTCAAACAGATTGCATGTCTTATTTCCAGATCAGTCTGACTATGGAATTGTGAGTGCTGTGTAATGGGATATTTCAGTTCCTTTCTAAGCCTGTGAGGCTAATAGACCTGGAATTTCTCCCAGATAGCATTAAGCAGACAGCCATTACAAAGCTTCCTTAGAATGGGATACTGGTATACTACTTGTTAGCTCTCCTCAGATACTCATTTACTGTATTTAGCTTAGTGAACTGGAGCAGCAGCAGTTCCTAACCTTTTAGAACATGATGACCTTGATGTGTGGATTTCTCCCGCAGACACCGCTTATGTATGAACACAGTGCTGTATATAAATAAAAAATAATGGGTTCATGTAACTTACCCCACTTTTTATATTTAGGCATTTAAATGGAACAATTGGCACCTGTATACAAAGCAATTTACATTTGCTCTCGTTTCTACAGCTGGGTGTTTTACTGGAACAGTCTGGGTGAAACACATTGCTCAAGGATATACTGTAGCAGCAGTGGCTCTTAGGATTTGAACCTCCCAAGAGTCCAGAACCCAAACCACTGCTCCACACTATTGGGACTACAGAGTGCTGTGTGCCATTTTGCACAACAGCAAATGAAAGCATTTTTGAAAATGAAGGTCATTCATCAACTAATTGTTTTTTGTGATCTGTATTTGTTTAATTTGTTCGTTTTTTAATGCTGTTTTACACTTTGGTATTTTTTCACCGTACAGACCAAACCATAAGGCTCATATTATATTAAGCTCCTAATTCACAGCTGACACTTGTACAAAGCAATGTTGTTCTCATTTTGAATCATTCTGTCTGAGAGTGTTTATCCAGGGACTGTAAGTGAAAGAAATAAGAAAAGGAAGGTTAAACTCTATACACTGACATTGACAGCAAATGTTTATGCAGATTTGTGATTGAATAATATACTAATTGTAGAAAAAACATGATATGATGTATTTGGCAAACAACAAGAGCAGAGTTATTGCTATTGATGTCAAACCAGAGATCTCTCCTCATTTCACCTTCCATGCACAGACACTGCCGCTTTTGTATACCTTTTTAAAAATAGTTACAGCAGCAGAAGAAATAACATTTTCTGTACAGAGACGCATATTCTGAGCAGGAACGCCAGTGGCAAACTGCCTTGAAATTTGTTGGTGATTGGGAGGTACTATGTTTTGATTCTGTATTCTGAAACAATGAGTGTGACTGTTTTTGGCCCTGTAATTTGTATAGCTTTGGGTTATTCTGTTGCAATTAAAAAGAACCCAGATTTCATATTTATTCAACACATTTCTAGATTGGACTGGTGTAATCAGACTATTGAAATTGGATCATTTAAAATGCGCAATATTATTCTCAGTTATGTATGCCCTTGTACCACTGAGGATGTTCTAAACATGCTGCAGCTTGAGCAGACCAAGTAGAAAGCAGAGCTCATAGAAAGAATGCTACCTTTTCGTGGTTTTCTGAAAAATAAAGTTTAATTTTAATTATACAGTCTAGAAAATGTTAATGTTGATAACACACTTGCCATCATTAGAAAACCATACCAACAATTTCAAAGGTAATTTAAAACTTACAAAATGGAAAAATATTGTTCTATATGCACATCAAGTTAATTTAATGGGGTTTAAGTATTTTTTTTAATTGATTACAATATGTAGCCAGTAATGCAGCCTGTATTAGAGAAGAAGTAAACATAGATGTGTCTAATAGAGTGAATTGGGTAAAGTACATAGAGGCAGAATATATAGTAGCTGCAAGTGGGACTTGAACCTGTAACTCCCTTCTGGACAAGGGGAATTATACTGTATATGCTCTGGAGGCATAGCTTTAGCAAGATGGCAAGACTGCAGTCCTGTTGAGCACATGACTTAGGAGCAGTCCAGTCTTACACAGGCTGTAAGGAGCACTGACAGCCACATTGTTCTCTACACACTTCTGTTAACGGGATAGTGACCTCTCCTCCCTGTGGAGTACTCCCATGGAGAGCTGCAGCTTTCCTTTGGACTGCCTTAGTCTGCTCTTTTTATTCCAAACGAAATAAGGCTGAAAACTAAATGCAGAGAGGGAGGAGAGGAGCAGGAGCGAGAGAGAGGATGCTAGTGTGACTGTACTGCAAGGTGACAGCTGGAAACCATCCACCGAAAGCGACGAAGGGGATGAAAGTTTAAAAAAGGTCACTGATGCAAGGCCGGGGCAGGAGTGTAAACCTACGAGGCCTCTAAATCAGGACAGCTGGCCTCTGGCTGTGTCTTCATGAGGCACAGCAGAAATGCAATAGCAGGCTACAGCTAAGAGTGTCTTTTATCATTATGATCTCAGTTTCCTTTAATCTTAATAACTCTTCATCAGGACACAATAATGCAGTAAATGGAATTTCTGACCAACAGCTTCAGCATGTGTATTCCATTGTCGTGTAAATTTGAGTTGCATCTCACGTTTAGAATTTATACCTACTGTATGTACATTTTTATTTACTTTTTTGTCTCCTTTCATTAATATAACCAGAACACATTCAGATACCTTTTCTAGAAGACCTGATTTTCTCTGGACAACACTCACTAACACAATAGCAAACACTATCTATCACAGAGATAAATAGATTTCATTATGGATGCAGCACAAGAAATATCTTTTTATATGAAACAGAATTCTATGATATGAACATGAAAAAAATGGAATTCATCCTTGTTTGAAATAGTGCAGCTCTGAAGTAGTAATTACATGGTTTGATTCTGGTGTCTCAATTTAATTTTGGTCTATTAGCATATACTCTCTTGTGGCGAGACACCAGTGTGGCATATTATCAAAAGACCATGAGTGCATCTGGCTTGTTGTAGTTAATTGATTACAGGACCCTGTGTTCTGTTCTAGTAACATCAAAGTCAATCCACCTCACATACGTAGATGATCTCATAACATCATCCATAAAGACTTTTCTATATTATGTTCTATATCTGCTTCCATTTTGCTTCCACAATTTGTCTGCCTTCCTGTTAGCTGTGGTTGAAGCAACAGCTGTATTTGACCCTTCTAGAGCACATAACAGGCTTCAGTGATTAGGCCAGACATTGGTCTTACATATTCTGCGTTAGTCTCCACTGCTATTTCTACCATACTGTCTGTCATTCTACACTATGTCATGATTCAATCCCATCAAAAGGATTCTCAAATCCATTTACTAAGAATTGACCATAAAAGAATCTAAAGACTATTACTACTTTTTTATACTGTTATACATTATTATATATTATATAGTATTTATTCACAATTTTTTTAAATTGTATTAATGAAAAGCTTGAATGAAAAGATAGGAAAACAGCTCAATTTATTTAGACTCTCATACACATGGAAAACTATATAAACTTGTGTGTCATTGTAAACCCTGGCTAAGCAGAGGATGTTTATTTATTTAATCAAACCTTGAAGACTTCCAGATTATTTTATAACTGATTCATCCCAGCACCTATTTAAACAACCTGTAATCTCTTAGCTTTTAACCACATGCTTCAGTGAATCTCACACTATATTGCACTAATGTTTTTAGTTTTCCAAGGTTAATGTACCTGTTTAAAGTGCCTTGACAGTACAAATTTCTGTCTCACCAAACTGGAGCTTAACAAACTTAGTAGGTAGTTCTGAATGCTAAATATTGTGTGTTTGGGTCTTCAGGGCATAAACAGCAGTAGTGTGCCTTAAGCACTCTGCCCCAGTCTTGCCAAACAAATCCAGCCTTCCTCCTCATGAAATGTACTGTGTGCCTGGTTTTGTTCATAGAAAAAGTAACTGTTGATAACAGCCATTAAACTGTTCTCTACCAAAGAGAGGCCAAAGAACCTGGGATCTTTCAGTAAAAAAATATTAGCGTCACATTTGTAGTTCTTTTGATACTTTGTGTAATATGAAATGATTTTTATGTTGCAAAAGCCAGCATTGCACTGGGTTGGAAATTTGTTAGCTGGTGCCTTAATGACCACAGCTCGGACTACTTTAGTTAACATTGGCTCCCAGTGTGGCGCACAATTCCCAAATGAAATATGCAGCTGTGATGAGGAGGAGGCGTACTGTAATCAGTAACTGGGCATTGTGGCTGCAAAAGAACTGCACTAACCCTGCTGTCTCCAATATCCAGTTTTTAATGTTATTCCCCTAAAATTGGCTGCTTCTGTGTCATTTCACTGCTTTTTTGGTCAGATTGACCATCAGAAAATCAAGAAGGATTCAAACTCGGCCTGCCATTCGTTTATTCAAGGGGTCAGTGATTGCAGCGCTGGAGGATATTTTTATAACTTGACTGCACTGATGATCATCAGTTGAAGCGGTACTTCCAACTGGATGTTTTGTATTAGTGAATAAAACATTCCTAGTTCAGACTGAGAAGTCAGGGCTTGCTCTTTCTTGATGGTCGATATCCAACCATGAATACCTGAACAGCATCTCACCTCTTGCCACTGAAGGGGTACACCTGTGTAATGCTACACAATTTTCACAGAGAAATATGTACATGAACACACTTCAGTTCTGGCACTGATGGCTTCACATCTCCTATATGTGAGAGAGGTATTGGAGAATGGAGTAAAACTGTAGGTGAATGATCTTTTGGGGTATATTTGTTTATTTTAATGTTGTGAAGCGTAACCACTGCGGAACCTGTGGGCCCACTTCAGATATCTTCTAGAAACTGCCATGGATCATGCGGCTTGCTGCCCAGGGTTTTCTTTTCTGCTTTATAGTCTACCTCAGTTTTTACACAGGATGCAGTACAGAAGCTACATGGGTGGCATGGGGAATTATTTCCTATGCCAGAGTGAATTTTTTCATTTGCCATGTCATCAGCTAGGAAGAACCAAGGTTTACTTGTTTCTTCACCCCCTCCGACGCACACGATCACCAAAATTTGATGAGGAGTCAAAATGGCTTAATACTTAGAATTAAATAATCCAGAATTAAAGCTTAGAATTAAAACTTGTGCTCTGATGGGATGGCGTCCCATCCAGGGGGTATCCTGCCTTGCTCCCAATGCTTGCTAGGATAAGTTTCAGCTCCTCCGTGCCCCTGAATTGGATAAACCACTTAGAACATCCATGGATGGATGAAAGATAGTGAATTTAAATAAATATAGTGAACAGCGAGAGAACATCTGGAAGTAACGCTTATAATTTTCATGATTTGGTCTTGTTTTAGGATTTCTCAGTTTCTGATGACTGTTCCATCTTTTTTTCTGTTGTTGATGGTGTAATCGGAGTGGAAAAGCTCATTATCTGAAATGTATTGTTATCTTGTCACGCCAGTTTGCATCACAACAGCAGTGACAACAATGAGCCACCTAAGTGCCAATACTCCTGCCACCTTCAACGTGAATGGAGAGAATCTGCTTGTCACCTGTCACCTTACCATGCTGTTCCATGTCCGATGTGAATGGCTCTTAATGACAGCGATGATCCTGGTATCTGATTTCATTAAAGAACTTGGTTCTTCATTAGGTATTCATTAATTAAGTAGATGTTAATGTACCCTGAAAGCTCCTCACACTGCAATCACGTCCTGTATTCATCAGTGATGTGTTGACTGCACTGACAGATTCAGTCACTTCCGAAGGAATTAATCAGATACAATGACCAGTCTGTATCTGCAGCTAAGCAATGCTTCGTCAGTGACAATTGTGATCATCTTGTAGGAGGCATGAAGTTGCAGGTACAGTAGCTACTGACTTCACAAGCCTGGATTTCTGAGGAAAGTTTTCTAGCTTTCAGTATCCTTTATGCTCAGTCCTTCTTTTCAGAACACTAATCTTACATATTTTTTAACTCTGCACAGTAGAAATATGACTTTCCTGAAGCTCTGCTTTGTAAACTCTGACACTTTCCATTCTTGTTTCATACAAACTGTATAATATAGAATGAATTTGGAACTAAACTATAAAACACTATTCACATGCTATAAGCAGAACATATACAGTAAATTGAATGTTAGTTGTACAGTAACAATGTAAAGTATTTCCATGAGTTTGGTGTCTGCTGTCCTCTGACCTGATCATTGGAGCCATTTTCTTGCAAAACATAAGGGAACGGTAACTGAATTTTGGCATGGTGAAACTGGCAGGGTATTTGTGAATCAGTGTATAGTGGGGTACAATAATTTGATACAGGATATGGATCAGCAGTTTCTTTGTCTAATCCAGTAAATCTAAACCAGGATCCATGTGATTTGAATTGTGCTCCTCTAACCACATTAGGGGCATTATTGGTAATATTCATGTCAAATAATTGTTTTTATCACAAAAGTTACATCATATTACTATGCACTGGACAGCCTGAATAATTTCGGAGGAGTTTTCTTGGGTAAATATAATGTATACGTCTCAAATCTGCACAGAATTGACAAACTGACAGAACATAACATGAAGGACTTTTGTAAATGTCTCTACCCTTGTAATTTCCTGTCATATTTCTTTTAACATTGTCAAACCTCAGCTTACCCTTCAAAAACGTATTCATGCTTCCTCCATGGCTACACTGTGTTTTGTAAGGCTGCTATTTAACCAGAATCAATGTGTCTCTTTGTGTGGAGTTTGAGTGTTTGATTTTGCGAAGCTGCTATGCAGACAAGGCGACTAAGATCACGCTGAAACCAACGATGGTTTGTAGCCATTTTTGGCAAAGGTCTGCTTCTTTCCAGGAGAGAGGTCTGCGTGTGTGATGAGTAGTGCAGTGCAGCTCTGAGCCAGGCAAGCTTTATGCTGTATTTAGCCAATGGTTCTGTGCCCTGGCTATGACCCTTTATATTATTTGTGCCATCAGGACACCCACAATGGCAGGAGGCCTCTTCTCCATCGACAGGGACTACTTCCAGGAGATTGGCACCTACGATGCAGGCATGGACATCTGGGGAGGGGAGAACCTGGAGATCTCCTTTAGGGTAAGACTTGTTCAGGAGCTTATTATTACTTCAGGCAGAGGGTGAATGCAGAGTGCATGAGACTCATGAGACTTTCTCTTCTTGCCTTCATCATCAAGAGAGTCAGCACTGTCAGTGAGTAAATGAACCCACATGTTTGGTGCGATCGCAGAATTTTGCCAGCAAAATGAGATTCCTCAGACATCTGAGAAGTTAGAAAATCTTCTGGAGTCTTGGTATAGTTGAAGGCATCTCCATGAAGTCTAAATGAGAATGGTTACACTTGTCTGTACTTGTATGCTCTCAGGTTTATGGTTAATGTTCCTAACTATATATCAAATTAATATTTCATTATATTGCTATTGATGTAGAATATCCATGGTCTTAATTTTCCTATTTTTAAATTACGGGAATTGGTGACAAAGTGCTTTATTAGTTTACTGGAACTGACAAACATCAAAGTCACACTTCATAATTCTTCAGAAAGGATGAGGTTTTGAACACCACATGTTCTCTGAAAGCATTGTGCAGGCATTTGTCCCCATCTGTACTGCACAGCTGTCTGCCACAGATTTCATATGAGTGTGCAGACGAGTGAGCTACTGATGGAGCTTTATCTGGGTGCTTGTGAAATGGCCTGCAAACACTGGAGCACTTAAACATCTGTGCCTGTCCTAGCACTCTCTTCAAAAAGGCGTCATTTTGGATATCTGACAGCCCTTTATCTTATTAGTGAATAGCCAATGCCAAGGACCTTTTTGTATTAATTTTGAGACAATGTAACAAGTTTACAAATGTTTAAGATATTGATTTTCATCCATTGTAATTCAGTTCTGCGTCTCCCAGCCTGTGTCTGACCCAGTGTATGTACTGTATGTTGCTGGTGACCTCTTGATGATGACTAGACCTGTCTACACGTATCCACTGGTGTGTGTGTGTGCGCTTGCATCTGTGCAGATCTGGCAGTGTGGGGGGACTCTGGAGATCGTGACCTGTTCCCACGTGGGCCACGTCTTCCGCAAGGCCACTCCCTACACCTTTCCTGGCGGCACGGGCCAGATCATCAACAAGAACAACCGGCGGCTGGCCGAGGTCTGGATGGACGAGTTCAAGAACTTCTTCTATATCATCTCGCCGGGTGAGGTCCCACTGCTCTCCTTCAGTGTGGCTTGCAGAGCCAGCGGAATGAGTGTATCGGTACAAGTGTAGCAAGAAACAGATCTGCTTTTTGGCAAAAGAAATGAAGACATTTCATTTGTGTATCTTATTTTTTAAATTGAGATCCATAGAGTTAGTCTGGAGGTTATCTTGCTTTGAAAAAAACTAGATCTGGGCCTCCGGAGTGTTTCAATCACTTAAGTGCAGGTCGAGCTTTTTGGTCGCAGATTGGAACCTGGGGCATGTCAAAGCCTCTGAGTAACTTGTTACCAGCTATTTACTCTTGTTGCCTTTTCATTTTGTCAATGCGCAGAATCTGCAGTCTTCTTTTGGATCTGATGGGCGTCTAAGCCCAGTGGAGCTGAATTAGTGGCCACCACATGAGATTCAAGAAAACATGTAACAGGTGGTACAATTCGTATAATTTAGCATCCGTATATTAAATTAATTTTCCATGAGCTTGGCAATCAGTGAGTCTCCAAAGCTGTTAGGGTCATTTAAATAATCCCACCTGGTTCATGCTGAGCTTTTTTTTTAATTTGAAACCAACAAAATAATCGTATCCAAAGTTAGTAGTCTACATTGTGTACAGACATGGCATTATTTCGTTGTAATGTCAGATTAAACAACCCCAAGGGGACTGGGTTTCATGTTCCATGTCAAGTGTTTCATAGCTGTGAAATCAATAGAATCCTAAACAAAATTTAGCGAGAAGCACTTTAGAAATGTAAGTTACAGAGTATAAAAGGGAAAGGCCCTTTTAAGGAACTGCATCTTCTACCTTAAAGGCTTTAAGAAGTACCACAAACACCGGATAGTTGTAATTGGGACACAAGTCACCTTTAGTTAATGAGGGAGCTGCTTTTGACATCTGACCTTTCCATCTATTATATAGAGGCCGAGCTCAGCGTCCCAACAGCCCGTCAGTCATGCTATAATTATGATATCTGATAGCTCCATTGAGTCCTTCAGAGAGTGGTATCTGTGTTTATCTGAAGTACTGTTTTGTTTTTTATTATAATTGTTAGTCACATGACAAGAATGGGATAATTAAGAATTCTGAAGGCCTCAGCTCCAGAAAGAAGCTGGCTTTGAGCTGTACACTTTGGATAATGGATATTAATATCTGTGCCAATAATACTTATTGTTATCAGGCGTTGACCTAGGCAGTGCCTCATCTAAGGAATGAATAATGCAGGAAGCCTGAAATAAACAGCAGTGTCAGATTCCATGCTCTGCGGCAGCCAGCCACCTTCGTACCCCACTGCTGAGCAAACAGGACACACACTGGGAAGCTGACCTAGGTCACATACCTGCCAGGGATCCAGAACAGTCCATCACAGTTAAACGTAAGACATTATCTCGTGCATAGAGTGAGGGGGCTTCCAAAAGTGAACATATTACTCTGGAGTTTTTAGAATATTTTTGCTTGAGAAACCAATACTTAAAGTTTCTTACCACCTCATGATCACTCATTATTCCCTAGAAAGCATAGAAGCAAAGCACTGTACCGCTTTTTGTCCTCGTTCTGTATCATACAGTTCATCTTGTTACCTTAATTTCTTCTAATTCAGATTTACTGTAGAAAACCATGTCTTTAAGTCCTTTAATTAGTCTGCAGCTATGCATAGCATTTTACTTATTTTAAGTTTAATATTTAATACTTTTTCCCAGTTCTATATTTTATTTTAACTATTACATGTATAGCTATAATAATAATAATTGCTTACACTCATATAGCGCTTTTCTGGACACTCCACTCAAAGCGCTTTACAGGTAATGGGGACTCCCCTCCACCACCACCAATGTGCAGCATCCACCTGGATGATGTGATGGCAGCCATAGTGCGCCAGAACGCCGCTCACCACACATCAGCTATCAGTGGGGAGGAGAGCAGAGTAATGAAGCCAATTCATAGTACTGTGCATTATCACAGAAATGTCCTATTTCATTCAGACATATATGCAAAAATGAATAAATAATCTACTAGGCTATTAAAGGGAGACTTCAGATGATGCCTAATGTGTATTCTGTCTCTGCAGTCTGCAGGCTGATAATGAAATTAATTGATAGGCAGATAAGAAAAGTAGCAAACAGGGGGCCAATCGACCCATCTAATCCATTTGGATCTTAGTAGCTTAGTAGTAAAGTATTGGCTTCAATAACAAGGCTAGTTAGCTCATTCCATGCTGCCACAACCCTTTGCATATAGATGTTTTCATGTGCTTCTACTTGTCCACTTGTTCACGTTTCACTGTTGATTCTGAAGACGTCCATGGGGTTGTCAATGCCATTGAGGATTTGAGAATGCTTTGATCAGGACCCCTCTTACTCGTCTTTGCTCAAAACTTAAAAGACTCATTCCTTTCAGCCTGTCAGTGTAGTTCATTCCTCTAAGCCTGGCATGTATCAGGCTGATCTTCTCCGGACCAGCTCCACAGCAGCAATCCCCTTTTTTTAACATGGTCCTGTTTTTGGTCCCAAGCTCAGTGCAGAAGCGCTCGGCTCTGTTTTTAAAGTTTGATTGTTATAATTGCAGTAAAAAAAAAAAAGGTTAGAAGACAGACTTTTAAAAGTGTGTGACCCTAATTACTTATCTAAACAGACACTGTGGAAAATATGGTGGGGACCCCTGAGATCCCTCGTAGGATAAATGTCATCGATAAGTTAAAAAACTGATGTCAGAAAAACTGAAAAGCAGCTGTGGGAATAGTCTAGCAGTGCCTGAAACTCCATACCTTCGAAAAACAGACTGGTCTAAGAACTTGGATATGTTATTAAAGCAGACAGCTTTGATGAAAACAAATGTTCACACCAGAAGTTTGGAATCATTCAAGTTATTGTTTTGTTGGTTGGTGAACCAATACATGGTGCAACGATATAGAAAACACATCTTTTTGCTTGATTTCACAATTTACAATTTTGGCGTGTACTTTAGAAAACATGAAAAAAACGTTTGATCCGTTGCTGTCTATTTGTCTTCATCTGTTTCCACTCTCACAATGAAAACTTATAAATATTTTTGGAATGAAACCCAAAAGCTTTCAAGAAAGTACTGCAGGAGGTGATCCTGTGCTCCTGGGAGCAAACTGAATCAAAACAAATGGGGATTTGAGATGAGTGATACACACCATGTGGACATGAGGAGGAGCTAACATAGAACCTAGGCCAGCCAATAAATTATTTATTGAAATAGAGGCATAAATTCTTGGCTGAAACAAGTTCTTGGCTGAGGTCGATGTGCAAGGTTTGATTCCTTAATTGAACGTGCTTCAGTTACAAATCAGAAACAGAAACAGGCGTTTGGCACGAAAAAATATCCTGTGGTCATTTTAAGGAAAAAACAGTTGTCATAAGTTCAGGCCAGCTCTAGTTTTTTTTTAAACAAAATTTGTGAAATTTGAGAAAACACTTTGCCGAACTTTATCTCTCCGTGTAGTTCCTGTGGTGTAGCTGTGTGTTTGTGTAAAGCAGCTGCTGTGAGGTGTGTTTTGGCTGTGGCATTATTGTAAAGGCATTCTTATCTTTGATTGGGAGAAAAGGTCTGCGAAATGAATTGCCCTGTCTGGTAGAAGTTCATACAGGCAGATACGCCTGCCATTTGGGTTATAACAGTAGTGTGGAGTTATGACAGGACAGCAAAGCTGCTTGATTTGTAAACTGCCCTCAGGGCCTACACAGTCTGCTGCACTGCTCAGCCTGCTGCTGTATTGTAGCGGATAACAAAACCAACCAAGAACACATTCCCAAACTGTGTGGCTTAATCCAAAAGTGTCAGTAAAAAGTTCACTTTTTCCTGAGGTGTGTATAGCAACAACAATGGCATGAGAGGGTGAAGGCCGTTGTACAGTCTGTATACTCTCTGGGCAGTAATCAAGATGATTTTCTTTGCAGTTGCAAATACAAATCGGAGCTCCTTGAACCATCCGCTGTCGGGTGGAGCAGGTTGCTGACCAACGAGCACCGTGCTGTGGTCTTCCCTGACTGGGCAGGATCACTGCAGCTAGGAATCGCTTCATCTGTAATGTAACGAATCTGATTTTCTCTGTAATATCTCTACAAGCCTTTCTGAGCATAGATTGTGAGCTTCTTGTTTAAAAATAAACCAACTATTTTGTTAAGAGGCTTCTTTAATCAAATGTCTTTAATGTACAGATACAGGATTTTCACATTCTTATTCCATATAATACAGTAGGTACAAGAGGACACTGTTTCTCAGTGACAGATGTAAGAAACCCATTAGCTGTGTGACAGTATGTTACTGCAGTGACCTTAAGGAGAGGAGTAGCAGCCCTGGCGACGGCACAAAGCCTGCCCAGTGGAGTGATAGTAATTTCATGGTACAGAGCCTCTATTAACCTTGCCAATGTGGAAGAGTTACCTCTGCGTGCCACTGCCTTCAGGTGTTCAAATAATGAAGGAATCTTGGGATGCCTCTGAGGCGAGCACTTCAGCTGTAGTCACCTTTGTGATATTCCAGACGTGTCGTGTCATGGTTGGGGAGATGACACTAGCACGAAAATTAAACAATAGATGTGTAGCATGCTTCCCAACCACTTGTTGTCTTTCCTGCCTGCCCTGTCCATTTTCCACTGCATTCATTTTCAGGCAGGATTTAATTTAACAAGGCTGTACTGTATTACTTGTTTGTTGTTTGCTTCAATCAACTTGTGGTCAAGGTTTGCAGTGAGGTGAAAGAAAAACCTTACAGTCATCTGTTCTTTATGTACATTTTTTTAAGGTAACCAAAATTCCTCAGGCTCAAATAAATGAGAACAAAAATAAATGTATATCCTGTTTATCTTCAGTAACACAGATTAGATGTGTTAGGTTAGAATTAAGTCACATATTGTAGAAACTGAGCCGGAAGAAATATTACTGTATTATCACATCAGTGAGGCATCGGGCAGCTTTAAGGGGAAATATAGCTCCTTCGGGATTTTTCAAAGTGTTGTTGGTAGGCCAGATCAGAGATAAATAATTGTGAATTTACAATGTCATAGTAGGCAAGTTTTAAGTTAAGACATAAATATCAGTTTATTAAGAATGTTTCACAGCTCTAAGCGTCAATGTCACCAGTGAAATCCTTCATTTTACCTTAACCTAATGACCACAAAAATAACATGTTTTGGGTGACACATTGGCACAGTGGTTAGCATTGGCATTTTTATGTTCTCCCTGTGTTTGTGTGGGTTTCCTCCCACACTCCAAAGACATGCTGGTAGGTTAATGGGGTCCTGGGAAAACTGGCCCTGGTCTGAGTGTTGGTCTGTGTCTGGCCTGCGATGGACTGGCTTCCCATGCAGGGTGTATCTTGCCTCGCGCCTGTTGCTGGTCATGTGAGGCCCCGGCTCCCCCACGTCCCTGTATTAGATAAAGCAGTTAGGAAATGAATGGAGGAGATTGTGCTGTGATAATAATGTATGTATATATTATTATTGTATATATAAAATAATGTAATTATATTTTTGTGCTCAGACAGACACCCATAGTGTCAGGATAACATTAAAGCTGCAAATTTGCCTGTGATCTATTGAACTGCATTAACTACTTCCAAACAATATTAGACCTTAATATGCCTTGAAGACAGCCGTACATCTCCTACACTTCATGGAAGAAAGAATATTGACATGAAGCTCACATGGAGCTCATCTTGCATGATTGGAGAGGTGTTTATGGAGGGCTCCCTTGAGTGTTGCTGATCTGCAATATAGAAGACTGGTGCCATTTTCCTTTCCCTCATTCTCTGGACATCACCTGATCAATAAGAGCTTATCATTGCCTTTTCATTAGGGCCCTTCACTCCTCCATCAATTATATGCCAATAGAAACCCGTTCAGCCTGAAAATGCCTTTCTCTGTTGGAGTCAAGGTTTCATGGGTTGTGTCTCCTCAGTCTTCACATTTGACAGATAAGAGGAGTCTCTTGCAGTTACTTTCTACTAACCACCTCTTTCACATTCAGGAAAGAAATGGAATAGCAGAGAGTTTCTGTTTCAAATCCTGTCAGGACTGGCTATGGGCATAAATTAAAATGTAGAGCAAGTAACCATGAATATTTATCTTAAATGAATAAGTAAACCTATTTAACGTTTATGTTTGGCCCCTTAAGTATATGTTGTATGTGCTGTGCCCTGAATTTTAACTTTATGATCACGTTAAACAAAAAGATTATGCCTACAGAATGAAGTATTATTTGGTATTCTTTAGAGTGTTTTGTTGGCTAATAAACTCACGATAACCGCTCTTCCAGGATTTGCTGTCTCACAGCTGACATCAGCTGTGTAGATTATGATATATCTACGTACTCTCATTTTTCATATCTTAAATAATGTTGACAATAAATCATCTATCCTATTTTCTTTTTTATTGAGATTCTATGCTGTGCCTCAAAAAATCTTGCAGTTTTTTTTTCCTTCACAAGTTGTGTCAAAAGGTAAACTTTTTTGGTCCAAATAAGCATTAGGTGCTACTTCCGTCAAATGTGATGTCTTTAGTAATGATCAACTTCACATCTTTCAGCCTGTCGTCTCTCATTGGGACCGTGCTGCTACATTTGAAATTGTGAAAAAGGTATATACTTCTCTTTCATTCCTTACATATTAACTACTGTAGTTGTACAGTTGTCTCAGAGAATTGGGTGATATGGCTGGCTTAGGGATAACAATTAGGATTTCTTGCATTTATTCAGATATCTTCATCCCAAAGGATGGCGATTTGTAATGGGGACATCCCTGAAGGCCAGATGTCCAGTCTGTCTGTGCAAGCTGTCCTTCTCCTTGCTGGATCATCAGTGGGAACACCTTGTGTGATCTAGGAACAAAGTTGTCAGATATTTCTAAACATTGGTTTAACCAAATCCAGTTTGATTTCAAGAATCTCATATCTTTGATACCATGCCACTGCAATTCCTTTATTCTCTGACCACAAAATGTAGGTTTCTAAGTGCACTGTAAAGCAGTGATATTACAAGTGGCCAGCGAGTGTCAAGGCACAGAAGTCATGTCCTCACACTCCAGACTGGTCTTGCCCTACGGCTGGGGGCATGAGCTGAGCTGTGTGTTAGTGTTCGTCTCCGAAACAGAAATAAAGCGATTTTAACTGAACAGATGCAGACACCCGTGTGTTTTGGACTGTCAGAGGAAAACAGTGAATACCGTCGTCTCCCGATTTGTAGTTTGGGACAAGGGAGTGCTGTTGAACTGTGGTGGCCTCTCCTCTTTTTGATTTCGATTTCAATGTTTTGGGTTTTTTTTTTTGCTATTAAATTCTATTTTAGCATCTTGGTATTGTGTTATTATTCTTGCAGTGAATTTTGTGGATTATTTTGAACTACTGTACTGGGCTATTTAGAACTACTGGATTATTGATGTATTGGATGCAATCACGTTTACCGGCTACTGGGGTTGTTGCTGGTAGCTGGCCTAGTGTGAGGTGTTTATTTTTTGCAGATTTTTTTTTTCACATGTTGCCAAAGACACAAGAATGTTTTATCCTGAGGAATATATGGCAGAACATTTTTCACGCACTGTATGTTACATACTGAAGATCAGAAATTACTCCATTTGACTCAGTCTGGCATACTGAAAGGTTCCTTGTATCCCACTAAAAACTGGTCTGCACGCCACACTTAAAAGCAGCTAGTATGACCATCGCTAGACTGTCTACAGTACAATCCTTGTGGTGTGTCATGCAAATTAGTGAAGTGAAAGAAGTTAGTAAATAGTTGTAATATTGAGGAAGTTGGAGATGTTTTTAATGATTTAAGGAGATCTGAAAGTTTCTTGTTAACCAGAACTAATTATAGCATCCCATAGGGATGCTGGATCCACAAATGTGTTCAGTGCTGGAAAAGAAATTGATTGCCGCAACCTGCCAGCCCACAGTTAACCTTGAACGGAACTTTTGTGTGAGCGAGTCCACTATGTCCAGTCAAACTTAACTCTGTGCTTTCCTAACACAGGCAGGTCTGTTAGCTGTTTTCACAGTCAGAGGCCTTGTGTTGAACCTTAGGAATTA
This sequence comes from Lepisosteus oculatus, assembly GCF_040954835.1. Classification (NCBI taxonomy): domain Eukaryota; kingdom Metazoa; phylum Chordata; class Actinopteri; order Semionotiformes; family Lepisosteidae; genus Lepisosteus; species Lepisosteus oculatus. The sequence continues at coordinate 23,379,380 of NC_090705.1, forward strand.
AGCCAGTGAAAGGAGACTTTAATGAAAAATCTGTCCTGAATTCAGGACGAAGTATAGGATGCAGTTCCTTTCACAGGGAGGTGTGGTTATAATGAACAATATTCCAAGCCGTGTTGTGGAGCACTACAGTCTTTCTAGAAGCTGCTTTTTGGGGTTTGGATCAATAACCCACTAGCCAGCCTAGCACCAGAACAAGCACAGTGAACTTGAATTAACTGCCTTTGTTTGTGTTATGTCAGAGGCACAGTACTGTACATCTCTCTAAATTCTTGATTTTCTAGAACGTGGGTAGATTTTGTGATGTCCTTTGGAAGAAATATAAAACAGACTTTGACTGCTTGGCAATGAACCCTCCATGACCTCTATTTTTTATTTTAATAAAAAAAGGAAGAAGTGCTCATATGTTGTAGGAATGCTTTCATTGTTAGAAAAAGATCTCAAAAGTTTTATTACAACAATATATGCAAGCAGTATGACTGTACTTACTGAATGTTGAATATCCTGATGTTATTAGGTTGTGAAATTGTTTCATGAAAGGTGTACATATATTATTCAATTAGATGCCTGACATTATTGGCTTTATGCAAGATACTGTACATAATAACGTAAATTATTATTAATAGATTAATGATTCAGACATTTTTTTCTATGAAAAAAATATTGTGTAATGAAAAAGTTTTTTATTCCCAGAAAGAGAACATTTTTTAATTTGCTGATTGAATATATTGTGATTGTTACTTTAGTGGTACATATTTCATATCTGGCTCTTTAGGAGACAAAGTCTGGCTGACATCCACCCCGATTCTGCAGTCAAATGTCATCGCTCCCCGAAAACTTACAAAGGGGTTTGGGGAAATATGGGATAAGATACCCTGCCATGTTGTTGAAGCCGATATCCTGGTTTCTTCCAAGAAATGGCTGGATAAGATCCTTGAATTAATTAACTGCTGACAACAAAACAGGATAGATGAGCTGAATGGCCTCTTCTCATTTGTAACTCTTCTTTCTTCCGATTTGGAGTTCATGGACATTTTTTACAAGTGGGACTGCTGGCAGTCCATAAAATGTTAAAGCTCTCATGATTTTGTTCAGAAAAGCAGGGGTATAAGTTGCACTCTAGGCTTGAACAATCAATCCTCCCTAACTGTTCCCCTATATCCAATGAGTAAAATAAATTCTCACATCTCCACCTGATGTGCTGTGTAGCACTTGGGCATCTTTTAGGTTGAAAAGAGCATTATAAATAAAAACAATTACACCTTTTATACAGGATGTTTGACATTAAGACCATGTCTTTTGAGTTGCACCATCTGATCCTCAGTTGTTCAGTCTCTACTCTCTCATTATTTCAAGGAAGTGCTTGATCATTCACAGCCTGTAGAGTTCTTGTATGACCAACAGCATGGCTTCTCTTTTCAAAAATACCGAGAGGCCTGGCTTGAAAAGCTTTTATCTTGGGTCTCTCTGGATATGTTGTTCAGTATAGAAATTCACTGCTTCAGATTTAGTTATATCAGTATTCCTAAAAATGTCACAGATCTAATAGATAGCCAGTGCATCTGACCTCTTTCAAATTTGACAACTTTATTGTTACAGACGGATCTTAGCCATGCAAGCACCTCAAGATATGGTTTAGACTCGTAGGACTGCTGTTGGACTGGACTGTTGGACTGTTGTTTTGACTCCACTGGCATTGCTTGTCTCACATGAAAGATTTGCAGAATGGATGGTTCATCAGTTGTGATTGATAAGCTAAAAAGCAATGTTGATATACTGCATTTGTCTCAAGACAGCTATTTTTTTAGATTTGTATGGCTAGGCACAATTCTTCATGGTTGTTTACATATTTAATTTGTTAATCGAGTTAGCTTGAGTTAGAATTATTGTCACATGTAGAATTACAATCAGACCTCTGATCAGACCTTGAACTGTTTTGACACAGTTGTCTGTTAAGTATATGTTGGATGTATAATACAGCAACCCCACCAATACAAAAGATACTGTTATTATTTCATCAGATGGTTTTACTGACCCGTCCCCCAGGGTGCTGTAAGAGCGTATTTGTAACTTATATTCTTATGTATTTAAAACTCTTTGTGATGACTTTATTGCAAAGTTTGAATTTGTTTTGTTTGAATGTTGTGCCTTCCTCTTTAAAGCACGGTTGTGAGGGTGTAGGGTTATTTGCACCTCTGTGAAATTCCTGACTACTAAAATTTTCTTCAAATAGGTGAAGCCTGACAGTCCTAAGGCCTGCCTGACCACGCTGTGTATTCAGTGTATTGATCTCCAGTGTCCTGTTGTGCAGATAATGACTTTTTTCTCAGCAGGGCAGGCTGGTGGGGGGGGGGGGGGGGTGTACTGCAGACTTCCCAGAAACTTTGTGCTCTGCCTTGTGCGAGAGGGAAAGAGAGGTGAGGGAATCTGTTAAGTGGGAGTGGAAGTGGATGAAGAGCTGTGGGAGAAGCTCAGACCTCAGTACACCATATTTAAGTAAGAATGAAGCTACTCAGGAGGATATAAACCCTCCCACGGGAGTGTTTGAATGCAGCAGCTATAAGAGACTGCCAAACTTGTTTAAGTTTGTCATCACTTAACATTGCTGGGGCTGTAGTGTTGCATAAAATATCTACTAGAACATGGAAATGGAAGAGTTGCCCTGTTGTGGACTGTACTTCTACTGAATAGGGTGTTTCAGTACCCTGTGGTGGGCTTTTTGTAATTTGTCATCTTTGGGAATTTGTCTTTGGAGTAATTCGGATCTTCAAATTTCAATCCTTCATCAGGACAGCAGGATAAAAATGGATTTGTGTATAGTTTTTGTGTGCCAATGAATTGACATCTGGATTCCATTTTGTGTGTGTGTGTATGGGAGATGTGTTTGAAGTCCTTGAAGTAAGTCACAAGAAAGCAATGCAGCCACAGTCTCCTGTGTATTGTTTTTGAAATGTACTTGAGCCTGTACTCCTTAGTTTAAAAAAGCAAAGCTCATATTGTTTGACTTTTTTAGGAAATACCTAGTTTTTCAAATAAATAAAGAGCATGGAGCATCCTTTCCAGATGGTATTGATTTTGTATGGTGATTTCATGTGAGTTGATTGTTATCCTGGTAAAATTTCAAATGCATATCAACATGGTAAGCATTGAAATTGCAATTTCATTTTTTGTAAAGAGGAGCAAGGAAGAACAGTACTTGGTACAATTAACATAATCAAACAGATGTTCAGAATCATCCTGCAATAACTGAGGTGTTTATATGGCTCTTATACTAGTTTATCCTTCTTTTTCTGGGTGGGTTTCTCGAGTGTTAAGTTCCTAAATTTATGATTTCTCATGTTCTCCTGCTTGCGTCTGACAGGTGTCACCAAGGTAGACTATGGAGACATCTCCAACAGAGTCATCCTGAGGCAGAAGCTGCAGTGCAAGCCCTTCTCCTGGTACTTGGAAAATGTCTACCCCGATTCGCAGATCCCCCGGCACTACTATTCCCTGGGAGAGGTGAGGCCCCCGGACAGTCCCCCACACACAGACACATGGGCAGGCCTTCTGTCCAGCACTGAAGTGACGCTGATAGTGAAGAGATGACGCTGTCGACAAACAGCGATACAAGTGCAGAGTAAGAGACAGATGATAGAGGAAAAGACAGATTTCATTTTGAATATCAATCAATAATCAATAATGTCCATGTTATGTGTGCAATATATAATGATATTATTATTGATTATTGATTGCTCATGTAATAATTCTGCATGCCAGGTATGGTGTAAGACTCACCTGAATGACAGTTGAAATGTTGTGGTCAGTGGTTCTGGTTTCTAGTATGAGTCCGGTTTCTTACAGTATAATGAAACACTTCATGGCCCACAGCTGGGTGTTTGATCACATGTCATGAGATCAGATTCAGGGTAAAATGGCCTTGACGTGCTCAGGGGAAATTGAAGCTGTGGCAGCATGAATAACTGGTTCGGCCCCCTGCTGATTACAAAGCTATTGGCCTCAGTCTAGCAGAATTGAGACAATAGAAGGACCTTCTGGAACAGCACTTGTATTGTGCTGGATGGTAGAAGACTCAATGTCTGTCCACCTGGACAGTCACTCCTCCTGCCTCTTATTCACATCGGGAGCCCAAGGCAGTGATGAGACATTGGGTAACAGCAGAAGGACAATTACAGTCCTCAGTAATGGCAGATTAGGTTCATAGATGCCAGGCACGACGAAGACGCCCACTGTAACTCGGGCCCGTCTGATCCTTCCTACACTTTACCAGTTCTTCACCATCATCCGACAGTGCGGATTCAAGACGGTGCTGGGTAAATTATAGGAAAACTAGTTAATTTAGAATAGTTGGCATGTTGATGTTGATGTCCATGTTAATCAGCCTTGTTAATTATCTTTGAAGTACATGTGGCATCTTAGATTGATTATCTTTGTCATGTGGAGTCTGGACTACTCCAGCTGTTAAATGGCAGACCCTGGTGTTTTTACAGCTTTGGGTTGAAATGTAGTTTTTTTTTTTACTCCTACTTTTATGCTGATTTACTCTCATCCTACATAACTGTAGTAAACCTGCCATGGCCAGGAAGTGTACGTCAGTCCCTGCAGAGTGTGCCCATTGGTATTCAGAGAGGCAGCACTCTTCAATGCCTAATTTAAGTCAGACCGACCATTCAGTGACTGCTGTAAAAGCATTAGGAAATCTTTTTTAAAATTTATAATAGATTTTTTAGAAGACAGCAATTGAACAGGGCTTTCATTTTTATTCAGTGTAGAAATCGGTAAATCTCATTAATTACCCTCTCCCCGGTTTCTCTATCAGCCTTGTACACATTGTAATTACATTCCAGCAGTTCCTGAGGATGCCATACATGAAATATATTCTCAGTGTTGCTTTAATGGCAACATAAAGCATATTCAAAGTGATGCTGCTTTCAGCTTGAAATATCTTGATATTTCTCTCTTTAATTGCCCTAGTCATTACATGAAGCCATTTAAAATGCAGTAGAGGAATATTGTTCTCTGTGTAATAAGGATTAAAGACTCTTCATGGTTTTCTCTTATATTATTCTGTGAGAATTTTACTTTTTACAAAGTACGTTCACAGGTGATTTTGGCTCTTTGGTAAATGTAGTAAAATAGCTTCACTGATGGGTCCCACAATACTTGATGTTTTTTCAATATAAAAACATATTGTGATAGGCAAAAAAAAATGTATGAAGCAAATGTCAGCAAGTTTAGTCAAGTAGGCAGATAGCCTACAGTGAAAACTTTTAAATCTAGTGTAGTACAATTTAATTACCCTTTCTGCCTGAGGCAGAGTCTGAATAGTAGATGAAAAGAGCATTTGAATGCAGTGAGAGGTAACCTACAGTGTTACTCACAATTAATTAACCCACAAAGGACCTGTATATCATTCAAAGAAGCTCAGACTCCAGCTGGCTCCCTTCCACAGCAGTCGATATGTATTCTGGCAGAAATATTACAGTGCAGCAGCAACTTGGTGGGTATTTAGTTGAGATGTTTTATTGAAAGACCTCAGGGCTGTAATGATTATTGTTGCTTACAGAGCTGCCCGTACCACAGCACAGTGTTCATACTGTGTTCATCAAGTGTTTGTCCTAAAATATATTGAGGCGTTTTCTCCGATGATTGCACATACTGTAAATACTCTTTGAATCATCCTGAGCTTTGATGTAATTGTCTACTCCCATAGAGGCAGGGTGAGAATGCAGCACTGATGTCGCTGAAGTCTCGAAGTTTTGAATGATTTAGGGAGTAATCGTGATCAAGTATGACACGAGTAGAAACAGTAGTAAAATAACGTGCACCAGGGCACATGTATTTTATTGCTGACCTGTCCCTGAGAATACTCTTCTCGGGATCAAAGGGACAGCTTCGAGTTAATAATAATAATAATAATAATAATTAATAATTGCTTACACTTATATAGTGCTTTTCTGGACACTCCACTCAAAGCGCTTTACAGGTAATGGGGACTCCCCTCCACCACCACCAATGTGCAGTCCCACCTGGATGATGCGACTGCAGCCATAGTGTGTCAGAATGCTCACCACACACCAGCTATCAGCTATTAAATCATTTGAATAGGAACAATCTTCTGTGAACCCCAGCCAGGGGCAGAGTAATGAAGCCAATTCATAGATGGGGATTATTAGGAGGGCATGATTGGTAAGGGCCAATGGGAAATGTGGCCAGGACGTCGGGGTTACACCCCTACTCTTTTTGAGAAATGCCCTGGGATTTCTAATGACCACAGAGAGTCAGGACCTTAGTTTTATGTCTCATCCGAAGGACGGCGCCTGTTTACAGTATAGTGTCCCTGCCACTATACTTGGGCATTAGGACCCACATGGACCGCAGGGTGAGCGCCCCCTGCTGGCCCCACTAACACCTCCAGCAGCGACCTTAGTTTTTCCCAGGAGGTCTCATATCCAGCTACTGACCAGGCTCACACCTGCTGAGCTTCAGTGGGTTGCCAGTTGTGATTGCAGAGTGATATGGGTGCTTAGTTTCTTGGTGTTTCATGCGGAGATGTATGCAATGTAGATCTTTTTGCCTGAAAAAAATTGTGAAATGGACACTTACTTAAAACATAACTCTAAAAAGAAAAGAAAGTTATGTCACCATTAACAGTAATTCCGCTGGGGTATGTATAAACAGACACATTGTACATTTACATAGACATGCACTACCCAGGTTATGTAACAATTGACTTAATGAAATTTAACTTTTCATAAAAGCACCACAAAATATGTAATGTATTTTTTCATAATTTTCAAGTAGTCCCCTTGCACAGTATGACTGTATAGTGCTTCCTTAAGTAGCTTCCATTAGCTATTTAATCTGTCCATTTTCATTTTTATTTCTTCAGAGTCTATTTAATCCATAAATGTTTTTTTTCCCCATTTTATTGTAGAATACAATGTATTCATTATATTACAAAATGTGTATGTCAGAGTTGCTCAAAAGAAGAATCTGACTGGCATAAAATGTGAATTGCACAACAGTTTCTCAAAATGAACTATTACGTACTGTAAATCAAACATTATATATATATACACAGTACACAGTTTTTATGTGTTTGCATGTATCTGTATGAATTTTGGCTTTATTTTGTATTGTGTGTCACAGTTGTATGTCATGTTGCAGCCTTTGCCATGTCTCAGGACAAGTTCTATCAACAATCATCTGTATCAGAATGCCACCCCACACAACAGCTAGGCCTCAGTAACAGCTTAATCGAAAAAGAGGAAGAAAGTAAATTCACAGGCATAATTTATTCTGCAGAATGACAGCTTCTGCTTCAGAGGCTATCACCAAACTCCCAGCTCAGAAATGTCAGAGAGCCGAGATGTAAGCGAAGTCGAACAGTGTGATTTAACGGCTTGTAGGCACATTTACATTCAAATAATAGTCTGCCATTGCCCTCCACAGGGACCAAAATGCCACGGGTATTTATATGAACCACGAAACACCATTAACCAAACAAGACCTAGGCCCAGGTCCCAGTTTGCTTTTGATTAGGGAAAAAAAGAAAGATGTTAAGTGTGATGAAGACCTGAAAAAGGTCTGTGTCAGATATGGTCTCAGGGGGCATCATTTTCAGAGTGTTGAGACCTGCTTTTTAGCCTGCTGAATAAGAATACATCTGTTAATGTGTGGATTTCCACATCAAGCAGCAGTCCATGCAATCTTTAATACCATGATGTTGCTGTGGAGATTTGTCAGTAGAAGTTACTTTGCAGGATGAATTGAGCCCCGTGTCTGGGGGAGCCCCAGTTTGGGTATATGCCATGCTGGGGTGCTTCATTTTATGGCGCCTCATCAGGTGGGTTTATTCAAGAGGATTGTATTGGTGAAAGATTTTTGACCTGACAAACTCTGACAAACAGAGAAGTTGTGAGTCTGGCTGGCCTACTTAGACATGAAGTTACAAAGAGCCTTGTAAAAGCCCCTGTTATTTATCACTGTTAGACTGTAAAGATAAAAGTCAAATCATGATTATTGTAACTACGGATCTGAATTTGCAATGCTGACTATCTGTTTTAGGATGATAATAAAATTAGTGTTTGCCACACTCCCTGTAACAAAAAGATAAAACATGTCTAAGAACTCTGGAATTAAAAAAAAGATTGGGATGAGTCAGATAGCAACTTTAAGGTGGACTTCTTCTTATGGACTAATGTAAGACTTTGTAGTTTTACTACCACCATCTCTGTTGGCAGGTAAATATTTACAATCTACAAAAACATAAAGTTAGGTTAATGGGCTTCTGAGAAAATTGGCAGTTGTGTGTGTGTCTGTGTTTGTGTTTGCCTTTAACAAGTCACAGTCAGTCAGTCTGCTCTGTCTACAGTTGGTTTCCTGGTGGGATTGGGATGGGTGTTGTGCTCACCAGAGTCAAGGCCCTTCTCATTGTGTTTATTAATTCTGCAGCCTCCTTTGATAAGTGTATCAACAGCTGACCAGGCCATCTAATTATTGCTCAATTGATAGAAGAGGAATAAAAACCTTACCACAGCAAATTTCTACATGTTTTGTCCCCCGTATAGGTGAATAGGTCCTATATTTTGATGAAGGGATGAGCTAATAATAGTAAGGTTTATTTGGGACTACAGTAAAAGAAGCCTTTTCCCCTTTTCAGATCCGCAATGTGGAAACGAATCAGTGTCTGGATAACATGGCCAGGAAGGAGAATGAGAAAGTGGGAATCTTTAACTGCCATGGCATGGGGGGTAACCAGGTGAGTCTCATGGTCCTCTTCTCTTTCATCCTGACGTCTGGGGTCAGCCTGATCCATATTGTGTTCGGCATGGTTTTGTTTTAAATGAATTATCTAAACATTTGAAGAGACTTCCTGGACAGCACTCAAAACTTTTCACTCCAGTGTGGAAATGTATTCAGTTGTTACAGTCTCCACACAAAATCTGATGACTGTTCAAAAACCATAGAAATAAGAGACAAGATAAGGATCTTTTTCATCTTTCCTGACCCACATTGTCTGCTGCTAGACTTGTACCTTTCAGCATTTATTGCTGAAGTCAGAAAATTGGCAGCAAATTTTGCTGTGGAGCAGAAAGCTACACAGCCATGTTCGAATTATCTTCCATTTATTCGCTTTTGTGTTTGACTTTCCAGCTGAAACTTGAATGGAACAGAGCTCTTTGCTCTCCCAGGGCACGTAGCTTTGTACAGTAGTTTAAGCCAAAAAAATGTGTGTAAAAATCAGGCATTGAAGTTTAGGGAAAAAAGTGCCCTGTGCTTTTCTAATAAGGACTTTTTTTTAAGTTATTGTTTACTTAATTGGGACTACATAACAGTGCCGTAATTAAAAAGCAAACATTACGTGAGATAACAACATGCCCCAAAACCATAAAGCAAAGTTTTCTGTAATCCATTGTTACTGATAATCAATTCTCTAGTCCTTCATGGTGTCTTCATTCACTTTCACTGGACTTCTCTCTACCTGGAGGTCTGCTCTTAACTGTAGCTGTCCCATGTTATGTAATGAACCATACTGAATAATAATCATAATCACAGTCATTGTAATGTCCCTGTACATGTCATGTAAAAATGCTAGTTAAAGGTCAGGCATGTTGTTAAATCTCTTTGTGTAGTGTTTATGAAAGAGGTATGATAGTGTTATGGAGCCTCATTTAAGTAAAGCGTCATCAAAAAAAATCTAATATTCTACATTTTTGTGTTTTTGAATTCCTGTCTTCCTGCCACATTGTAATCGAGTTGTTCTCAGCAGTGTTTTATTTTGTGAAAGCAGTGCTACCCCATTTTGAGCCTCTTTCAGGTCTCTAGAGTTCAGCTGGATTGAGGCAGGCCAGTAATTGGATGGGGTAACCTCTGCAGGAGATGTGTATTTTGTTTCGTGTGTCCCTGAAATTGACAAAGGCGAAAATGTATCTTCAACGATTAGAGCAAAGCAGTGCTGTGCTACATCAATGTGCAGAGTGTCCTTGACATTCCTTGTCTGAGAAACAACAACTAGCAATTTGCCTTTTTTCTGTGAGACAGATGGAATGGTTTTAATGAAACCAGATAGGACAACCAGAGGTTTGCATATTTGCACAGAATCCGTGACAGCATTCAACTGTGGTACTCGAGAACAGCTGAGTACTTTGATTTTCAATCCACCTGCTAAGTGTAAATAACCTGATTACTGTAATGACTGGCTTCATGAGATTGCTTAACCAGTTATTAAACTATTGGTGATTTCAAGAGATCAATAACTCTTGCAAGAATTTGTGTGAGAGCCATGGTGTACTACACAGGGGAATTAAATGTTTTGCAGTACGTGCCATGAAACAGTGAAACTAAATGTTTCTAGTAAATTAGTGGGGGGGTTTTGTGTGTGATATCGTCTCTACTGGGAAGAACAGAGTTCAGTGCCGCTTGTTTTTTTTTCTCATCCATCCTTTCCTACCTTCCTCCTCTGCAGGTGTTCTCCTACACTGCCAACAAAGAGATCCGGACCGACGACCTCTGTCTGGATGTGTCAAAGCTGAATGGCCCTGTCATGATGCTCAAGTGCCATCACTTGAAGGGCAACCAGCTGTGGGACTACGACCCTGTGGTGAGTTCGGCTCCAGTGCTCCACTGCAAGCCGACAGGAGTGCGTGCTGATCCGCCAGCAGGGCTGGAGAAAGTTACCGTAAAGAAGTAATCCATTACAGTTACAAGTTACTTGTGCAAAAGAAAGCCTTTGAGGATTAAAAAGAGATTGGGAGAGCGGTAAAATCTTTATCACACAACCAAGAGGAAACAGGTTATTAAAAATACTTCCTCCCATCCTCCTTTTAGGTTAAAAAAATATTTTTAGCTGCAACCTGATAATCTAGTGCATTACTTTATGAAAATATCTTTTCCCAATACCATTAACAAGGCAGCTTTCAAAATTGTTGTGATCCTTTGAAAAATACTCACGTTTTCAGCATCTAAAGAATCTCCTGTTCATTTTCCCAAATTATTTTTTATTAAGAAAATAATTTCCTTTTTCACAACGCTGTGAGAAGCTAGAAGATCTTGGTGTGTCTGGAAAGAAAGGCTGTTGCAGGTTTGGTGGATTTTGTTTCTGGTTAGTGCTTTAATTTAACCACAAGAGTCAAACCACAGAGGGCTGCTTCAGCAACAATATAGGGACTGAGCTGTCCTACAGGGCAAAGGGGAGGGCTGGGCTTTCCACTGGTGCTGTGAGCACCGGAGGAGCTGGGACACACTAGATGTGTGTGAGAGTTTCTTTTGTTGTCTTCTTGAAACCTAATATCTATGTATACATATTTATTTTACATGCAATCTGTGATGAGTTTGGGACGCACAAGGTTAACAGGGTGTCTTGAAGATATTAGGAGTGGTACAGTAGTCTACCAGCTTAACACCTCCACCAATGGCAAAATATCTTCAAGACAAGACCAGCCACCATTCCATTTTAGGAATAAAGGAAGAGTACACAAAATAAATAAAAGTAGAATCTCACAGGTAAAGGTAAACACGGTTTAGTACTGAAAAGCAGAGGTTGAAATACTAGCAAGACAGCTGGCCTGTATGGGAGGACTGGATGTGAGGGAAGAATCCTTAAGTATCTCTCCAATACAGTGCATTCTGCTCTGTTCAGCCTCATCACCAACACCTAAAACGCAGCAACCACAATGAAGAACAAAAAAAAGACATGCTAGTAACATAGCTACCTGTACCAAAAGCAATGACTTCCCAGGGCACATGGGCAGAGATTCAGTCCAGATGTCATGGAGCATTTCATTTGCCCTGATCTGTCCCCTGGCAGAGTTTTGTCTGGGTGCAGTTCGTGAAGCGCACAGTGGTCAGTGACTCATTTCTCCCCTCCTTTCACAGACACTCACATTGAGGAGACTGAACTGAATCCAATGACTCTATACAAGCCAAGCTATAAACCGGCGGTATCGCTCTCTCTAGATTTATTCTTTACGGGCGCTGCTTTATGGAGTTTTCGTCATGTTTCTGTTCGATAACAATGTGCTCTCACCAGCGACTTTTTTAACTATTAAGGCAGTTACACAGTCTGCTGGCTATGAGACTCTGAATTGCCCGCTGTTACTGTGCCCAAACACAAAAACTGATTGCTGTTTCTGCTAACAGAAGGGTTGTTTTCTGAGAAAGATTGTGTCCTTGTTGATGTGTTCTCTGGTAACAGAGCACTAAAACACCTACCCCTCTCTTTCTCATTCTTAATGTCACCATTTTGTTTTTACAAGAGTGCGAGAGCTGGCTCAGACTCCTCAGTCTTCCCCTGGTAATTGCTGAGCCGCAGCCCAATTGTCTGCTGTGCCAGACATTGTCTCCGTGAGTGAGGCGCAGGGACAGTGACAGCTCAGCAGAAACTTTGCAAAGGCACACCTCAAAGAAAGCACTTGCTTTACTGAGCCACTGTCAAGTGAAGCAATGAAGAAAATGGAAGAAAATAGGATTTTGTCTGAATGGCCTTTTCTGCTGATCTGGCAGTAGTTTAAAAAAAAAAAACTACTATAGCTCTAATACTTTTCATTCCCTTTTGTAATATTAAAGGATACCACTCTGGGACAGGGTACAGATTGCAGTAAGTGCTCTCCATATTGCTCTCTTGAATGAGTTTTCTTTTTCCTTTCATAACTGTTTTATTAGGCAGGTAGTCTGAAAGAGTGATTTTTTTAGGCTCATTTGGCTTTCAAAGTCCTAACCTTACTCCTTACTCCAGCTCTAACCATAAGACATGTTAAAACTGTGCCATGCCCAGTATTATGTATTATAAAAGTACTGTTATGTTTTGTGTGACGACAGTCCTGAGCAAGTATGAATGTTGTTGTATCACCGCTGTGAAGGTGATACGCCAGCATGTTTTGTAGACTACACGAGAGTGCCCTTGAATACAATGTGGGGAAGCCCATAATTGTTGTGCCAGTCAAATACAGTACTGTATGTCTGTTGCACACTAATCCAGATTCAGTCTGAAGCAAGATAATGTGCTCGTTGTTTTTAAAATGGGGGCAAAGCAAGTTCTCCCCAGGTGTTCTTGCAGTGTGTGGATGCTAATCACAGCAATTCATTTATCATGGCTCTTTATTTTTGTTTATGGGTACATCTTCTGATTATTTTTTAAACTTGTTTTGTTATGCAGTGAAGAAGAACTTACCTCTTCAGTAAGTTTCAGTCGGGGGAATAAAAACATACGGAAAATGCTGGCTTGCCAACTAAAAAAAAAAAGGTGCTAATTAAACAGATTTTGAAGATAGCAGAAAGCATCTGTCCAGGCTGTCTTCTTGCGCTGGCAAAATGTAATCCAGCCACTTCTCTCCAGAAGACGAATTTCTTCAAATCATAACCAAGTGCCTGGTCTCCACCCAGCCTGTAATCTGATTCATTCTCTAGGCTCTTATTGGCAGCTCACTCATGAGCAAATATTGTGAAACACATTTACATGTGAGAACTGTTGTTAAATCCTACCTCACAGAAAATATTAATATTTAGCAAGACTTTTCTGCATGTTAAAGTGGCTTTGAGTTGCCACATGTATTGAAAAGGTCAGCATTTTCTGTCTCCTAAGAATTCTAGAATTTGAGATTTTCAAGCAAGAGGAATCCTTTTGGCTATTTTGCTGTTTATTTTCAGTAATATTTTCAGAAACAGTTCTTGGTGGAATAGTTAAAATGGTAAACTCAATCTCAGATTGCAATGAATTCTCTTTTACTAGATATTTTACCGTTTTCACTACTTCCTGATATTTCCTGCTTAAGATGTTTGGTGGTTCTGTTCCCTAGAATTTGAAGGCCATCAATGGTATTTTAAAGACTAAATATAACCCATATCTTGTAGAAAACTTCAATTAAAAGAATCTCTTTTTAACTTGTGCCATTCTTCATGAAGCCACAAGCTATTTCAAGAAGGACGTGTGATTGAAGGTGCTGGATTTCACATTCTGGGAAGTGAATTTTCACTATAGACTGAAAAAAAGTTAAATAAAGGCAGGAGCAGGATAATGAACATATTTCCCACACGACAGATTCCCTTTAAAGACAGCAGTGGTAACTGGGCCATGTGCAATGTATTTCTAGCCCATTTTTTTTGTCAATTTCAGCAGATAATTTCCAGGGACAGTCAATCACACAGCTGCTTTCTGAAATTAGCACTTCTATTAGCACTTGAAATTGCCAAACCTAACGTGCCAAGAGAAGTTACCAGAAACTGCTAGAGAAATCAAGTACTGTCTCATAAAGTCCAAAAAGTCACAAAATCAGAGTTAAAAAGTACTACATTGGGGATAAATTATGGAAGCTTGTTTCAATTTCCAGCTAAGCCAAAGAGGTACATTTTGGGCCCTTGATTCTCTCAGTAAAACTTATGGCCCTGCTAAATTGAAAGCATACTGTTATTCTTACTGCTGTTAAACATAACCACATCATGTCAATGAGGAAAGACTGCTTTCAAGTCTTTTTGACAAAAAATCTGCAAATAATAATTTAAATACATTTAAATCAATGCAACATTTAAAGCTTTGGAGCTTCATGGAAGAGCACATTGTAGTAACTTCCTGATTTCTGTAAATATACAGTATACTTCAGAGAGCTTTTTATCGTTCCCGCTGGCCTTCTTAAAGTTACCCCTCTCTGCCTGAACTGATGTGCAGTCGAGCTGCTGGTGCAAAATGACAGCTGTGTGTCTCCATGCTGGGTGCTGAACTTCGATGGTGGATGATGTAGGTCTCCCTCATATCTAAAGTGCTTTGAGATCTGTTGAGAATGATAAAACTATTATATCAAATGACCACTAACCTACACAGATGGTGCTGTTACACATTGGTGCCAAGAGTTGGTGAATGTGTTCTGGTTATAACAGCAGCAGTGCTACAGTATATTGCTCGAAGTTCATTTCCAAATGTGTTTTCACACAGAAAGCTTCATCAATCCAGTGTAGAGGATGCTGTGCCCTACCCACGTTACATGTAAAAACAGGACACAGAACCCATGTTTCCAATGTGTCCCAAAATTAGCCCAGTAAGGCAATAACTGCATTATGCTCGGGTCACAAATGGTTTTAATTTTTGTCATCCACTGTCAGCATTCCCAGCTGTTATCCATCTGCTGTGAGGTGTCGAGTGCCACTGTGGTTCGTGGCTTTGCTTTCCGGTTTTGTTGAAATGGCACTGTATCCTTTCATCCTTTAACAACCTTTCACGGTGTCACGATCCTGTCATTGATGAACTGGGTTGGTCATAATGTCTTGGCAGTGTAAAAATTGCTGATTGTAAATGCCCTAGATGGCAAGCAATAGTGCATTGGTTTAGTCCAGCCTCCACATAACAGTGGCACAAAGGTGGTGGCCTTGATAAACAAGTATGTTGGTTCCTCTATGTGTTTTTCTTTCTTGACTTTCTCAAAGTTCAGTCTCTTTCCCTGTCACCTTCCTCCCACACTAATGTAGTGATTTAGTGCTTAAGCACCAAAGTCACTTGAGTGAATCATGGTCAGCTATGAATGATCAACTGATCACAATGACTCCAAAAACAATGATCAGTATCCAAAATCCATATATATATATAATTTCTGCTAATAACCTTGTGTCTGATGTTCGTTATTGAAGTAAATCCTTAAATTGACTTCTTCAGTACCTTTGAGAAATTTGAACTGAAATTGAATCAGATCTCCTCTGATCAGGGCTAAAGTTATCTGGTTCCTTTGGCCTGTTTATGTATGATAAATGAGATTAACTATTCCAACCATAGTAATATCACCTTTATGCCTTGTTCACCAAAACTAAGAACACCATTTGCATTTGTCTTACTATTGCATTTAAAGTTCTAGAATCATTCTCTTGATGTCAGTTTGACACATTGAGCTGTAATCTGTTGCCCTTTTGAGCATTTTCCCAAAAAAACTAATTTCACAAATCATGATAGACACTGAAGTTTTGGATAGGGTCATAGTGGTTTTGTGTTTCCTGAGCTACCACTAACGTCTCACAAGAGACAAATCTAATGTTTGTATAATTTGTACTGTATATTTAACAGGTTTGCAAGAATCTAGAATGAGTATTTAACCTTATACTGTAAGTCACAAAGAGTACTGGTAGTGTATTCCTAATTACCATTTATCTCTCAGGCTGTAATTTTATCTTACAGTCACTTTCAACCTCCATCTCGACCCTAATATAGCTGTATTATTTTACATGTAAAACCTTGAGTGTGCTTGTTCTTTTTCCAAATGGAAGAGTTTTATCTTACAATTAGAGTGCTTTCAATTTATGCTGCCTCCTACCCCAGACTTTCACCTCAAAATTCAGTCCTAAACAACTGTGACGTTGTCATCTACCCATCTCCAGTCCCACCTGGCTTACAAAAGACAGACGGTGCTTGTTTTGTCTTTTGTCTTAATCTTTCTTTCAGTTTTTTTGTTCATTCACTCATTTATAAGCATCTCATCTATTTTTTCTGTCTTTCTATCTTTGTGTATCTGTAACTCCCCCAGTTCTCAACCAACAGCCCGATGTTGTTAGTTCTGACAGGCAGCAGCGGTAATTCTCTGCCCAGGGATTTCAATGAAGCTCGCTGTGCTAATGGAGAAGGTAGAGCTAAATGGGCAAGGAAGTAGATCTGATTGCAGAGCCAGGGTTTTGTAGAGGTCAAGCTAAGAAGGTTCATTAAATTAAGAAAGATTGATACCTGAAACCAGCTCTATCGAATCGGCACGGACTTGCAGGCTGCTGAAGGCCTTAACTAGTCATCCTCTCTTGGGCTGAGGGGATTAGGGTGTGAAAAGTCAGTGCCAGCGGGGATAAAAAAAATGTTTCTGGTAATGCAGTTAGAGCATTTACAGACAAGGATGATGTGTCGAAATTCGCTCTAGTATTGCACTAAGCATTACAGAAATAACAAAAGCAGAAGAGCATGAAGAAAAGTATTAAGATGGAGAAAGTCATTCAACCCAATTTCCTCTTATGGTACCTAGTAGCTCATTGATCCAAGGATCTCATCTAGTTTTATATACCTACAGTACATTTATTTAACCAGGCTCTTAACTCCATGCCAACAATGCTCCTTGAGGACAGTTGACAGTAGTTTACTTTGTACTGTATATATCAAGAGACATACTCTGAAGAAAATGGAAACTTTTTGTTATAATTTTGTGAACTGTGCCTGTAGAATTCTTGCCATGTTTTATTAGTGTTACGCTCTTTCCATTTTTAAATAAAGACTCAAGTCCCATTTTTTCCTTTTTTGAGCTTTTTTCATTTTTAATTTTTTTGTCGCTTTTAGTACACGGAGAATTGTTTTTAGCTCGTTTACTTTTTTAAACAGCTTTCATTTTTCTCTGTGCTTTAAATGCATCTGTTATTGTTAAGCCTTTTATAGCTACTGGCGTTACTCTAACTTGCAGCATGACAGACACGTTGAAGATGAATTGCTTCTTGACCGGTTTTTGAGCAACTCGTCTGAAGAGGTTTGATCAGGGAGCTACTGTATGTCAGCAGTTCAGTTCAGTTGAGTTTATTTGTCATATGTACAAGTGCAATGAAATGCTTATTTGCATATATGCCCCTAATACAAAGGACATTAAGGAGACACCAAAACATAAACGCAGAACAGCAGCAGGAACAATAAGTTAAATGGCAGAGAACTTAAAGAACAAGTCAGACAAGCAGTGCGAGAAGAGAAAAACAAAATTGAGTTGAAAAGGAACGAGTAGAAGTTAATTCGAGATTGAACAGTAAAAAACAAGAAGAAGAAAACAGTTTTGGAACCTCTAACTGTTGCTTTGTCAAAATGGTGTCTTCTGTCCGCTCTCAAGCTGGTGCTTGTGCTGATGTATAAGGGCCGTTGAACTTCAAGATTGGATCCTGACTCTCCAGAACCCATGTTTGACCACCCCTGGCAGAATCCATCATTAGTCACTGAAGTTTGATAATATGTTGAATAGTATCCCACAGGGCTTGGCATGTTGAAATTATCTTCATTGCAACAAGGAATTAATTTCTCAGATTAAATACACTTTGTGGATTTGTTTATGCGAGCCGATGGCTTGCCTTTACTGACCCGTTGTGAAATATGTAGACAGTTTGCCAGAATGGAATAGGGTGCCAGCAAACGCTTTGTCTAAACTCTGAATATTCTTGCATGTTCTCTCCTAGAAACTGACGCTGGTGCATGTGAACAGTAACCAGTGTCTAGACAAGGCCACCGAGGAGGACAGCCAAGTGCCCAGCGTGAAGGACTGTAACGGAAGCCGCTCCCAGCAGTGGCTGCTGAGGAACGTCACACTTCCCGAGATATTCTAGGACAAACCGCCAAGGACAGTGGACACGCCATTCACTAAATGATGAGAAAAAAAGGAGCCAGAGAAATACAGAGGGAAATGTTTTTGGGCTACCTCGGCGCAGACCTTTCTGCTACCCCTGTTTCGGCAGCGGGAAGGAAAAATGATGGCCAGACGGATCTCCCAACTCCACGAGAGAGCACGAAGTGAGAGACACTTGGGCATGAAGGAACAAAACTTGTTCAGTGTGCATTTGCCTTCCTTGTGACGAGGCCGTTGTCCTAGTGCAGCTGCACATCCGTTATGTTTACGTGACTGCCTCTTTTATTTTTTCAAGATTTCTTCGTTTTTTTATTTGTTTTGGGTTTTTTTTCCCCCGTTTTGTTTTTTTGAGAAGGAGAAAGGAGTCCTCATGCGGGCCGCTGCAGTGATTCATCTTGAAGGGTCAAATCTCGAGGACGTGTTGCGTCTGCGGTTTTGTTGAGCAAGAGCCCTCTATCATGGCCATGCGCAGGCACGTCCTTCCTCTCTCGTCTGGGCAGGCCCGGCCTTCTTCCACCAGGCACTTTCCGGAATATTTCATCACTCTCACGCTTGCCTTGAAGGCCCACATTTCTTGAAGGGGAGATCATGGTGGAACCTGAGGCTGACTGGCAGATGGTTTCATGTTTGTTAACAAGACAGTATACCATGAGACACAAAAGGGTGTGTTTGTTGAACTCAACAAAGGTGATTAAACAGGGTTGAAACGACTTCCTAGAATATAAAAAAAATAAAAGTTTGTGATATCTTCACTTTTTATGTAGATTTTATACATCAATTGTAAAAGTATCAATTCATTTTTTTTAACATTTTGGTGAGTGCCACAAATGATTTAGTTGGTTTTTTTGTCTGTTTTTCCATCTTTCAGTTTTACAATCATGTCCATATAGAGCTAACAGTATACACCTAGGTGTCTGTATATCCCAGGCTTGTTGCCTTCTTGAATTTCTGTTTCATTGTTTCATTATGGTTCTGTGATGTCATTGATATCTATCTACATTTTTTCAGTACCACTACCGCGAGATGTCCTGTTGAACTAACTGCTGTCATATCACCCTCAGCTGGTCACCGTGTAAAACTCCAAGGGCTCTTTCCTCTGTGTGTGTGTACAGTACGTGCTTCTGCAGTTCTTACGGAGTATCTTGCTGGTCACACCAAGACGTCACATACTCTAAAGCAGCCTTTCTCAGTATCCCAGTGGCCATCAGGTGCTGACAGGCTGTATTGTGTCAATCTGATTGGTCAGTCACTTGTTTCACTGGGTGTCTTAAGTGTACAGATTTATGTGTGAGTTTGGTCACTACTGTACCTGACCTGACTCTGGAAATACCTGCTGTATAAGCACTTGTAGTGGATATGAAGACGTCCTCTGTGACTTTATGAATGCAAAGTAGAAAAGTCTGTAGCTTAGTATCTCTGTTTACTATAAATGCGTACTTTGTCATATCATGGTTTGGTCACTGGCCAAAAAAGGATATTAATTTGTAATGAATGATTTTGCTGTAGCACTGACAGTGCAATTTTATTTTTGAATTACTCTGCTGATTTTCAAAAGAGTATCTGCTATGTAAAAAGTCATATCCAGAGTTAGAAGTACCAAGACGCATATCTGACCAAATATGTTATCCATGACCAGCTCCTAATTAAGCAGTTGACACCACACATTGTTTTCTTAATGCAGGTAGTTTGTCCTTGTATCATATCACCAACCACAAAGCCTTATTCCAGGTACTATTCATTTCAGAATTATTCAGTTTTATACCAGAATATTGAGTTTTGATGTGCACCCACGAGGAAGAGAAATTGAGGTTTGCCACCTCACTTTCCTTTTGTTTTCCTAAAGTTGATGTCGATCATCCTAATTATGTAGTTCCATATCTGGCTGCCTCCGTATTAAAACTGAATGAAAACAATCTAATATGTGTAGCTTTCAGTTTCATTTCCATTTTTTTTTTATTCTGAGGTTGATGCTGCAAAATGAAAGACAAGCCACTAGAGATTCATTTGTCTTCCTTCTAAATCCTAAAGTCACCACCCACCCTCCACAAAAGAGCCTTTGTTGTGTTTCTTTCTTCAAGATGGCCTGAATACAGCCAACCAGTCATTGTCACAATTGAAGTGCTGGTGTTGATCATAGCATCCTGACCAGATGCTCATACCCCCAGGTAGGTCACTAGAGCACTCGATGTCTGTGTAATTGATTTTGACAGACACGGTATGCCAGTTTTAGAACACTTTATTGAATGGGCTCTCCTAAGGTCTGTTCATTTGTCAAACATTTTGAGAAACAAAATTTTGATAAATGATAGATACTGCATGCACTAGAACATCCATGCAGAGTGCGGTTTAAGATCATGACATGAGCAGCAATAAGTCTTACAATTATCACAATGTTAATTGTCTCATTTGCAGAGGTGTTTTGGGAATACACATTGAAGGTGTTTTACTTTGCTTTTAAGAAAAGCGTTTTAACTGTATATCATGCCAATAAAATGTGGTGATTTGAAAGAAAATTAGCTCTCACAGCAGATTAGTAGGTACAATACTAGTTCTATGCCATATAACAAAGGCTCAAGCTGTGGATACTTTACAGTACAGTTGGAATCATGCAAACCAAAAATTAAATGCTTGAAATCCTTCATTAACAAGTTGCAGTCGTACTTGTAAAGAAGGGTTTTTTTTTTACAAAGTTTGCTTCTCCCTGTCTTATGTTTAACAGTGCCCTCCAAAAGTATTGGTACAACAGCCCAATCTTTTATTTTTATTTTACAGTCAAGAAATCCATATTTGTGATAATGAGATTTTTAGAAAGTAGTGAGATCCATATCCCTTTTTGTCTTTAGCTTGTGTAGTAATAAAATCCACAGCAAAATTCCACAGCACGACAGTGACCAAAAACATACAGCCATCTCCATGCAATCAATGAGATTTTCAGGAGAAATAAGTAGAAAATCTTAGACTGGCAAATCAGTTTCCAGATTTCATTTCAATTGAGCATGCATTTTACAGTACATGCTGAGAAAACAAAAATAAATCAACACCCAAGAGCAGGCACAAATACCTCAAATGATTACACAGTTTATTGCCTTCACTTGTTGTCTTAAACAAGATCAAATACTGACTTTCAATGAATATGTCAATGCTTACGGTAACTTGAAATCTCTAGATTAAACACAGTATGTTTTTGTTTTATGTGAATAAATTTGTGAATCAAATTACCCAAAAATATTTATCGGACTTATCATTCATATTATTCTCATGATCACAAGTACAGATTGCTTGTATGGCACTTTTTGGAAGGTGTTGTTATAGTGATTATCATGTTGCTAGGCAAAGAGTAGGAGCTCGGAATCAGAATACAGGTACTGTAAACCTGCAAGAATGTATACTTCAAGAAGTTCAGAAATCTGGAAAAGCATGGTAACTTGACTGACACGATCTAGGTTCTCCCACATCTCCAGCATTTTCTGTGGAAACTTCAGCTGGGTTTAAAATTCTCTCCTGATGTTTCCAAAATAATGGGTTTACTTTCCTCTGAAGCCCTCTGTTGTCAACACTGGTGCTCAGTACGATTGTGGCCTCTCTGTTGTATCACCATGAGTCTCCCAAGTCAGCCTCGCCTCGCTCGGTCCCTTCTCCCCATCTAAGACCTGACCTCCTGAGGATGTAAGCGATCAGAACCCTGTCAAATGCTCTGTAATGTAATGTTGATCAAATTGCTTTTTTTTCTAATAAAATCTTAATTTAAAAAAATCCTTCTCTCTTGACCTCTCTGTAGCTTTTGGCCAAAAGGTCACGATGGGGGTTGTTTTTCAGATTTCCGACTTAAGTGACTTTAATGGCTCGTGCTCTGGAGGAAATGCTTTGGAGTTCCTTCTCTTAAAGATGTGCTTAGTTTTTTTCCCCCGGTGTAATTTGTTGTACTTGTATCATAAGTGGTGGCACAGTGGTTAGCATTGCTGTCCCGAGTTCATTTCTGGACCGAGGGTGCCATCTGTGTGGAGTTTGTACTGTGTGTCCTCCCTGTGTTTGTATAGGTTTCCTCCCACTGTCCAAAGATAATAGGTTAATTGGCTTCTGGGAAGAATGGGGCTCTGGTGTGAGTGTGTGTGTGTTTTTGTCTGCCCTGCAGTGGGCTGGTGTCCTGTCCAAGGTGTACCCACCTGATTGCCTGTTGTTTGGGACTCGCCTCCAACCCTGTAGTGGATTAGGTGTTTAGAAATGGATGGGTCTATTTTAAGTGATAGATTGGTCATTACTGTTCAGGATGCTTACACATAGAGCCCGATGACAGGACAGTGTGCTTGTGAGGACATGTGATGACCATTGTACAGCATGGGGGAAATCCAATCCTACATGCCACATTCACTTCACTTCCTCTTTAGCCTGGAAGAATGTATTAAAAACACGTGTTTGTCCTGATGGAACAGTAACACTTAAAAACAAAGCCGAGCTGCCAGAAACGGCAACTGATAATGGCAAACAAACATAGACAACAGGATATGACACAGGAAAAGACTGACATAACAGGAAAACAGCGATAATATAAAGTGTTTATATACCTGTTGGTGTGTTTTTTCCTCTGTCCTTTTACCTTTTGGCAGTGAGAGTTTACCGAGGAGGAGCAGGGGAAGCAGTTTGAGTACATTTCTGTTTCTTACTCGCTTCAGAGGCAGTCAGCACTCCTGCGTCACAGCTCACAGGTCCCGGGTTTGATTTCAGACAGTGATTTCAGTGTGTTCCCAATAAGTTTTCTCAGGGATTTCTGGATTCCCCCCCTCCACCTCCAGTACCTTCCAAAGACAATGTCAGCTGCGTTAGTGTCCCTAATGTTGTCCCTGTGTGCCGGTTTGAGTGTGTGCGCTCAGCTCTGTGTCTACACGATAAGCTCTGAGTTGATAAGCTCTGAGACACCCTTCCCATGAATAAGCATTCCTGATTTTGGAAGAATTCCTGATAATATAGGGATAAACGCTAACAACTGAAGTAAGAAGTAATTTTCTTGGTGCAAAAAAATCTTTGCAACCATTTTCTTGCACTAGTCTCCACACGGTCCCGTCCAGCAATAGTATGAGTAGGGCGCAGCAGCTGTTTCTGTGTGTATTCTCATGGAAAGAAAGCTGGCCGACTCCTGCCTGGAATCTGTACGTCAGCTTTGTGGGATGGGGATGAGAGATCGCCTGCCTGCAGCAGGCTCTATCTGTGGAAAGCAGCTGGCGAGGTGACTGCCTGACAGTACACCACTCCTTCATCTCTCCAGATGAGAAACGCTCAAGGGACAACATGTTTGAAGGTGCCTGCGTAAGCTGTGGGTGGTGGGAGAGAGCAGGGAGTGTGTACAATAAAGCAGTGAAGAAGTGTGCTCAAGAGATGTGAAAATCATTTTTTTCCAGTTGTTGCTAGCTGTTTGGAATTTAGAATTTTAGAGGCCTATGGAGTTAAAGCAGAGATCTTCTATGGGGCTTTTTCAGAGAGCCAAATCTTTCAAATTATTGCCTATAGAAATCAATTACCATCGAGTGGCATGGATTAGAGAAAACTAGCTGCAGAAGCAGACCCACCAGAATGATGACTGTATTTGGCTCACTTTTAATTCCCTTCCTCACACTTCCAGCCTTTTCTTAATATGCCCCCCAGTGGTGAAAATGAGAAGAAACCAGCTGTTTGTGGTCAGCTTTGTCCACAATAGCTTACTACTGAAGTGAACAGATGCGGAAGAAGCATCCACCCGAAAGCACTTCACTGGAGAACCACAGACACTGATTTAATAAGTAAATGAGGTAGTCAAAGGCACAGGCAGAGGAGCAGTGCTATAAACTGCAGCTTTAAGGACAAAATGAATCAGCACAAACACACCGATTCATGAAGGGGGTTAAAAACAGTACAGCTGCCATGCAATAAGTGCCAATGAAGCGAAAGTCCAGGGACAACAACAAACTGAAACAGACACAAAGAGGAGAGCTGTGTACAGTAGTTTGCATTCTTGAGACACACACTGAGTTAAAGATGGACAGACACATGCAGTTGTTAGGAGTCTCCACTCCCTGATTTAACATTTACCGAAATCCCTGGATCGATTCATCACTCTGCCACAACTCAGATCACTTTCTGATTGCACTGTGCATAATATAATCAATGCTTTAGTTTTGCATAAGTAACCAGGGAGAACTTGGCTTGAAGGTGTTATATTTCAGACAGCTCTGCAGGCCACACTCATCCCTGAACTCTAATCTCACTGCACCGCTGTACCTGGGGGGACATGTTCTGGAGAAATGCAGCATTACAGAACTACAATTATTGCACCTGTTTTCTGGTACAGAGAGCTTACTCTGGAATCCAAATCTCAAATGCAGAGAGTGCAAAACCTTCGTTTAATACTACACTGTAGATCCAAGTGAAACATGCATTAATGGATCAAAAACACTGCAACCCACATAATTAGCCGGAGCTACACACATCTTACTGTCATGTGTGTATTCCCTGAGAAGATAAGCAACAATAACCAAAAAGGCATCGGTCATTGCTAGATGGGCGACTCACTACGGGTTTATGGGGAATAAAGAGAGTTTAATACAATTGTTTACATACCTGCTATTATGTAGCATAAATTAAGAACTATATTAAACTAAAATCTGGGCATGATCAATTTACCTTTATGGACTATATTAGTCAGGGGTGTGTTATTTTTCTTAATTTAGTTTTACACTCTGCCCCTTCGCACAATTTTGATTTGCAGTGTCAACTGTTAATAAGAACTGCTGACGAGAGTGAATAGTGATAATTAAAGGTTTCTCAAACATTTTGCAATGTAGCACTCGTGAGATTCAAAATCTGGGAATGCCAGAGTGCGGCTCAGAGCACTAGCCGAGGCTGTTTCAGTGTGAAATTCACGCCACCTACTGGTTACGCACTACTGCTGAGGTGGCCTTCCTGACACCTTATAACTTAAAAACAATCTCAGGCATTAAAGAAATAATACATTTCAATCAATTCCTGAAGGCAAGCAATTCATCTGTGCATTCTCTGTCTGTTGGAGTGAAGGTGAAAGAGACTGGCTTGTGTGTTCTCATCACTAACTGCCTGCTCTTTGGCTAATGGAGATAATCTGGCATATATAAAAAGAGACGTCAATACCTCATAGCAGATGATAATTGAGAAAGTGAATACCTATTGATTTCAATTAAACTTGTCTATTTTCCACAGGACATGGCCAAAACCATCTTAAAAAAACCTCTGCCGATGAGATGACTTGCAGAAATCCTGGGCCATATGCTGCCCACACTGTTTCATCCAATTCCTGTGAATTAATCTTGTGATTCAGTGTAGCGATGAAGACATGTGCTATTCTATATAAACATGGCTTTGGGCACAATGCATAGCATTGCTGGACAAGCTTATTTCAGTGTTATCTTTAAAACAACAGGGGAACTGTATGGAAAAGAGAAATGATAAACTGCTCCAAATAAGTACATTATCAGAGAGTTTTATATACAAGAGATTGCATATACTGTACAAGTATATATATAGTAGATGGCCCACTTCTTTCACTACCGAGAGCAGAACCAGTTAAATTCATCATTAAAGTGTAATGAAAAGCACACAACCAATCAAAGCCTCAAGTAAGAACAGCCAACCCTGAACACAGGGAACCAGATAGAGGTGTTCAAAATGACCACAAGCTAGCAAGTCCATACTTTGTGTCACACTGAGCTAGAACATACAGAATCTCAGTGTTGTTGCACAGAGATATTAATCTCCATGGGGAGATCCATTCTGCACTGCTGTACAGGGATACCCAAGGCTTCTAGGTCTTCTTAAAACAGCCGCACAAGAGGCACTGGGAGGAAATGGTAAATTATAGTCCAGCTATCCAAATAATGAGCTGATTTAAGTGAGGTCACATAGTCGGAACCTCTGTCTTGTGTTGCATCTTCCGTAAAAAACTGAAACATCATCTTTTTGGGATGTAGCTCTATGCCTGCCAAGCAGCACTGAAACTCCTCAACTGTGCAGCATCCTCGTACTTAAGTAACACTGTCCTTCATTGTTCTCTGTGGTTTTATTGTTGTTTAAAATTGCTGTTATCTGCCCTCTTTGCAGTTTGACTGCTTGAGACTGCAAATCGCTTTAGATAAAAGTGTCTGCCAATTGGATAAATGTAAATGGAAGAAATGAACTGGAACTGCAAACTTGCAGGTTTCCAACACCCAGTTTAGATCCTACAGCACATTCCAAAATCCCCAGGAATGCACTTTACACAATTCATGTAAAGGCTGTTATTAAAACAGGAGACCACATTTTAATTGCAAAGTTTTATTTGTTCAGCACGTTGTCAGTAAAAAAGACATAACACTTTTTTGGTGATCACAGCCCCATTCTAATGCTTTACCATTTCAGCATGGATATACCACCATTTCAGCTGGTACCTTTGCACGAAATTAAACAAGACTTCGACAACACTACCAATGCACCAGAAGTTTGTGTTAATATAGAGTACATAAAACGTAAGCAGCAAAAACGATGTATTTTATGGATATAAGTTCTGTCTCACTTTCACATACTTTAACACTTTTTACATTTTAGAAGGTGGACTTCAAAGCATATATATTTTAACTGGAAAGTATAACGCAGTCACCTTTCAGTTCTTACGTGTAGTAAAACAGCAATAAATACGATACAGAATCACCTGCCTAAATTTACTTTTTAAATTGATGCTACAGCATAGCCAAACCACTCTCTTGGCAATAAACTGTCTTTCCATTTAATATCTGAGCTTTGCAATGAGTACAGAAAACCAAGGAAGCCAACTGTACCAGAAGCAACAACTCATCTTCACTTAATTTCTCCAATGGCCTCCTCTGCCACTGACATGCATGTTTCTTTTAAGAATGACTAATGTAAAAAGTGCTGATAGCATGGTTATGCTTGGTGTGCGTTTTCAAAGCCAGAAAGAATAGGAATAGAGGCTTCCAGGTCACCTGTTGAATCTATTTCTGGTTGTGTGTTTGTGTTTGTGCGTTTGCAATGCCTGACACAATTCAGTGTCATCACATTATGCCACTTCAATGATCTAAACTGTGGTAAAAATTCTTGCACTTTTAGATTTTCAAACAAAAGCAGCTTTCCTATTTATGCCGCTCAGAAATTCCTTATGCTACCCTGGGGCAAAGTTTGCCTGGCTAAGCAGGAGAATGTTATCCTCAAGTACGTCCTTGAACCACTCAATGATATTTTCACTGGACTAATCTACCATACAGGAATTAATAATTCCGTGGAAGCAACCGAGTTCAGATGATCAGAATAGACCCGTTGGTTATTGTGAATTAGTGGAGCAAACACAAGATCCTGATCCCTCAGCTATTCCACAGCCTCAGCAATAAAATGAAATTGTGCAAAATTAGAACTGGAAGAAAACAAATTAAACTAGCTCTTAAAAGACTGTGCAGCATTGTCCAGTTGAATAATGGAACAAATTGAATGATGGAAGTAATCTACCCAACTCTCTCCTACTGTTGCAGATACCCAGGACTATAACATCTACGCTACAGATATGACACAATGAACATGGCAGGGAACAATGAAATACTTGTATATTCATGTTGTGAGAGGTTGAAGCTGCCCTCAGCCCCTCCAACGAATCTTGCTGCACTCTGGTAACCATTTTGTATGGTATATGGTAACAGTCATCGAGCTCTGCCATCGATGTACTCTTGTTTTTTCACTATCAGGATATTTCCTTCAACCAGGAAACAGAAATTACATATTTAAACATTACAGCGTGAAGTTGAGCCAGAGTGCAGGCTGAAAAAGGAGCAAATAAGAGATTAATTCCTTAATCAAAAAAATGAAATACATCATAAATGACTAATTAATCTCTTTTAACAGAAATCTTTTGATGTACAAACTGCTGCCTTACGTATCTCCCTCATGACTTTGACTCTTCTTCCCCACTTTTCCTCTTTTTACTGCCACTCTTCATGCGTTTTCTCCACCCCGCCTCCATGTCTCATACTTCTCTCTCCTGCACACATACCCAAAGGAGTCTCTTGTTTCCTACAGTATATGCAACATACATACCACATATCAAATAAAGTCATGATATTCATTAGGACTGTCACCAAAACTGGGCTGTACTTTAGACTTTGCGGTATTTATCTTAGTTGTATTTTCGTGGCAGCTACTCTAGAAGAAAGGAAAGGCACAAATTCCCTCCAGCACAGGGGAATTCTAAAATGTGAATTCTTAAAATGTAAATGCTGTCAGCATACTTCAGCAGTGCCTATCATTATAGGGTACCATAATGGCCACTACTTCCACTCTGGCCACAGAAGACTGCTCAGAAAGTAGATCCATCTGTGTATCTCGCAACATGAAGCAACCCTTAATCTTTGCACAAGCTAGATAAAAATCTATACATCTTTCTCCACATGACAACAAAACTACAAAATGGCATGCATGAGTACCATCATTACACCTTAAGGTGAAATAAGAATTTATGATGCCTGAAGAAAATCATTCATTTACACTAGTGCCTATATGTACTGCTAGCTTACACCTTAAACGTTCACAGCCAGATGCTGTTGTTAATTTGTGAGCCTCTAGTGATTTATTCCAGGCTGCACACATACACATAACACAGCTCTACAGTGCTGTACTGTGATGCACTGCCTAGGAAGGCTTTGACATTTTCCCTTGACTGAGCACAGCTGGTCTTTCTTTTACACAGTATTCAAAGGGGAATCCAATGTCTGCCAATGCAGAATATATTGAGCTAGGGTTTCAGTTTCAAATTACACCATTTTGCCCTTTCTGGCAACTTGGTTGAGTTCAGTCTGCTCACAGTCATGCTGGCAGAAATGCAGCTACATGTCTAACCTGACATAGCTGGGACTGCATGAGAAAACTGAGCAGCGGGAAATCCCCAAAACAATGGTCTTCTCCTGCATTTCAGAGTTTACAATGCAGGTGCTCTATATTGCAAAGTATAGAAGTAAGACAAAAGCTTCTTTTAACACACAAATCAGTACACTGAAATCCAAAGATCATTGTTCATACTGCTATCTGTTAAAGTGAATACAACAGTATGGCTGAACATCAGCTATTACTTATGAGTGCCACAGGTTTCTGTAATTCAGGGGGAGGGGGGAATTATGTGCAATTAAAGGTTTATTGCTTTTGAAGAATTCTTTATTCACATCTTATAGTGTTTTTTTTAATAAGTCCAAATAATATTTTTCAGGTAATATAACTGATTTTTCAGCATTTGGTCATGGGTCCTACCATCAGAGACAGTGATTATTTTTTAAGATCACAAGAAGCAGATGGCTATTATATTGAAAAGGGTCAGCCATAGTGGTTGTCATCATGATACATTTACAGTGGTTCCTCCTATTAATGGTATATATTCTGTGTGAAAATCCTAAAAGCATAACTGGGTTGTATGCTACATAAGGATTCATTGTAATGTTATTGCAATCTCATGGATTTCAGAATGTCTTTTAGAAAGCCTCCTGTGAACGTGTCTGTGTCATCTACAGTGTATGGCAAGTACATTTAGACTTAATACAGAACAGAAGGAAAGGGGTGTTTCACAGAACCCGATTAGCACTAATCTTAGACTACACAATCTTATTTCACATGAACAAGTCTGGGAATACCACTTATCTTAAGTCTGTGAAACACGCAAGGGCTGCAGGGGTTTAGCTAGTAGAATAAACATGTTTTGATCTGAATGCCTCTTATACGCTCTCTGTTCAAGGCTTTGATACATGCACTTTCAATATGCATCCCAAAATTAACTAGAATTTACAAATAATGGTTAATAATACTGAACAGTGTGCAACATAAATGTGAAAACAAAAGTCTCTCCTATCACAATAATACTCTCTACCAAAGTCACACACCCTTAAGAAAACGTACTATTTCTTACTTCAACAGTGCACATCAGAAACTCTTACCAGTGAATTTGTACTTCTTAAACTGGTGAAAAAATGTGAAATGTCACGAACATGTGAAACTAAATCCCATAACACAGATCTGTAGTGCCAATAAATACTTTAAAAAGGAAAAATGCCTTTGACAGCACTGCTTATTACAAGGCAAAGTTCTTCCCCATGAACTGGAATTAGAAAAACACAGAACACAATTTTAATAAAAAGAGAGCTTTGGAGTGTCAAAAAAAAGATTCTCAGAATGGAACAGAACCAGACCTGCTAAATGTGTAAAAAAATGAAGATCCTTGGGACAGTACACACTAAGAATTAACTCAAACATTCTTTCAGGGGTACAGTAATGTACAACCCAGGCAGCAATGCACACTTTACACATCCATACAAACCAAAGAGGAACTATTCCCTAAAACCTGAACAGAAGGCACACTAAAAATGACCCCGTCATGACCATTCACTGAGTAGGGAGTAACAGATCATGTCACTTTCCAATAAAATAATTTTAACCATTCAGAAAGAAGAAAAGTAGAGGTTTAAACTTTCAGAATCTGAAGTGCACTCTATATGGAATGTACAGAGAGCACAGACCCGCTATCACACAACACAGCTTCTCTTCACAGGTCTGCTCTTAATTAAGTTATAAAACACAAGCACTGTGTGCTTGAGAGAGAGTGTGCGAGTATTTCACAATGTAGTACCAGGGGATTCTATGGCATTATTCACTCCTCACTCAATCATGACATTGCACACAAGTTTAAAAACAAACTTGGTCTGATGGCAGATGTTTCCAGCCCTGTCTTCTTGAAAGAAGACAGGAATCACAACATTTGCCAGCAATCACATTCCCAGTCGTGGATGCCAAAAGCACATATTTACATAGTTCCTAAGCTCTGCAAATAATAGATAAAAGGCATTAGAAGGCTAGATTCATTCGGTCTTACAAACCGTCCAACGTATGGCGTTTCATAGCAAAACAAGTACAATAAGTTTCTTTTTGAGACCTACTGTACAGTATGACTGCCTGCAGCTGAGATGGCAGTTAAAGTGCTAAAAACCAGCGTGTTCCCCTAGCCCTCACACTCTGGGAGAAGGGACAAGGGTTTTTGTGCAAGGTGGGCAGCAGTCACCCACCCAAGTCACACATAACACCGGTGAAAGGCCAGCAGCTGTAAGGAAATTAAGAGAACAGTGTTTGGCTGCTAGCCTCCCTTTGGCACGCAGGTCACATGAGGCCTTAGCAGGCAGCTCACGATAACCAGTACATCAGGAGCAGCCATTTCTTGCCCAGTGTCACACCGACTCTGCCCTCACTCTGTCTCCCTCTTCAGCAGGCTGGGACTGTCCATGAAGGATCTGAAACAGGAAGAAAAAGAATTGCAAAAGTGAAAAAGTGTTTCGAGTGTGGCATTAGCCCTTCAGAGGTAGTAGAGTATTCAGTACAATGTAAAAAGTGTAAATGTCACAACATTTACACTGTTGTGAGTCCTACAGTAAGTGTGATAAAAAGCCAGGTCATAGGAGCTCCCTGTATGTACTACTTCCGCATGACCTCTCAGCTTAGAGACTCTGGAAATATGTGCATTGGGCAGCGTTTATTAACAGACTTAAGTCATTTTTCACTGATGCTCTGAAATCCAAAACAATAAAAGAGGACTGCACACGAAGCCTTCCAGCTGTTTCTAGGCACAATCTCCTCTTCTGCCTTTATCAAGTAATTGTGGACATCGCATTCTCTTATTCCTGCCTCTTTTGTCACTCCTCCAACTGAGAACCCACCCAAGACAAGTTCGTCACTGCATTCTTATTAATGAATTGTCTCTTCAGTGCACTTCAAAGCAGACTCAGCATTTAACACCTAGAAGGGCTTCTGCATTTGAGCGAGGGTTTAGTTTAAATTGATCTCTCAGGCACATTTGACACAGATTCATAACATTAAACACATTCAACAGTTTCATGAACAAATACATAAACAGAACTCAGATTTTAAAAATACCATATTCAGAGCCACTAATACATGTTGAATAACTTGCTGAAGGTTGTCGAAAATGTTTGAAAGATTTTCTATTATTTCCTAGATAAGGAAATTGTTAAATGGTTTCAGGAACTTCAGATAAACTTTTTAAGGTCTCACACAAGCTGAAATATATACACACAGTGCCTACAAAAAGTCTATAACTCATTCCAAAGTACACATTTTGTGGTGTAACAGCCTAAAATCAAGATACAATTAATCAGAACTGGTTTTACCTTCATTTGTACACTGAAACACAAAACCTCCAAGTGAGAAACAAATGCTCAAACATTCAAAGGAAATTACAAATGAAAACCTAGAAAAATGGATGAGATATGTGTACACACCCCCTTAAAGGGGCACTGCAGGTCCAATTTCTCAGAACGGTATTCTTACATCTCAGTAACAAAATAAATTAATTGACGTTACTGAAAAAATTAACAAATTTCAAATTAAGCACAAAATCGTGAACTTTGTGAAAGTTCTGTAAGTCGCCATGTTGTCGCAAAAAGGCATTCACGTTCCCACGAATTACGGCATGATTCGGCCCTTCCGCCTCACTAGTCTCCATCATGACTAATGTCATGTGATGTATGAGCGAATACAAACAGGTTGTGCAGCAGGCTTTTCACCGCAGAAATGTCCCAATGTGATCTTAACAAGTTAACAAGTGGTATTCACTGGACGTTTTGTTGCCTCGTTCTGAATTGCAGAACTTGGCACAGCGCATACATGGAAATTTTGTCTACCTTGTGGTATAAATTGGAGGTTTTACAAGTTACTGTGTACATTTTACTTTTATTGTGGTTTGAAATGCACTCATCAATGCTGGTTCTTTCTGATCCCAAAATATGACAAGAGCATTGGAGTTCCCCTTTAATAACAGCCATTGTAAATTAGCTCTGGATAACCAATTGTCTTCCACATCACCAACAAGCTAATTAGCCTCCTCCTGTGATCAACTGTAGCGATTCTGATCATTTCAGAACAGAGTCACATGTTCCTGGAGGCCTCCACTGCCAGATGCATTTTAAATTAAAGAGTCAACTATGGCAACAAAGAACTATCAAAAGACCTCCAGGATAAAGCTGTGGAAAGGAGATGGTTATAAAATGATTTCCAAGGTTTTAATTATGCCTTGGACTCATGTTATATAAGGTTATGGATAATTATAATATCCCTAACACTTGCGCTAGGGCTCATTTTTCTTAACAAAACCATGTCTGCCTTGAAATAAAATTGAAACAGGTGGGGTAAGATGCAGAGTGGGACTTGATGGTGTGTGGTGGTGTTGCAAACAGGAAGCAGGTTGCATGTTCTCAAAAGAAGATAATAATTCACTCAAGTGCCATTTAAAAACCTACATAATACACTGGGTATTGCCCACTCTCTTTAAATTGCCTAAGTAGGTTAACCAAATGATTATAATTAGTTGAATGTTTGTCTGCATTTAAGCTACAATTCAGCAAAACCAGTTTTTTTTTTAGCCTGTCCTCTAAATTCACCAAAGAATTTAAAAAAAACTGAATGGAGAGGCCATTATACGGCTGATTTGCCTTATTTCATCCTGTTAACCCGATTAGGCGGCCAAGAAAAAAAAACTGTCAACTGGAAGACAGGCACTGCTCACACCTGCACTGTCCAGTCTGATAAGCACCTCGCCAGTCACAGATAAGGGACCTGCTGTTCAACACAATACAAAATTCTAGCACCCCGTGGACTCCAGCAGTGCTGTCTTCGGACCCCATGCCACAGTCATGGATTTCAAACTGCCAGTCACCAAGATGCAAGGCCACCCTGGAGGCTTTTATCTGACAATCCTGCTCCGGGTGTATTCTTTTATAGCTGATCTTAATTTTCTGTTGTTACACTTGCACAATCTTTCTAAGCTAAATTACTAGCAGCGCAGCAGGAACACATTACAAGAGAATATAAATGTGGTAAATAAGAGAGATCCAGTGTAAAACAAAGCCAGAAGCTAACAACTGGCAGCCCACTGAAACTCAGGTTTCAGTGGGCTGTCAGTACCTGGATGGGAGACCTGGGAAAAACTAAGGTTGCTGCTGGAAGAGGTGTTAGTGGGGCCAGCAGGGGACGCTCACCTTGTGGTCTGTTTGGGTCCTAATGTCACAGGGACACTATACTGTAAACAGGCGCCGTCCTTTGGATGAGATGTAAAACCTAGGTTGTGACTCTCTGTGGTTAATAAAAAATCCCAGGGTGTTTCTTGAAAAGAGTCGAGGTGTTACCTAGTGTACCCTGGCCAAATTTCCAATTTTCTTTACCAATCATGGCCTCCTAATAATCCCCATCTATGAACTGGCTTCATCACTCTGTTCTCCTCCCCACTGATAGCTGATGTGTGGTGAGCGTTCTGGCGCACTATGGCTGCCGTCGCATCATCCAGGTGGGGCTGCACATTGGTGGAAGTGGAGGGGAGTCCCCTTTAGCTGTAAAGCGCTTTGAGTGGAGTGTCCAGAAAAGCGCTATACAAGTCTAAGGAATTATTATTATTATTATTATCATTATAATAAACAGGTACATGGCAATTGTTAAACCCTGCAGGTAGGACATTTTTATCTTCATCGCTCACTTGAAAGGACTCTCATGGTTCAGATTGCTAATTTAAAAGTTTCGCTCACCTGGTCACGTGTGAGGGCCAGTGGGGCTGCAGAGGAGTGGGCTGGGCACTGCTGGGGCTCATTAGCATGGCACTGTAGATGTTAGAGGCCACCACCAGGATGCACAGCAGAATCGGCCCAATGATCGCCCCCTCTAGGCCCAGGTAGTATGCGCCTCCTGCGACTGCCAGGCCTGTCAGGTAGGGGTGTCCACCTCTGTCAGGAAACACACAATCAAACCATCTTCGCAGGCTTCCAAAGCTTATTTAACCGGGGGCTCCTGGTAATGATGCTCACTCCAAGCACAGTGCAGGGTTTGATCTGCATGTGTGAAAGGATCCATCTGATGTTTGGTTATGTTATATGCATGCTTAACAAGAGAGGCCAACACCTGTTATGTGGAATGTGTCAAAAATACTCATTTATTATGTACCATTGATGGTAATCATTAGGGTGAGCCTAAGGATGTTCTGACTTCTGAGGAATAAAAACTGCTTGGAAATGCTCGTGTTCAGAGCTCAGCAGTAAAAGACATTTTTTGCATTGCTGATTTCTTGCTCTCTGAAAAGGACCCTTCCTAATTCAATTCATTTCAGATCTTCACTGAGCTACACTGTGACTTCCTGCATGCCTACAACAGGTTGAGCTCTAGGGTGCAGAGATCCTGAATTCAAGCCTGAGTGATGTCACTATCGGACTATGACATGGATTCCCCAAGTACAGCTTTGATTTTAAGAGACCTAAGAGGTGCATAATGCAGGAAAGCGACTTTGCATTAGAAGGATCTTCATAGACGATATTTAATTTATAATATCCTTTGGCTATTTACCTTAGTGCACTTAATAAGAGTGCACTCTTTCCATTCCCTTCTTTCACGTCTTATAATATGCATTAGGTCTATTAACAAAATTTATTTAAATAGACAGGCAGAACATCCTTCTTCTTCACATACACCTCCAAAACACGCAGCTAATCCCTAAACCCAGTTGTAACTTTGGTAGAGAACAGGGACTCACCCGTACTCAGACATGCCCACCAAAAAAGCCCTACACACTCTCAGATAGCCTCATATACTGCATATACAGTAGACAGCGGCACACAAGGACACACAGAGATGCACACAGTAAGATAAGAGTGGCCAGTGTCAGCCGATCGCCAGTCTGAGCCTCTTACCCGGAGATGTCAGAGTAGATGGCTGTGTCCACAAAGTAGGTTGGCAGGAGGTGGCAGATGAGCAGCAGCAGAGCTTTGACACTCTCACCCTGTGCCAGCCACAGGTCCAGGACTGCAGGCAGAGCTGCCCAGTACGTGCCCAGGAAGGGAACAGCCCCCAGGATGGCAGCAAGAGCTGCAGGACACACACCACAGGGAGCGGGCATCAGTATATCCTGCTAGGACTAGACACCCCTTGCTAAGGCTTGGTAAATAATATTCATCAGTGTTCACAGAGGACACAGGCCAGATGGCTGCCTATTTAGCTACTGTTAATTCCATACCTATAAAAAAAGTGTATTGACATCAAATGAATACTTTCCATGAGGAAAAAGGCTGCCGGTCTTCTAGTGAAAATGGAAAAAAATCCACTAAACAATTTTCTCGGACTCAAGGGCTTTTAAGCTTCCATTACATCAAAGTGTCAGCCTCCTGAAGACCATGAACACATGTCAAGACACACGGTGGGAGGCAGTCAGGGCACACAGAATGCAAGCTGTCATTACTGGGCCTTTCACTTACAGAGGCTTTTCCCTGTGACCTGTGGACAGGATACCTAGTATCCAGCAGAGACTGGCACTTCGGTCTGGACATCGTCTCTTCTTCTGCAGCCCCTATGGGTATACACAGTCCCCAGAGCAGCTGGCACCTCATGGCCACAGGCCTAACCAAAAAGACTGTTACTCCGCAGCACAACTCCTCCTGGGGATGCCAGATGGCTGTATCTTCAGCAGGACAAAGTGTAAAGATCCAGATTTCCCCAACCCAAAGCACAGACTGTGGATTTGAGGATACATCTGAAGACTACCATATTTTGAATGAAAATCTGCCCTGTTAAGCCTCAAACAACTCTCTGTGCTTTAAAGTAGAAGAAATATATTGGAGGAAATAATGGCCAACAGAGGGAGATGCCCCAGGAAAGCCCTCAAACATACAAAGCTGATGTCCTTGCAGCTTAAAGATTCATATGCCACCTAATGTGCCACCATCTGAGCATAAATGTCTCTGCCAAGAGGGCTACAATACAAATCACACCCTTCCAAGGCCAGGGGCAGGACAGCACTGAAATCCAAAAAACTCAGGTAAAGCCCTTGCACATCCATCAGTGTCACCGATATCTAAATCAGAATATCACTGAATATCAAAGCGGGGTCTTTCAGACCTTACATGTCCTTCACTATACTCATCATGGAAA
Source organism: Lepisosteus oculatus (assembly GCF_040954835.1). Classification (NCBI taxonomy): domain Eukaryota; kingdom Metazoa; phylum Chordata; class Actinopteri; order Semionotiformes; family Lepisosteidae; genus Lepisosteus; species Lepisosteus oculatus. The sequence goes on from NC_090705.1 coordinate 23,416,693, forward strand.
TGTTTCCAAATTGAGTATAAGCCAAGATACAGAATATGCATTTTGGAAACCACCTGAAAAAAGAATTAGCACAGAAAAAGCCGGCTGTGGTAATTGGCATTGCGAGGTCATCCTGTAGCTGCAAGGTAATTGATTTTTGCTAAATTTGAACATTTGATTGATATTTTTGTTTTATTCCTTAGTTTTGGTGAAGCAGAAATTTGCACTGTAAATCAAAGCTTACTGTAGCTCAAAGTTTATGCAAGGAAAATGCTCTGAAAAAGACTATGCCTAATTACAAGTGAGCACAGAGGGGCATTAATAAGTGTTATATTTTTCTTTCATTTCATGGGTTGCTTTATTTCAAAGGAATGTTGAAATATGTTTCACCATAAAATAAGTTTCTATTTGTTTCATGGTCATAAGTCTATAATGGGATTGTAGTCAAAATCAGATTGACTCAGGTGTTAGCAGGCTTCCAAAATCCCCTGCAGGAATGTGAAATTAATTTGTAGCTCCAGGCAAGTGCAAACTGCTCAATAGAGCTTTAAACCTCAGGAATATGGAGTTATTCAGTTACATTAAAAGTCTATGCTTCTACATTGCAGGGATATAAAGTGCAAGTTGTATAACTAGTTAATTTACTGGATTAATGTTATTACCAGATTTTGTACCTTGGAAATCTTTTATTTTTCTATCTTACATGAGTAAAACTCTACTATAGCCTGAGAGGCATACATAGGAGTACTTAAAATATATCCTGAGACATGAAAACAGGACATTAGTGGGCCTCTTATAAGAAAGAAAGGCCACATAATTTGTATGATAAAGATCTTTCTTCTTGCACTTGTACTCAGATTTTCTGAAAGAAAGTGATCATGATAGAATGGTGTAGCCACTGTATTTTAAATATTTAGACCAGGTTTGATAGATGTGGAAAAATGTTAACACCCTTCCTAATACATGTCTTTTCAATCCCAGAGGAGGAACTATTAACCATTGTATGTATTTCCTCAGAACTGGGGAGTTTAAAGTCAATCCCCAAGAACCCCCAGAAAACCTGTAACCAGCCTGGAATCACTTACTTTTATCCAGTTGAAATTCCAATCATTTCAGTTTAAATCCCTATAATTCATCACATTGCCAGTCTTGTCTTCTTTAAAAAAACTAGAGTTCTTCTTTCTGCAGTTCTACTCAACAAAAAATATTTTATATACCACCTTTTCTTGTTTGTAATGAATGGCTCTACAGAACATTTACTATCCTTCTCTTCTGGTTTGAATATGATGTATTCTGTACTGTAGAGGGTCACATGAATAAGCACAGACATTTTTCACAAACTGAGAGAGCTGGCTGAATAATTCACACACTCCTCATCAGATAACCTTCCTTTCAGTTCTCTTTCTCATCCCACTGGTGCTCAGTAGCACTCATCCTGTCCTGTGCTTTATAAGTGTTTATCTCCCCCGTTATCTGTCACTGCCTCTGTCGGCAAAAAAATGTCTCATTAGCAGAATATGGCTTCTGAGAAAGAACATGTTGCAACTGAATAAACAGCTCTGAGCAGAAACTGGAAGAGAAAATCTAGTACAGAAACAATATAACAGGAGGTAAGGTAGTATAAAACACCAGACAGAATCAGAAAGGAAAAGAGAATAAATCAACACAAAACCCCATCAGCATATGCAGTCTTCAGCAAATATACAGAAGAAAATAAAAAAACAACAACTCAGGGCAAAAAAAAACACCTTAAATCAGTCTTAATAATTGTTTTATTAAATGTTTTCCTTAATAATTTTAAGGGGAAACTAGACTGCATCCTCTGTTGCTAAAATAAATGTCTCAAACTTCTTTCAATAATTCATTTTGTTTATAGAGCACTCTTCATAATGCAATAGGAACAAAGATAAAATTAATGTGAACAAACATAAAAATGCCAAGATCAAAGATTTTTTTTCAACAAGACTAAAAACTCATATATTGTATCAGTCTTTGACTATGGAGACATGATGCCAGAGGCCCGATTACCTACTGATTTCAATTTAATCCTTGGAGAGCAAGACAAATGAGAATCTGTGTGAACCTCAAGTTGACTGGAGAAATGTAGAAGATCAGAAATTCTCTCAAATAATTAGGAACTAAAGCATTCAGCACCTTTTACGTCAGCAGTAGAGCCCTGTCATAAATTCCGTGTTTGATTGGCAGCCAATGCAAAGATGCCAAGACAGGTGTTACATGCTTGCCAGAGGCAGATATAATAATACCCTGGGATCAAAGTTTTGCGGTCAAATGCATTAGCTGATGCACCAGAAAGTATAGAATAACAGTAATCAATTCTTGATAAAATACAAGCTTGAACAAGCTTCCCAAGTTTCTTTTTAGTCCATTATGTAATGAGTTTTAAAAATGTAAACTGTATTTCTTATGATTGGGCACTTTTAAGGGTGGCAGGCAGTGATTAGAATTGCTGCCTCACAGCGCTGAGTCGCTTGGTTCAGTTCCGAAGCTGGGGTGTTATCTGTGTGGCGTTTGTACGTCCTCTCCATGTTCCAATAGATGCTCTGGTTTCCTCCCACTGTCCAAAGACAAAGTGGAAGTTGACTGGATTCTGAGAAAACTGGCCCTGAATGTGTGCCTGTCTCTGTCTGTATTCGGCCTTTCGCTAATTTCTCCCCAGGATAGGCTCCAGGTCTACCATGACAGAATGTAGCTTCTGCCTGAAGTTCAAAGAGTGGAAGGAAAAGGCGTGACTCTAGACAAGGACCATGCCCTGCAAACTGACACCTGAGCTGTGATCAAGAAAGATGGCCGAACTTGAAATGTACAGTAAGTCTCTAACCTTGGGTTGATAGTTGCTCACCTGCGGGAATGAAGACTATGTTGATTCCAAAGATGGTGTGTGTGAGCCACGTGTAGAGTCCATAGAATCCTGCCATCTTCAGGGAAGCATCAAACACACCTCTGAGTGGAGAAAAACACAGAGGCAGTGAGCAACGACATCATCAGTGTTTCCTGTATTTCCAGTAAATTGGTCGAGGGTGCGAAGAGACTGGGCAACTATCTTCTTAGGGATGGCAAGGCATTTTAGAATCACACAAAACTGGATAATGCAAAGTAGCTGAAGAAGAAGTTTGAGAGAAGTCCTAGGTGCAATGAAAAAAAGGAGCTGATAATAGAAATGCTGAGCACTTCTAAATTGGCTTCTTTAAGGCTATCCTTGTTTCTTGTTATATCTGCGATTATGCAGGGGTTGATTAAAAAACAAGCAAAGAGACGAGGAGTTTAAGGTTGCTGCTTTAATTTTTTAAATGTGTGTCATTAACTTTGACTTTTCAATTGCAAATGACTTGTACCTCACAATCACCCAATTTTCTTTGAAACAAATAGCTGACTTGATTCGGCCTGAGCATGACTGATGCCAGCTCCCACTGGGACCATCTCATTAACAAGATGCTGCAAATCAAAACTGCTTAATTACACTTCTGTCTGTTAACCCACTGCCCCCTGTCTTCTTCGCCATTTTTATTACACAGTCCGCTACCAAGGGACCCTGCCTGTAGTGCACACATAATGTGATCACTGCGCAAAACTGGCTGTCAACCTAAACATGACTCCATCTGGAGCAATGCGTGAACTGTATTTTATTATTTTTGCTTCAGAGCATGTTTGTGTTCCTAATTTAAACAACTAGAACAGACTGACTCTTTATACTCTTTATCCAGTGTATATTGTGTGGCACATTTTCTGCGAGTCTCAATTTATCAAAATGAATTTTCCGAAAAATAAGCTGTCAGCACAGACTCCTATTGTTATCTACTGTTTCCCATTCCACATTCCTGGCACTTGGGAATGTCACACACACAGTTGTTTCTCATTTCTTTGGTCACTTATCATGCCACAAGGCAAATCCCTTCTGATAGCACAGGTCATTCCACGCAGCTCACAAAGAGTTTATTTTAATGTCACATGGAACATGGCATCACATCAGACTACAGTATAATTCTTGATTCAGAAGGATAAAGGATGCCTAGTGTACATTTACAGAAGGTGGACAAAATAATGGAAACACCTAACAAAAAAGGCTTCAGAAGTTACAAAATCACAATGAAAAAAGGAACATACACGTATTTCACATTCATTTCAATACTAATTACCAATATGTTTCTGTTACAAAAAGACAAATTAAAATCAACACATTGATATAGGAGTTTCTAAAGCAAGACAAGATTGCAAGATTTTAAAAAAGGTCATATGGGTGGTGCCTGAATGGCAGGTGAGTCAGTCACAGAAACAGCAAAATTATTTAATGTCAAGGAGAACAGTGTCAAAAATAATGAAGAAATAAGGCAAACAAGGCAAACAAGGGAAAAGAGCGTCAGGAAAGAGGAGCTGTGATCACATGTTGAAGTTCATTTACAGGGATAGATGAACATTTAATAGGTTGCCATTACCCACAAAACAACGGCCTCAGAAATGACCAGACAACTCACATAGTCACAACTATAACTACATCGTGAACTTCACAAAGCTGTTATTTAAGGTGGGGCAGCCATTCTGAAACCACCTGTAACTAAGGTCAGTGCCCAGGAATGCATAACCTGGTGTAATGTGAAAGAAAGTAATAACGCCTGATGAGTCATCTTTCACTCTTTTTCCTAAACATCTGGACAGGTTAATGGCTGGAGAAAGCCAAATGAAGCCCTCAACCCACAATGTTTTCTGTGACTTAATGGGAAATATTGGAACACAGAGTACAGAGATTTCCACCTCCTTCATTACTCAAAGACGAATGGTCTAATATCCCACTAGAAACAGTTCAGAATTTGAACAACAGTACTCCAAGAAGGAATGAAGCAGTTCTGAAGGCAAAGGGTGGCCCAACTCCTTATTAATGAATATTCTTATATTGCTTGGTGTTTGTATTACTTTGTCCACCCCCTGTATGTTCCTGCGAATCAGAATTAGAAATTGGTGAATTGATTTCTCACATTTTATTTTATTTACAAGTTCGTGATTGTTATCACTCGCCTCTTAAGCCCTATAGTCCATATTAAGGAATTTATTTGGCTGATAAATTCTAACATTTGCACCCATTTATACAGCCGCATATTTTACTGGACCAATCCAGGTGAACACCCTGAACCTTGTCAAGACAACCACAGCTAGGATTTGGAACGAGTCCAGAACTGTATCCACAGCTCCACACTGTGCCGACAGAAAGTGAAACTGACCTCTGCTCTACACTGCTGTAAAAAGCAATTAATAATTGCATAATTGTACCTATTTCTACTAAAAAAACATGTGAAATGTTCATTTGAGAGCAATTCAAACACAATGAAAACTGCTCAAGCATGTTTATTCTTATTATTAATGGTTGTAAGAGGTCCTTCTCTTCTTTCACTGCAGTGCATAACTGTGGAATGTCAATCACAAGTCAGAACAAATTGCCATTTGTGTTTCTGCAAAAGATCTGCATGCTTTAAGAGCAGTCTGTTTCTTAGCTGCTCATCCTAATCTGCTTAGACTTTATCGTTGCCTCACAGCTCTTCTGTGGTTCTCATATCCAGCATGAAATGTGGATCCCAGCTGAATACGTTATACATTAAACATGTTTCTCTGAACAACAGTTAGATCCAGCTTGGCCAAGACGAACAGCAGGGTAATGGAAACGGCACTGCAACGCCCTGGGAATAATTCTTCTGAAGAAGTCTCGAGCTCTCCCTCTACGTACAATCAGTAATAATAAGTCAATTTGCATTTCAAGCAAGGAGTGGACTAAAGCCTCAGTATATGAACTAGAATCAACGTGATCTCTCCATTGTTGATATCCTCAGAAGACATATAAAACAAAAACACCTCAAAAACAGCCAGATCTGTGAGAAGTCAGATCTACTGTGCACTTCCACAAGTAAGGAAACAGCTTAGCAATATCCAGTTTGTAAACCTGCAATTACTAAATATATTCCCTATTTACGTACCTTCTTTTGGAGAAAGAAACTATCAATTCAACCCATCCCCCACTGGCAGAAATGACAACTCAAATGTCCTAAATGTTTTAAGCATTACAAATAAACAGGATTTCTTTCCACACTGGTAGCCAAGATTCCAAGGAAGAGGACTTTGTTATGAAGAGAAATTGCCTCCTCTCTTATAAATACAGCTCAATCTTACACAAGTAAGGCCAGCCCCATGAGAAACTTTGCCAGCACAGAAAAATTACAGCCCACTCTGACCTGTAGCACAGCCTTAATCAGGACTGTCAGGCGGCTAGGCGGCTAGCTGAAAGAACCATCCTATTCTTCTACCAACTCAGCCCTGCTCCTTGACAACATTTAATAAACTCTCTTCAATAAATTTCTCAAGGGTGCAGTCAAGTGCCTCATACTTTTATTGTATGCTGATCCTTCAGAATAAATACGTAAAAATTTAATTAACTTGGAAAAAAGCTGAATAGGCATTAGAAGCATGCACACAAAATATTATTCCACAAGACTGTTGCAGTTCCCCTCTAAGCACATCGCAAGCTGATCATGTGGAGAACGTTTTAATTAAACTTGTGCTCGGTTGCTCTAGCCTTGATTAAAAGCTTCTCCTATTAAAGGTGAACTTTAAGCTAATGATTCCCGACTTGATCCTGTTGATTGTAATCAGTGCTGATGAGACACACTGAGGAACGAAGCCCAGGGGATGCTCCCAGTGAACTGGAAACAGCACAAGAAATATCTCTCCTGTGGCGAGCCTGCATAGGAAAGGGTCTCTAACCAAAAATCAAAGAACACCCCCAGGAGGGTCTCAGCCAGTATAACACCCCAGTATACATCTTTATAAAATCTCACATTGCACAAGCTGCGTGGGTGGCTAACATATTATTTCGATTTTTTTGGGAGAAACGAGGTAAGCTGAACAAAAAATAAAATTGTTGAAAAGAGAAGAAAGGAGAAACAATGCTGTGGAGCCTTAACTGGGTGTTTGGAGAAGGCTCCACAGCCGAAACATTGTGTTTCCTTTCTTCTCTTTTCAGCTTGGAATAAACCTTTACTTGTTCCTTTGCAGCCTACGCATGCTGACGCAGCTCCCTACTTGAACTTCTAAAAAAGAATGTCATACAAGGGAGGCCCTGAAATTGGCTCATGCGTGCGTGAGTTCCAGAATGGACACTGACCGGATGGCTTCCTCCACAGACTGGCCCACGATGTTGGAGGAGGGTCCAGGCTGAGAGAGGGGAGTCAGACTGATCACCCACTTGACAGGCTTGTAGTACTCTCCACTGGAGCTCAGCAGGTAGAACAGCGTGGTCAGGAAGATCACCTGGAACAGGACAGGGAGTGCGACACACGGAGAGCTGCTGGTTACAGCATCATGCCACGCGACAGCAGAAAACCAGGCAGGGGTTGCACGTCAGTGACGGATTAAGTGGGGCCCCGCCTGTATATAAAGCCCAGTGATATTCTTTTGAAGGAAAAGTATAAAGGCAAAGACTTTATAGTATTAGTAGTAGTACAGCATTAGTAATATAGACACATTAAAAACCTAAACCCTATTTAACAGCTAACATGTTAAAGTTATCATGTCTGCTATATTTTAACATGGCACTTCACACAAAGATTTGAAGGACAGTTCAAAAACATGATCACTCAAAGGGGCAGAGTGCAGCTCTGAGGATAATGTTCACTGCCCATCTCAATGACAAGGGGTCTCCCTGACAGAACAACTGGTGTGACACACTTGGCATGAACAGGGTCGGTCATTTTTTCGGCAGGGAGGAAAGTAAGGACAAGACTGGAAAATGAAGAAGAAAAAAAACACTCTTCGTGCAAGATTTTTTTAAGGATAGCAAGCGGAAGAGAGGTGGCACAAATGATTCCTACCAGGGACAGTACGAAGTTGAGCAGGGCTGTGCCGCTGTGGAACAGGATGGTGAAGAGGGTGGTGGCAGTGGAGAAGAGCAGGCTGACGTTGCGGCTCATCACAATCCACAGGGACTCCAGGATCTGCAGTCACAGAGGGACCCGGGTCATCACACATACCATTCTCAACAGCATGTACAGTGATTCTGTGTGTCTATTCATTTCTTGTCATCAGAAGTCACCACTGTGCAAGCATCTGAGCAGAAGAGGCAAATGCAAACAGCACCATGATTTACTGAAAAGCACAAACTCCGCTCCTTCTCACAGCTTACAGATGTAGCCAATGGAACCCAGTGATCTAATACAGAGGCCTTCACCTGGCCTGGAGAACTACGGGTCTTCCCGGTGTTCTTGCCTGCCAAGCCCTCTATGACTGACAATACAGCAGTAGCTACCCTAACCCACTGTTTAAAGACACCTATAAAAGATCAAGAATAAGGGCTCTCTGGGATCAGAGAAGGAAATAACTTATCTGTAGCATTGGTGCTTCAAGCCATGGTTGTCTAACAGTCCAAACTATTCCATTATAACCCCAAATTTAAGATTTTCTGTGTTTTATGCAAACTCATATCACGGCATGTGTGGCTGAGTAATTTTATTAAATGTCAGTGGGAAGCACAGGGGAGTGATCTGTGTGGAATTTTGATGTTCTCCCTGTGTTTGCACAGGTTACCTCCAGGTTTTCCAGTTTCCTCCCACAATTGACAGAACTGGTAGGTTGATTGGCTTCTAGGAAAACTGGCCCTGGTGTGAGCATGTGTGTGCGTGTGCCCTGTGATGGGCTAGTGTATCCTGCCTTGTACCCACTGCTTGCCAGGATGGGCTCTGACTCTCCCATAACCCTGTACTAGATGGAGTAGTTGGAAAATAGATTGGTAGATGTCTGTCATAGCTTACAGTCCTTGTATAACCCACACAGAATATATAACATGTAATCGGAAAGCAAATCAGCAGACATAGAACTGCTGGTTGATTTAATCAGCATCTTTATAAAACCATGAGCATACTGTGAACATCATATAATACTAGCTGAAAGTTGCACATTTAAAATTATTTATAAAAACATAAAAATGCACATTAAACAAAGTATTTGAACAATACAATGACAAAATAATAACTGTAAAACCATGAAGCTGATTTCCCACCTAAGTAAATGATTTACAAGAGGTCAGGGCCAAAATCCTGCAGTATAAAAGGTATTTAATTTTGTCTAATATATACCCTAGATTCTATTGGAAACTAACCCACTTGGAACCTCTAGATACATCTTTTTTTTATTCAATTCTGACATGAAGTGAACTGGCATATTCTAAAAATGTACCCAAACCAAATCAGGGCTACACAGGCTACAGACCTACTGGTTTCTGAACAATGCAAAGTGCCTGTGCTGTGTTCTGCATCCCTCAAACACTCACAGAGAGCAAGGTCTCGATGTTCTCTTGCACAAAGGACGCAATGTCCTGCCAGTCCAGGATATCACCCAACCAGCTGTGCTGACGGTGAATGTGCATCTTGGTGCCTCGGTGTCGTCCTGAGTGGGTAACATTCTAAAAGACATAAAAAACATAAGACAAGGACAGTGTCCAATGGAACTCTCCTTTTTTCATCAAAAACCATGTCAAAACAAATGGAAACTGAAATGTTGACCTTAAGGAGGACACCTGGCTCCAAACAGGTCTCAAAATGTATCACTAATAAACTTACTACTTGGTAAATCAGAGAATCTGCCTTTTCTTTCAATTCTGTTGCAATTACACTTTCAGTAAGGAAACGATAGTAAGGTTAGTGATCATGGCTTGTGATAAAACTTCTCTGGTGTACCATTACAGCAAAACACAAAGTAGTCTAACATGCATAAACAAACTGCCACAAGCATAATGCCACATCCCATTCTTGTTTTGTTCAGCTGCAGCTGTGACTGTTTAGAAAGCAGGGGCTGCCAAGTGAGAGAGACTTGCTATGCAGAAAGCACAAAATATGAAATGTCAGGGACATGCTCATTAACTACCGTAAAAAGAGAAAAAAATACACAATTGCACCTAAAAGTAACACCTTCAAACGTCAATTTATTATCAAGTTCAAGTTTATTGTCATTATACTCATATACAGGTATATGGTATAACGAAATGCTAATTAGCTAGCTCTCAGACGATACGTAGTACAAAAAAACAACAATGCAATTGTATAATAAAAGAAAGACAGAGACAACAGGCAGTGTGCAAAAAACAACAACAGGCAGTGTGCAAAACAACAAAAAGGTAACAGGTAATGTGCAAAAACAACATCAGATGTGCAAAAACATGCATCAACAGAATGAAATAAAAGGATAGAAATTATGGGGAGTGAGCTTTTGACATGTAAGGTAGAGGGAGATTTCAATGTGTGAGTTTTTGGGTAAGAAAGAAGGCACTGTGAGGTTCAGATCATAGGTGAGAGCTGAGGTGAGAGTGAGAGAGGCTGGGAGTTTAACAGTTTGATAGTGCGGGGGTAAAAACTGTCTCTGAGTCTGGTAGTCCGGGCCCGAATGCTCCGGTACCGTTTTCCAGATGGTAGAGGGTCATACAGTCTGTAGCTGGGATGTGTGGGGTCTTTGATGATGCTTAGAGCTTTCCTCAACCACCATCTGTCATAAATGTCCTGTATAGATGGGAGGGCAACCCCAGTGATGGACCGGGCAGTTTTCAGCACCCGCGGTAGGGCTTTGCGGTCAGCAATTATTGTGTGTAGGGAGGGTAGAAATAGTATTGTAAATGTTTTCTACTTTCAGGCACCATGTTTTAAGCCCCTTTGTTTAAAAATTATTCTTTTGATAGCAGGTGATCATTGCTTCTGCTGATTATACCTTCACAAACCAGGAGTGATACAGTCTGTCCCACAGCTCCAGCACCTGCTTCTCAATCACAGCTGTGTTGTTCACCTTCTCACCCAGCATCTTGTGAAGCTAGGAGACACACAAAAGAAAAGGTCAAGGGTTTCAGCGCCAAATCTAAACCCCGTTTTCACTGGTGTTGTCCGTTTCTCACAGGTCACCCACATCTCAGCCGTAACTTGTTTAATACTGTATCACTTTTTCTCTGATTGTTCTTGCTGTTTAACCTGATCAGAATTGGAACAGACCTAGTGTGGCTTAGAGGAATACCGGACTGGAATAGTATCGTCCCTTGTCATCTTCCTACCTTCTGGGTTATCCACTCTCTGCCATACTGGTACACATTAGTAGCAGCAGAATTTAGAGCCTTCTGCACCACCTGAGCCTCTGGGAGCCAGCTGTGGATCAAAGAGACAAAATATTTTCTGATTCAAGAAACCCAGTTAAAAAAAATAATAGTACAATCAGTCAGGACATCGAGATACCAGACACAAACCAGTGCTAACCAGGGGTTAGTTCTTACAAGGTTTCCATTAATGTTGATTTATAAAAATTATGCTCATAATTTACAATCCATAAGTCCCTATTAAGGACCTATGGTATAGGGTATGCCTATGTTAGCCTCTAAGCACATACTGGAATTTATATGAAAAACAATTGACTAAATTACTCTCTTATGTCCCAGCACCGGAGGTATTTCAGGACAGATCGTCATGCACCAGAGGGAATTATTTTGAGCATAAACAAGTTGAAACAGCATTTCTTTTTGTAAAGCGAGCAAGACAAAGCAGGGTTCAGAGAATCTTGTGACAGAACTACAGCACATGCCAGATAATCACTTAATTTTATGAGGTTAATATGGAAATCAAGGACGGATCTAATGCACTTAAGAGAACTTGTTAACCCTTTAGCTGAACCATCCCAGCTTACAGGCTCCAGTGGCAGTTAATGTGAAGACTGCCACCATAGATGCAGAATTACTGTTGAATGACTGTGTTAAAAAAAGATTGAGAGCCAGCCAGACACATCAATGCTCCCGTTTATCATTTTACAGCTCCTAGTCCTGGAGAGGGTTAATCTGGTTAGTTTTACAGATCACTTTACTTTCAAGGTGCCTCATCCATGAATGTTCCTTTAATGACAGAAATGTTTTGAGATGGCAAGTGTAAAAGAGCTTCACAATTGAGACAATAGTCACTCAGGTTAGAACTAAAACCAGAAGACACCAGGCTCTCTGGGAAATGAATGTGAGAATAATGTCTGACAAAGGAGGTTGTTCTATATTTTTCAGGAGCACCTAAAACAATTAAAACACAAGTTACTTTCCGCAGTGTTGTGAATTCAATTCTTAGACAGGAAACAGGAAAAGGTACTGATTTGTCTTTCTCACAGAAGAACCCACTGGGGTAATCCTGCCAACTGGACCACACCAACCTCAGCCAGCTCATTTGTTCCCTGAACAAACCCTGATTTAATCCAGCGTAAATATAATCAAGATCAGTGGGAGTCTAAACACAACACCACACTAACTACACAACTGCCTGTCTTGTTACAATAATCTCCTTCATTTTGTAAGGGATAATCAAATCAAACTCATCATGAGAATCATTGCTCTGATTGTGCCAAATTCCAAGTAATGTGCTTTGAAAGGTCCAGTGTTTGACAGCACCTAATCAACAAAGAAAGTGAAAACACTGACCACAAATCATACATATTTTTGCTTTGTGTGGGCTATAACTCAGTATAGGGAAAGTTTTTACAGCATTATACAGATTCAGGGCTTCTCCTCTGATCTAAAGGGTTGGTATTCAGTGACTTATGGTTCATGCATAAGCTTGTGAAACCCACCGAGATCTGGTTTACATGAGCCAGGCAGCCTAAACACAAAGTGATTTCAGCCTGCTCCATAATTCACCTCATGTCAGCACTGCAATCAACAAACACAGCCAGCCACCACGCTGTCATGTGTTCATTTATCATAGGAGGACATGAGATACAACCTGGCACTGCATTCTGCCATTTGCAGTAGAAATTTGTACCCAATTAATATCACTTCATATTTTCAATCTAGAGACATCAGTTGTGACAGGTGTGGTACCCGACAGAGTGCCTGTATACTGGATACCAGCTGTTCTCTCGGCAGCAAGACAGCTGGAGAGTGTGTTTCTTACTTGGCCCACTCTGGATGATTGGACACGGTCTCGTTGATGAGGTTGCTGGTGACTTCAATGATGTGCACGCTCTCATGATGAACCTGCAGAAAGGGAGAAGATTACAGGTATCCTGATACCTTCCTGGAAAGCTGCACTGAAACACATGGCTCTAATCACACCACCTCCCTGCCAATCCCTACTCCTGTTTACACCCTGAGCTAGGGTCAGGGTCTACCATTACCATAAACTAAATTACCATTATGACTATCATATTTACTATACTATATATTACTGTAATATAAACTTTAGTGTACATAAATGGAAATGGAAACTTTTGATACCCAAATATGTCTCAATGAAATTAAAAGGTACCATCTTTTAAACATTAATTCAGTTAGACCATTAACTATGCTCCTGCCTTGCACCTGTCGCGTGATAGGATACGTTTCTACTCTGTATTGGATAAAGGGGTTAGAAAATGGATAGAGAGGTGGCATTTGACTATGCAAAATTTTCCAGGCAGATTCAAATAATATTGAAAATGCAGCCACAAGTGCTGCTCCATTCACTCACATCAACCTATTAAGAGTTTCTTTCCAACTTGAAAAATCATAATGAATTTTGGACAAATTTTGATGTACATCTTTAGGACTGATCTGACACTGCCCCTACAGCTTGATTTCTATAGCATTCTCCTCTATTTCAGAGATCAAATTTTAGCCCGTGCCTGAATGCACCTCTACCCTCATGGACCCCCTACACTGCACACTCAATACCTTGGCAGTAAGCAGCAGAGCCAGTAACAAGGTGCCCATGACCAGGAGGAAGATGATGAAAATGCTGATGAGCTTGTCCAGGGAGCGTTCAAGCCACACAATCATCTGAAGAGAGAGATAAAGAAAGAGAAAAAGGGGTCGTCAGGGGCTGTCTCTCAGGGGAATAGGGCTCTGACAGGCAAGAGTGACTGGATACCGGGAGAAACCTGTGTCTATAGTTCTCTAGTGCTAGTGGCATGGACCAATTCTGTCTGCTCAAAAAGTGTGACCAGCATCCATGTTTTCTGAAGATCAACATAGCTCTATCAGATAGACCCCACCACCCACAGAAATCAGAAGTCTAAACAGACGAGTTAATAAAGTCTGATTAACTCTCAGCTAGTGATAGTTTTCACAATGAACAATAAATGACATAAGATGATTTAAAACGGGAATGAGTGCCGCCGATTCTCATCTCTTTTTTCACACTCCCACTCTGCCCTCTGGGCTATTCCACAATGGCATCCAGTGAGCAGTGAGCGGTCTTTCCTCGTTTGGCTCTAAAACATTTCAGCAGTTCAGCCAGTAAAAGGTGCTCTGGAAAATAAATACACAGACACTAGTCAAAACTTGAAAGCTATGAGTCCCAGGTTTCTCCAGCTATATTATCCTGTCACACTTACACATTAAATCAGGAGAAGTCACCAAAAGACCATTTTGGACTGTGTAAGTGGATTACTGTCCTATTTTTTGTAAAGATGCCACAGGTGTTAGTCATAGTTTTAAATTCATGTTGTTTTCCTGTATGTATCCCTTTCAGAAACATTTGCAAAAACACATGCTACGGAACTGCCATATATCTGATGCCCCTGTGAGTGGACAGACCCCCCTGCCTGTTTCAATACTTACTGCATTCTGAATCATTGTCTCTAACACACTTTATTAAATGTTTTTTGTTGTTTATATCGCATTACTTTCCAAGTGTCTATTCCATCGATTCTCTATGTTAATGTGCACAATAACCTAACTCCCTACTGTGAAGTTAATGGAGACTGAGAGGAGAGTTCTGTACTGCACCCCTCCTTAGGTCACACATACCCTGCTGTCCTGTGATGATTAAAGACATGAATGTCGCTTTCTCATGCTACACTGATCTATTAAACTGAATAGCATGCCTTGGGAATTTAAATTTTATGTTGAGTTAACTTAGAGTACACAGATTAAACTCAGAACAAGCGCACATTTACCTTGAAAAACAAAGCATTATAGGTCATTTTCACTAAAAAGAAACACCCAGTCTCTTGATAATCTGACTTAATGACTGGGAAAGGAATCCTATTATATGTTTTGACTTGTCCTTTAATATTTTGTCACACGTGATTATTTATTACCAGTTTAGCATCTTTATGCAATATTAACTATTCCAGAAACAGTAGACAGTGAGGAGGTACTGTTAACTCAGTGCCTCCATGCTGAACAGAGAGACTTCAGAATGTTGTTGCCTCCCAATCCTGCCAAGCATAATTCTTTCCAATGAATCATGTTTCAAATGAGTATTTGTGGAATAGTTTGTTGACGCCGCAAATAGTCAAAGAGATCAAAACTGAAAACATGCAAGGATGTTGGCAATAAATGAGGAATTAAATAACTGGTATTAAAGAACTAATATATTCACTGCTTGAGATCAACAAACAAACATCTGTGTGACTCACTGTCATAGTAATTACCCCAGAATGACAGTACAGTTTGGTGAGCATGATCTTCTGTTTAAGAGGCCCTAAGTATGCAAACAGAATACTGCAGCCAAAGCAACAGAGCACAGGAATATTTTATCCAAGCTCCACTTCCTGTTCCAAGTGCAAATAAACACAAGTACGACATCTTGCCCTCAACAACAGCACATGCTCTGCATAGTACTCCCTATTTGTTTAACAACACTTTTATTTTAAGTTGATATTTCATTGCAGTCTCACAAGTGATCATTTTTATGAACGAGATTACTATTTTGCATTTGTGTGAGATGTCCTCATTATTTTCAAGCTTTTGTTCATTGTTATAGAGTTCATTGCTCATAGGCGCGGCGATAAAAATACGCAAACAGCTAATACCTTGAATTTGTAGGACAACTCTCCTTGGGCCTCCTAGCATGGGAAAATGTGATAGAATGTTAACTGACTTCCAAGTTAAGCAATCTGTTACTGGACAGTAAAATAAATGCCAAAACCAAGCTCTGAACTGAAGTCCTCCTGGGGCAGTACTAACAAAGAGACCCAGCAAAGAAAGAGCATTTTCATGTGTGCTGCATTACTAACAAAGAGCTAGACATCTTCCAGCCTGTGTCAGATAAGATCAAATACCTGAGAAGGCAGCTCTCAGCTGACCTTTCTTAGATGGATTCCTCGGAAGAACAGCTTCCCTTTAATCTGACGTTCTGACACACTGACTCTTGAGCCACAGGAGCTCAGAACAGGAATTTACAGATGTCAGGACCACAGCTTTAAATGGTTTTATACAGGAAAACAGCACACTTTCAGCATTATGAAATGACACCAAGAACCAACTCTAGTTGTGGCCAGAGACCTGAGATTAAGCCCACAACAGTCTAAAAGGGTGTGTTTGCTCTTCATGCATCAGAACCACTCAAGCCAACCAGTTTTACAGAAGCATAAGCTATGGAAGGTTTCATTTTCTGTAGGCTGGAGCCTAAATAACAAGAAAGCTCACTTCTGGTCCACCTAAGGAAATTATATTGCCAAACACAGCTAAAACTGAACTACACATCTCAGCAAATAAAGCTACAAAACTCATTGCTTATTTCAGCAGCTCAAGGGAGGTATGAGTGGATACTCCAGGGAACAAGTACTTGTTATTATGTATATAAACCATGTACTAATTTAATTCATGTTTGCTGCTTGTTCTAAAGATTAAAGAAATGTTCCTTAGATCAATTAGCTTCCGAAAAAATAAACTATATGAAAGGCCTCCTCTCATTTATAACCATTCTACAGGTCTTCAGATTGCTTGTGTAACCATAACAATTATCTGATGAGAATCTATTTTCTTGAAAATAATTTATTTTGTAGTTTTATTCTAGGCAGCACAGGAGCACAAATTGTATTGATGTCTCTACTAATAAGCAGTCATGTCCTCCAGACAAGATACAAAAATGACACTTATCAAAGACAAATCTGAATTGTCAAAAAAGATGATGTTGTACTTCTCTTACATATCACAGATATGCTTTTTTTCAAAATGATATTGACGTGAGGGACAAAAATCATACCCTAAAATTCCTCATGATACCAGCAAGTCTACATTTTGAGCATTAGTTTGTTTTCTAAAGTTGTCATGTCATATCTGTGAGGATGAAAGTGAATCGGGCCACATTTAGGCAAAAAAACAGTTGTTTCATCATCTTGATTAAAAAACAGCATTCTCTTAATAACCAGAAGAGCTTCATTTAGAATTGATCCTTCCTGTACCTTATTCAAAAACCTAATTTGCATTCATAAATGTCAGCTACACAGCTGGAACTCTAGGGTATGCTTCAGAGAAAAAATATCAACCTTCCATAGCTTGCTGCATTAGATAGCAACACGACTAAAACAACTGAAAGCCCATGACTTAAGCAGCAAATCAGGAGGAATGCAAAGTCTGACAGGGTGAATGGAACAAAGCTTAGGTCCAGGCTTCTAATGGGAGCGCAAATCACACTCTCACTCACTTTCTCTCTCTCTCGTACTGCAGATTACAACCATCAGATTATTACCTGCTTGTTAAGCCAATGCCACAGCTTTCAGGAAGAAGACAAGAAGACATGGGGGGATTATTGGAGAGATCAGACATGGGCACAGGTGACAGGCATGCATCACATAATTTCAACGCGTCGGGAGAGGGGGCTTTGACCGCAGGAGGAGTGAAAACGAGGAGCCAAGAAAAAGTCCTCTGGCGTGGAGAGATTCAAGGAAAAGAATCCGAGCTCTAAAAGCGTTTAGATTACTGGAATTTAGAAGTGAACGCTCACTACGATATTTTGTTATACAGTTTTATGTTTAGCCCAGCACGTTCTGGTTTCCTAATGAGTCAGCGCCGGCCATCTCCGGTGTACTTCATTTACGCGCATAACAAAAGAGTTCTCAAGTTTATAGAAACCTGAGAAACTGACCATAGGAAACAAGCATGAAGAAATGCCTGATTATCGATCTTTCTTATGAATCCATGTTAAGGGTAATACTGATTTTTTTCATTAAAAGTGCATTTTTTGTCAACAATTGAGTCAAACACTTGATTACCACTGGTGGCTACTCTGCTTTCAACATAAGTCACAGATGAGTCCACCTCAGTGCTTACAAGCCTGTCAGACTCACATGCTCAGACAGCCTTGGTGGAACACTGGGTGGCACATGTGAAGAATTCTCTTGGAGAGTCAGACTCTGACTTGCACACAGACTCATGCTGCATTTGGAATTAATAAGCAATAGAAGATGTCAAGTATCTCTGAAAATTAGTGATAATGGTGAAATACTTTCAGTGAAACTTGTGATATGCAGGCTTATTATTTTGATTTTGATACTTGCACAATGAAAAGCAGCTGAACAGTGCTGCCATGGCTGTTGTGGTTCCTAGCTGTGTTGCTCTGCACTTTTGGGTGTTCTCAGCAGGTACACTGTTGTACAGTCCTGAACTCTCGGCACAGACAGTACAGAGGGTGTGTGACATTACCTTTGTGTCCACCTTTAGGAGGAAGTGTGCCAGGCCCTTAATGGGTCCTGGAGCCAAGGCATCCTGGCGCTCCTGCATAAACTTTGCTATCACTGCCCACCAAGATGCCAAGCTCCTCTCTGCAAAGTCCATCAGGCCAAAGTGCACCACCAACTTTTTCAGCACCCACACTGTGAAGAGCATATAAATCGGGATTAATGTCGATAAGCACCCATCCTGAGTCCATGCATGCATTCACATTTCAATACTGTACAGAACTGTAAGAAATCGGTTACTTGATGAAAATACTTAATAGTTAATAAAACATTCCAAGAGTGAAGCTGATTTCCTACTAGTAGGCTGACAAAAACCTAACCTGCCTTAAACCTCTGCATCTTAACTGGACCTGCAGGCAATGAAATCATTAACACTGTTGACCTGGCAAGTTGTATTTGCAGTCAACCATATTCTTCACAGCTGTCATTTTCAGTAATATAATTTAAATTTGAGGATCTTGAGACAATCACTCACAAAAAAAAGAAACAAATAAAGCTACAGTACAATGAATGCACCCAAAGCTACAGTACAATGAGGGACTTTTTCATCAACAGTACATTGTTTAAATATAAAGCCAGATGAGATGCCGGATCAGCAGGAAACAGCGCGAGGGAGCGGACAGGTTTACCAGCCACGGGGACAGGCAGCAGCTGCAGGATCCACAGGTTGAGCCAGATCTGCACCATGATGATTGCCCACACCAGCAGCACGAAGTAGATGTCGCTGGCCTTCTTCCGCTTCAGCAGCGAGCGCAGCTCTGGGCGTGGTCGCCTAGCCGCCCGGCTGGGGGAAGCAGAGCCCGAGCCGGGGCTCCCACTACTGGAGGAATCTGCAGGAGACAAGCCAGAAGTCCCACGCCATTATCTAGTCAGAAAACAAAAAATGAACAACCGTACAGCAAAAGACAGAAAGCTTAGATTCCATCTGTTTCTAAGTACAACCTCCAATTCTGCAATGCCACTGCTTTCACTGTCCTATGAATACATAGTAAAGTCTGCTTAGCAATGAAGCTGTAGGAATTAATGAACGACCCCTCAGCAGACAGATTATATGAATAAGAAATAACAAAATGAAGCCTGTGATCTCATTGGGTCATAGAGGATAAATCTGTGAAATCTAACTTTTGATCTCTCTGTGCACTTTTAGCTGATATTTCTTTTACCCATTTAAATATATTCACTTTAAAAAACTAAATAAGACAGCAATTTCAGGGGGTGAATCCATTGCAGTATTTTGTCTCAATGTGGTGTCACTAGGAAGCACATTTAAAATGTACTTTAAAGTCTGCTGTAAATTCAGCACTGAGTCCCAAATAAATGATTTAAGAACTATACTAATGAAAATATACCCAAAATCAAATGCCCACCTGTTTAAAAGGAGACCTGCAGAATGAATCACAGTTGGTCTGAATGAGTAACTGGCACTCAGAGGGAGTGAAATTCCATGTAGGGGAAAAGGAGCTGTTAGCATAGGGTTTGTGTGGTATGATCCAGTCCTCTGAATTAATTAATAGGCTTGTAACAGTAGTAAATACAGCTTAGGCTGTACTGAAGGGTGTCACAGATGCTGGCCAGGCAGCATGCAGAGTAGTATGTTTGCCAGTCGCATTGGTATTGAAGAGTGCTGCCAAGGAAAGGGCTGGCCAGCTAAACTGGGGCTGGCTGATCATGTTGTTAACTGGAGGAGTAGAGCATCCTTTATCAAGATAGCAGCATATCGGTGCAGAGAGAGAAGTCTAGACGGCACAGCTTGAGCCACAAGTTCTCCCTGTGCCTTAAAATCCACAGACAGATAGGCAGTCTGGTGGGGCAGTCTTGTAGAGGGTGAAATGAGAGCAAACCAACTGCTGCTTTGTTAGGGGCAAAAGTGTTGGTTATACAGAAGTGCCCCTGGCCAAATAGGATCAGATGGAAAAAGTTGGTGGTGTTTAGTAAAGATTAGTAAAGATCCAATTCATGAGTGAAAGTGAAGACTGAGAATTGGGCAACACAGAGTTAATCAAGCGGAATACCCCAGTGCCTGGTGATTAACTCAGACAAAGTGACGAGCTGGTGAGAAGGTCTTATGAGTTTAGAGGACATGTGTGTGAGTAAAACCAAGTGAGGAGAGGTCTACAAGGAAGGAGACTGTGCATTCCTTTCCTAGAGGAGAATTACGTAGACCAGGACAGACCACTTAAAACACTAAAATAAGAAAACTGTTTTTTAAACATTGTATAATGTACTTAACAATATTCTCTAGAGTGTGAAGACAACAATACCATTTCTTGGTTTTTACTACTCGTTTTTTAAAAGGAAGAGTAACAAATCACTAGTGAACACACAAGGTCCTACTCACATAACAACTCTTGGTTCTGAATGGTTTATTAAAACTTATTACGCCTGTTGCTCTTTTCCTATCTGCTCTGTCACACCCAGTTTGCCTCAACAAGGCCCCCACTTACCCTCAGGCTGTGAACTGGAGGTCTCGTCCTCCGGCTCCTGCTCTGTGAAGCCAGTACAGGAGATGGCCATGAAGATGGTGTTAGCAGCAATGGACAGGACTTTGCCTGACAGCTCCCCAGCTGGATAAACACAAACAAGAGGGTTAAGGTGTCCCTGTAAAATCTCCAATTGTTTGCCCAACACACACATTGCTCTCCAGACTGCATTCAATCATTTCCACTTTTATATGCACCCTGTGGCTTCTCAAAGATTTCAAGACAAACAACGTGCAGCATTCATGATTCATGAGAGGTGATCATTAAAACATCATTAACCTTGTGATGTAGTCTGTGTAATTAAAATAATAGAGCTGGAAAACAAGTTGTGCTGAGTGTATTGTTTCATTAATTCTCCACTACCACTAGTAATGTAAAACTACACTAATTTTAGATCTTGGAACTTCGCTTGCATGCTCACTTTTATACAAACTGTGATGGAGCTGGCTCAGAGAGTGCAAAAAAACAAAGGAATTTCAATGCCAAAGCTTACATTCCAGCCCGCTCTGAAACATGGCAACTGAATATTCAAACATTCAATCTTCTCAATGAGACTTTTAGCTGGTACACAATAAATACAGAAAGACCTATTCAGTGCAAAAGGGATGCACTTACACTTGCCCTGGACCTGCTGTTTCTCATGCAGGCTGCCCACAAGGAGGAGAGACAAGACGATGACAAACACAGGGATCCTCCAGGAGCCAGTTACAGAAGCTGGAGAGACAGAGAGGAGCCTCGTGAGACATAACTATCGCAACTACCACCCTGAGGGTCTCGATGACAGCTCCACCACTACATAACAGCTTTTACACCCTTACTAAGAGGGACCACCACTCTGCCATATCCACCTCTGAAACCTCAGAACAGTCTGCAAAAAAGAAGGGGCCATTCAGACATATACTACTAGGCCACAACTACTAATTTGAAGTCTGCCAAGAATAATCAAAACTAGTCCCAAAAACCCAATATTCAAAATTTCATAGATAAGAAAATAATAAATATGGTGCTTGCCTATTTATCTGGAAAAATTTAAAGTATCAGTGTACATTACTCATATAATAAAATTGATGACGTCATTTTGCTCTATTACACCACACTGTATTTAGCACCATGAGATAATCAATAAAAGCATAACAGGTAGCACACTACGAGTTATTATAAAGCATCATGCATACCATTAAAAACCATGGCAAATCAAATGCACAATGAAAACATTGTAAAACTACTACAAAAATGCTGTGAATGCACGACAGTGGACAGTAAAAACACAGAAAACGCCACCGGCAGTTGGAAAAGGAACATACAAGGTTCGGCCAAAAGACATTTTTAAAAACCTAACTTGGAGAAGCTGCGATAGGAGATGATGTCAACTCACCCAGGTAGAAGAGCAGCACGGTCCACACAGGCACTGAGATGGCCCTCAGATACCGCTCTGTGCTGGGGCTCCATTTAAAAATCACAGCCAGCACATATCCGGCCACCAACGTGCACACCTGGGGGAGCACAGACATGAGCCCACTGTACAGGGACTCCTCAGCAGGGTGGAAACATTCACATTTCACCACGACGAACTGAATCAGGAGAAATGCTACATCTCCACGTGGGTCACACATTGTGAACTGGCCAGACCGCTCACATTTCCACCTGCCGCTGTGCAGGGTTGAAAACGTGCTCTCCGGGCACCGAGACAAACGCTAATGTGAAGTTTTGTCAATGACATCCGACCCTTATTATGGGGGGAGCCGAAGTCACGCAACCTGAAAACTGCTTGTTCAAGTAAGGAGTTGTTTTTTTTAAAAACTCAGAACAAAGTGTTCCAATCATTTTCTGAAATAAGCCATTCGTGTTTTCAAGCTGCAAAAGAGGGAAATGCTAGGCAACTGGTCTTTTCAATACTGTGTGTTAAATGAAAAAAAAAAGGTTAAGAATGTTATTACAGTTTTCACGCAGATGTCACCCACAAAATGACATGTATAGTAAAGGTACAGATACAGGTTTAATCCATGCTGAAAGGAAAAGAAAAGAGACACAACCTTTCAGCTATAGAGCCTTCCTTTGAGGTGAGGCGACAATCTCCGAGGCAACACCTGAAAAAGGCTCTACAACCAAAACGTTGTCCATTTTCTTTTTATTTCTCTTGTCTTTTAACCTGTTCCTTGCAGTCTACGCATGCAGACGCAGCTACCTACCTGAACTTCTATGGCTAGTTAACGTGTCTGAAGCCATTTAGGCATGATGGTACACATGCAGCTGAACTGGCAGAACTGTGGTAATATAATAATTATTAATTGCATTTGCAAACCATTTTTCAGACAAAAGGACTAAAGTCAACCTCAATGCCACCTCACAAAAAATGCTTGCAAGGGAAAGAGGGACACTTTATATTCAAGTGTAGGTAAGGTTAACACTCTGTCACCCTTAAAGCGTTCATTTGTAAACCCTGGGAACAACTTCGTTTTGACTACTTACTCTGTGTGGGCGACTTATTTAAATACGTACGTTTGCGATCATTTGAAATGATAAAATACAAACGCTTTCAGGTTATCCAGAACATGGAAGATTCTTAACTAATTGAACTAATTAACAGACTTAATTCATCAAAAGTCAAGTATTCCAAGGCTTTACAAAGTGGCGGTTTAAGGGTGATCTGTAAAGCCTTGAGGATCGTGGCTTTTAGAGAGCAGGATCGACTGTCCTTGGACTAATCCCTTTGGAGTGACAGTAGCAGACAAATTCTTCACAATGTAAACTCATCCTTGAAGATACAATACAAGTATAGCAAACCCACTGACGGTCTGATCTATTTATACTTGAAGTCTGCAAGAGTCAAACAAACCCTTAGCGTATAGAAGTTTTTCCCCCTTATTTAAGCGTTTCCGAGACTTGCAGAAAAACTGGTATGCTATAATTAGAAAAGGCCGAGCTTTTTAAATACAAATCCTGTGCTGCTCTCGGTAGCTCCATTAACACTGCAAAAGTTTAATTTCCAACATGCCAAACGGCACTTGGAAAACGTGATTTTATTTCAGACCACAATCGCACTAAGTAGAATCAGCAAGATATACAGCCTATCTTAAAAAACCATATGTAAAAACCAACAGATTGTAAAATGCTGGAGCGGCACAGTCACACGAACCTCATGCAAAGGAATAAAACAAGAGGCCAGTCCAGAGAACGCAAAAATAAATTATTTTAATAGACTCAAAGAACGATTTTGAGTAAAAGATGCGAACCACACTAAATATGGAATTTGTTGCTTTAACGAAGACGGCCAATTCTTTCCACGTGGCTGGAAGTGTTTGGGAAAATAAGTACGCCCCCTTCGCCTGCCTGAAAGGAATTGCGTGTTTACTACGGACGGGGGTGTGGCGCTCGCTGTACCTACCCAGGTCGCCTTGAAATAATCCAGAGCGCCGCAGATGATCTCGCAGGTGTGTCCGATTATAACCTGTATCCCAATCACGCTCCCAAAGTAGTAAAAGAAGCAAACTAGGGGGAGACCAGCCCCGATCACCAGCAGGATCTTGAGCTTCTCTAGCACCAATGCCCCCAGCATCTCCACCACGTAGTTAAAGAACCACACCGGCAGGAGCAAAGTGCCCAGCACGATCGGCGTGCCGGTGTCCTGCAAACTGGACAGCCACGACCGGCCGATTCGGGCGAGCGAGTACTTAAAAGGGTGCAGGAAAGTGCCGCATAGGACAGCCCACAGCAGTGGTCGTAGGAAGGCCTCCAGTATAAAGTACACCAACACGGCAGCCCCGCAGCAGATCGCTACGAAGATCATTGCCCCGGTGTTATAGAAGGCCTGCTTGATGTTTTTGTCAAATTTCAGCTGCGGCGGCTGCATGAACAGCTGTGACACCATTCCTGTCACCGCCGGCTGCACCGTCTCGCTGAAGGTCACGGAAGGGGAGCGAAGACCGTGCGGGCTTTCGGGCTCTGGCTCCTGGGCTGCGGGCGGCTCACAGCCCGGCCCCGGCTCTTCCTTTTCTGCCATTTTCCCAACTGCTGTGGTATCCGTGGATACCAGCACCTTCAGGCGGTTGTAACAGGATGTAGTTGGCGGCACAAAGCAGGATGGGAAGTGTAGTGTTTTTTTTCTTTGCCCGAAATGCGGGACACATGTATTGACACATGGAACATAATTAAAAGGATTAAAACGGGACACTTTAGACCAAATCTGTATTATTGATTTTTTGCACTCAAGACAGAATCTACAAGCTGGTGCAAGTCATGCACGTCAAATGTACCACTTGTAATGCTTCCAACAATAATCATCACACCACATGCTAGCTTGTGACTAGCCAATTTATCACCTGCACTGCCGACAAATATTCATCAGCATAATGAATTTCCCCGTCTGTGCACCTACTACCAAAATGACTATGATTTAATGTACACTTTATGCATTTTTTGAAGCGATAAGTAGTGCACTTACAGTGAGACTAATAAAATTATTGAACTACATCAGTGCCCCAAAAAAACTAGTTTCAAGCATCTGTTGGAAGACACATGTAAGATGAAATTTGTATCCTTCATTAATTTGCTAACCACTCCAGCCCATTGCAGAGCTCACACAGACATGCACACTTTCACACCAGGGCCAATTTCCCCAGAAGCCAATTTACCTACCAGTTTGTCTTTGAACGTTTGCAGGAAATCCACACAAACACAGGGAGAGCATTTCAAATCCACACCAGTAGCACCACAGGAATTGAACCCATGGTCCTGGCCCTAGCAAGGCACCACGCTAGTACCATTCAAAATGTGTAACATTTTGTAATTCTCTTTTAAAATGGGTGCACAGAAGGATTTCTGGAACATCTCGACAGACTAACTTCAGAAATACATTGTTGGAGTACCTCAAGTCTATAGTCCCACCTAGTGGCCAAATACCAGTGCAGCTCTTCAAAATCGTAGAGTGTTATTGTCAGAAGAAACCCTATTACTCATATTCTTTGAAACCATACACTAAAGTTCTGTTGACATTTAGTTTGAACTAAAATTCTACAAGCAGAAATAATACTGTAACGACCGCGGGTTTCGGCACGGAATGGAGCAGGCATAGGTCTCAGGAAAAGGGGTTAAACAACACATTTATTAACTGGAACCGGGGAAAGGTGTACAAGGATTGGGGATACAGCGATACGCTAACAGACACGGAAAGGAAGAAGCTGTCTCGCGGCTCTCCGTCCCGCCTCTCAGGCGCTATAATACATTGAATTTGGAACAAGTAAAGGTTTGTTCTATGCTGATAAAAAGAAACACAATGTTTCGGCTGTGGAGCATTCTTCGGGTGTCACACTGGCAGAGCCAAAAAAGGCTCCACAGCCGAAACATTGTTTTTTTCTTTCCAACACGGAATAAACCTTTACTTGTTCCTTTGCAGCTCTTAGTATGCTGACACAGCTACCCGAAACACATTAAATTACATTAAATTATGTGATAGTCATTACAAGGAGATATCTATGCCCCATTACACTATTTTACTGGTTTCCACAAACATTAATATAGTGTAACGCTTACGGCCGACAGGCACTGTGTAAGAGCCGGCGTACCAGAGCGGGTGACGTCACCGCCCTTCCCTGTGATAGCAGGACCACAGCTACTGGGCTGTGGGGAGATCTCTCTTTAGCTCACGGGGCTAGGTCGCTGCAGAGAGACGCGGAAGTCCCGGGTTCGAGCCCCGGACGGTGCAGGGGCCGACCTAATGCGGCAAGGGCGCCCGCCTGAGCCCCCGTTGCGTTACAATATAGTTATCTATAAGAATCTTCTTAATTTGTAACAGAAGTCA
Organism: Lepisosteus oculatus; assembly: GCF_040954835.1. Taxonomy (NCBI): domain Eukaryota; kingdom Metazoa; phylum Chordata; class Actinopteri; order Semionotiformes; family Lepisosteidae; genus Lepisosteus; species Lepisosteus oculatus. The sequence goes on from NC_090705.1 coordinate 23,443,390, forward strand.
AGCTAAAAGTAAAGTTACTGCCATGTAACGTGTACTGGATAGTCATTTAATAGCAAAACCAGCTGAAAAAACAATAGTTAGATCAAGTTATTTATCAGTAGAATACTGACACAATCCATGGATCTTCATAACTGATACTGCCGCGTAGCAACGCTGTGGTTGGGAGCACAGGTGAGTCATTATGGGACGGAGACATTTTCATCAGGAGAGCCACATTCCTCGGATTCTCACAGGGAAATCACGGAATTGGCTGCACCTGGTGACTTTAGCTCCCTATGTAAGCGGTTCTTGAGGTAAGTAAAATGGCCTTTCCATAAATCCTCGAGGTTTTAGGAAGCATTGAGTATAGTGAGATAACATTGATAGCAGCCTCGGTCGGTTTCCGGGTTGGCACGCCCGGAGGAAGACAGTTAAGCGCACCTGGCCAACCGGAATCGACCGAGAGAGGTTATTTGCCACTGCTATCTGGTGTGAGACGGTTACAGGTCATGTGAAAGCCCCCTGGCCACGCTACGCGATAAAAGGGGGCACTTCAATATGCTGTTAATAAAAGCAGTGTAATCTCTTAACACCAGTGTCTCTTTGGTGCCTATTTGTAAACAATAATGTATTTTTTCCGTTGACCTCAGTGAGGAGAGATGTCACGGAAAACAGTCTTTACTACTTAAAGCTGGTAGACTTCTGCAGATCTCACTGTCCTTTCGTGAGATAAGACAGAGGTTCTTAATCTTTTTGAGAGTATGACCCTTTTGGGGGGTTAAAAATATTTCGCTACCCGCCCCCTTCACACGGATTTAAAAATCGTCACCGTGTATTAATTGTAAGCCTACTCACTTAATAATTTTTACTTATAAAGCACCTTTCATACGATGTTTTGTAACTCAAAGTGCTTGTTAGAAACAAGTTAAAAACACTTTAAGTAACTTAAAATAAGCAACAATAATTTAAAAGAACCATGCACAAACAATACAAATAGCACTGAAATTATATTTTAAAAATCCAGAGTAAAAAATATTTTAAGCTGCCGTTTAAAAAAAACACAGGGCCGGCCTCTAATATTTTAGGAGTACTATTCCACAGTTTTGGGTGCGTAGTAGCAAAAGGCTGCCTCTCCAGTCATCATATGCTTAATGCTTGGAATTCCCTTTACAAGTCATGTGCTTGATGCACTGGCCTTGATGGAATTCAGAGTACGAACAGCTTCATCCGTTACTTGTTTGAGTTCGGGGGGCATTTTCTTAGCCACGAGGTCTTATCGATGAATCATACGACACCTTCACAAAGTGAACGGAACAACGGCCTATACTTTCGTGACTAGCCCACTGTGTTTGCCAGTCAAACACAGGGCTGGCCTCTAATATTTTAGGAGTACTATTCCACAGTTTTGGGTGCGTAGTAGCAAAAGGCTGCCTCTCCAGTCATCATATGCTTAATGCTTGGAATTCCCTTTACAAGTCATGTGCTTGATGCACTGGCCTTGATAGAATTCAGAGTATGAACAGCTTCATCCGTTACTTGTTTGAGTTCGGGGGGCATTTTCTTAGCCACGAGGCCTTATCGATGAATCATACGACACCTCCACAAAGTGAACGGAACAACGGCCTATACTTTCGTGACTAGCCCACTGTGTTTGCCAGTCATAGCTCATGTACCGTCTGAGCAGATTCTCACACACTTTTTCCAGTCAATTTCATGCTCACGTACATATGTGTCCAGCAAAACAAAATGTTGATCGCCAGTGACACGCTCAGGAAGTGGACGACAGAACACAAAAGCCTAATTAATTTCTCCCTCTTCACCAAATCTGGCGTAAACAAGCATTTCCGCAGACATCAGTGGTCTGGTCAAGTTGTAAAGAAAACTGCACACTAGATTTTATCTAAGCAATCACTTCCTCTTCCACGTCTCTTGTCATACGCCCACTGTGGTTAGACACGGTATCATTTGACACTGGTATCAATGCTAGCTGCTCTGCGGTGCTTTTCCCACGCGATTGAAACCATTTCCTTAGCGCAAGGTAAGAAAAAAGTCTCACCTTACGTGTGTGGCTTCCATGTTTTGGCAATCCAGTTCGCTATGATGAAAGACGACTTAAGTGCCTTCTGGTTCACAGTGGTGGCTTTTTGGAGGGTAGATTGTTGGCCTCTTAGCTCCTGTAGATTTTTCATTGCTTATTGCGCAACTGCCCTTGGGCTACATTGTGACCTCCCGGTTAAGAACCCCAGGGCTAGAGCATAGTAGCAGCTGTGAGAAGGCCTCAAGTGAAAAGTACTTTTCACAATGAGCTAAAGCTTAAGAAAATAAAAAAAAAATCTGTTAAGGTGGAGTTTCACATATGAACTCTGTGAAGTGCATCTTTAAACAAAGGTTTAGGTGAAGGTTGAGCACATACCTGTAAATATCATGTTTCAGACATGCGCATTTTGTTTCTTATTGCTCTCTCCGTCCCATCTTCGTCCCATCTTCGCCTTTGCGGCAGCTTCCTAGCTCATTTCTCATAAAAAAGTTTCCGACTTGTCGATCTCTCAGCTGTCGATCTACTGTAAACCAGTAATGCCAAGTAAATTCAGTCCTGGCTATACTCCATTTTTAATAGGGTTTAACCAAATTACTGAACAGCAATGAAGACTTTTATTGATGAAGACCCACAATACAGCTGAAATCATCTTGAAAGTGTTGGAAATTACATATAATTTAAAAATAAGACAAGAAATTAAAGGAGCAAAATAGCGAGCATGGACAAAAAATAACAACAAAAGCAAAAATGTTGTAACTTTTTTTCAACATGAAGTTTATTAGGAAGAAATGCTGCAAGTGAAAATAAAAACATTAATACATGGATGCAGTATCAGTCAAGCCTTACAGCACAACCAAACTGGCAGGCTTACTCTTAACAAAACCTCAGTGTCACTGGCCGCCCACTCTCCATCTGTTGAGAGCTGTAGCTACAATGTACCTGATAGTTCTAGAGCTACAGTGAAGCACTTTTACTCCCTATTATTGAATGGATTAAACAATTTCATGTTGATGTACATTAAATGACCAGAACTCCCACAGACATGGGCACAAAAAAGTAAATCCTCTTCATCTGTACTGCAATTTCCTAGAATTATTTGATATCCCATTATTTTCTGACTCTCCTCAATGTACTTTTACACTTCAAGGTTTTACGTATTTGAGCTCTGTCTGAAAGCAGTATTGCATAACCTTTTGTTTTTAATACTTAATTCACAGAGAAACTAATACGCACATATATAATCTCTCCCATACTCTCCAGGCACATTCGGACTCAAGATATACTGTAACTGTACATATATCTCAATAATGGGACAGCAAAACCTATTTAAGTTTCACCCAAAAGGAAAAATAGATGGCACACGTGATTCAGTAATACAGTACAAATCTTAATTATCAGATCAATAGTCTACACATACTGTAAGAGCCAAGTAAGCTTCCTTCCTGTCAAGCAATTACTTTTCTGAATCCAACTCTACTATAGACTGTTTCAACGGACAGAATGTTCTGATTCATATTCCTGAACTGATAAAAAAAATCACAAAAATTCACTTTCTATGTTACAGAATATAAAGGGGAGACAGTGAACTGATTATCTTTTTAAGACAGAATTCTTCAATTCTGCAACAGCTGTACCCATGCTTGGTACCATTACCAGCAACGTACAAGGGATTTTATTATGCAAAACTAATCTTTTCGTTTGACTTGATTTTCAGCAAATCAACTGGCATACAAATGCAGTAAATAAAGCAGATAAAATGAATATTTTGTCAGGAAGACAACACAACCCTGTCTTGTCACTCAGTAAAAACCTTAATGATGGGCGTTATTAACCCTAATGACATGCTCACTGCTATCTCAACATTACCATGTTATTTTTCTTATGGATCCTAGATTGTATAGTTATGACAAAAGTGCAATATTCCTGAAGACCAATGGTCTGACAATGCACCTTAGTTCACTGACTAGAGAGGCATATTCAAGAGAACCATGATGGGCAAAATAAACATTGTAAATAACTTCTATTTTCCCTTTAAAACAACACATGTAAGGAGTCGTTCATCAGCTTTGCTGTATATACAGACGCCACAAGGAAGCTACTATTCATGTGAAGTATGATAAAGGTACAGTATAATAAGTTATTTATTAAAGTAAAAAGTAGTTATTTGACCTTATATTCAATATTTAAGTATTCCCGATACATTCTGCATCTCATTTTTCTGTTATTTGTTAAAGGAAAGTAATTTGCAAAGCAGGCATGGGGACAATGACGGGGTAACATGAAATGCTAAAAAATAATTTTTCTAATATGGTTTGCAAATATTTTAGCCATCAAAGGTTTTTAAGAACGTTAACCATTCATCTTGTCAGCTGCTTGTTCAGGGTGTTCAGGGTGTTCTCTGGATAGAGAGCAGCAGCGGTCATAATAACATCAAACGCTTTGCATGCTCCTTATATCTTCCAACATCAGAACTGAGACTCTTCTCAGGATCCAGCCCATCAATGAAGGTCAACAATGAACTGAACAGTGAAGCCATGGTAATATATATATATATTTCCTTTTAAATGTTGGATTTCTAAATCTTGAAATGGAATGTTATTCTGGCTGTCCTTCATCCCACACCTTTGGCAGTTTACTCTGTGGTAATATATAATGCTAGAGTAGATTTGTCATAACAACATGAAACCAAGGACCATTTGTGCCTGTGAATGTGGGCACAGATATCACAAATGAACCAATTAGAAACCAACCAATTGACTCTGCACAGGTTTATAGACTAGTTTATCGTCAGAAATAGTGCAAAGAGCGTGCACAGAAAAAAACAAAACAGATTACAAATATGAGCAAGGCTGAAAACGGTTTCACACCACGTTCCTGTACCTGCTGAAACCACCCAGATTCACTGCTGTCGTTCATCAGATTTTCTCAGCTGCGGTCGCATCCTGTCTGGACCCATCGTAGAACAAAGGAGAAACATGAAAAGGATGGAACTGGCAATCACAGCATCAATATAAATAATAAATACAAAAGCCAGTGCTGCAGCAGACCATGAAGTAAGGCCAAGGTCACTAAATCCAACACCAATGTAAACGTATCGCCTGCCTCAGAGAATGGCCCAGAGAACGAAGAGTTCATTGTGCATTATCAGTTAATGGTTTGGTTAGATGATGGTGAAACTACAATCATTTGCTTCCTAATCAGTGCCCTTCTTCTTCTCCAGCTTATTATTACATGGCGCCTTTCCAGAGCCACCCCTGGGCAGTGGCGCACAGTTGTTCTCAGTCCTGCGTATTATTGCTTGGCCCCTCCACTTTCGTAGCGGCCAGGCTACGGCGTCCCCATCAGCAGATAGAACGTGAGCGCAACGATGAGCAGCAGACAGAAGGGGGAGGAGAACGTCTGGTACGCAGCCGAGGGCATGAAGACGTCCTCGTAGTTGTAAATGCTGATCATGTGATCCGACACGGGCGGAGAGTCAATGTCGTGCCTCGTGATGGACCCTGCGTCAGGAGAAAGGGGGCAAAAGGAAGGGGGGTGACATAGAGCAAATGCGAAATCACTGGAACGCAAATCCCAAATCCTCAAATGAGACGGTTTCTTGAAAACGAAATTCGGAAGGGTTATTAGGGAGGCGGATGTGTGTGGAGGGTCTGAGGACATGACTCTACGCCTCTGTGAAGTCCCTGTGTGCTGAGTGCATGCTGAGCCTGTACTGAGCAGTGGGGGAACAGATGGAGGAAAGCCCCCAGCTCACCTTGAATCGCTGGGCCCCAGGCAAACAGATAGTACCAGCTCAGGTGCAGGTCAACGAGAGTCTCCTCACGAGGGACGTAAACTGGCCTCTTGAAGCGGCACGTCACCCTGTTGTTCTCAAAGATGCCCTCCTCATCCCGCGCTGGGTTCCTCTTGATCTCCTTGGCCCACTGGCCCACGTTGTAGAAGTGGTGGATGCGAACCCGCCCGTTGTCGTCATGGACGCAGGCCATGACATCATCCCCACCCTGCAGGAGAAACAGCATGCCACTCCTTGCGATGCAAGCCTCGAAACTGCTGCAGCTCGGCTTGTTTTTTTAGCTAGGGTGTGCCAATAGCTTTTTAATGAAGACACCCATCACAGAAAAGCATGCTCATCCAAGTTTTTAGATGCTTACCATCTTCTTGTCTGACGAAAATCCCACTGCTACCCAGCCATCAGTGTCAGCACTCAGCTCAAATTCCACGTCTGCTCCAATTCTGCGGTAGCTGAGGAAGTAATCACACGTCTCTGCATCGCAACCTGGTTTGCCATACCTTTAGAGTAAAACGACAAGAGCGATTATGATAATGATTTAGGTCCCAGAATTTTACTATTTTGTCCCACCATGGTCCCAGGATTCACAACAATGCCACACAGGGCAATGCACACTGGTTTTTCCCAACACTTTGAAGAGGGGAAAACACCAGTAATTTTCTCTTTTTTTCAGTTTTATTGAGTAAAGGGAATTCCTGTGCTGCTGCTAGTGAATGTGAATGGAGATAAATACTTCTCCTTTTTATCACTGCAAAAGAACCATGTAACATTTAGCACCTTTTCTCCTGCAAGCTTTTCTTACTTTAGCAATATAGAAAGGCTGCATGAAAAAAAAGAGCAGTTCCTATTAGAAAAGTATTAAAAGTCATGGTTTTCTTCTGAAAACGTAACAAGTTGTGTAAAATCATGTCAAAAAATAATGGTCACAATTATCATGTCACAATTTAAGAGTCTCACAAATTATTACAGGCATCACAAGTTTCAGTCATTCTTGGAGTGCTTATTTTGTGCACATTATTCCTTCATATGACATAAGTATATATTAGAAAACATTCCATGAACATACTGTTACAACTCTTGTGACTGTTAAAATGTCTTTCAGAATCTAAATACAACAGGTAACACCTACCGAGTGTCAACATTTGGAAGAGGTGTTAGCGGGGCCAGCAGGGGGCACTCTCCCTGCAGACCATGTGGGTCCTAATGCCCCAGTATAGTGACAGGGACACTATACTGTAAATGGGTGCCGTCCTTCGGATGACACGTAAAACTGAGGTCCTGACTCTCTGTGGTCATTAAAAATCCCAGGGCATTTCTCGAAAAGAGTAGGGGTGTAACCCTGGCTTCCTGGCCAAAAAAAGTTCCCATTGGCCCTTACCAATCATGGCCTCCTAATAATCCCCATCTATGAATTGGCTTCATTACTCTGCTCTCCTCCCCACTAATAGCTGATGTGTGGTGAACGTTCTGGTGCACTATGGCTGCCGTCTCATCATCCAGGTGGGGCTGCACATTGGTGGTGGTGGAGGGGAGTCCCCATTACCTGTAAAGCGCTTTGAGTGGAGTGTCCAGAAAAGCGCTACATAAGTGTGAGCAATTATTATTATAATTATTAACATTTCCAGTTCCATGTTCTAAGCAATTGTAAAACTGTCTTTGGATTACCTTAATTAAGTTCGTGGTAAATGAATAACGGTGTCATCAACAGTCAAGGAACACTTCATAATACAAGCAGGCACAGAGAAGCAGGGAGAGGGCCAACAGTAAGAGACAGGTGGAATGATATGGGACAGAAAGACGGATTACAAGAGCTCCCTGTCCCGATCATCCAGAAAAATAGATTGAGTTCAGTATTTGAACCTTGTTAATAAAGCTTTGCATTCTGTTGTTTTTTACTAAACTTTAATTTATTTCTCAGTTAAAAACAGCCTCCCCTGATTAGCTGATTTTTAGAATAAGGGGATAGGTTCAGAATAAGGGGATAGGTTCCTATTTGTTTTGTAGCATCCAGGTATACAGAGAGAGATTTAACTGTAGGTTAACTGTAGGTCGTGTTCTGTTTAGCTTAGAGGGTAGCTTGATCTTGATCCTTTGTAGGCGTTATATAAGAGTTGAATACTTTGTAAGAGTTTTTCTGTTTCTTCTGGGCGGTTAGGACATAGGCCTTTGAAACTCCTTGTTAACAAATGTGTACATACCGTAGTATAACCTGTGTATTGTTATGTTTATGTTGTGTGTTGTTTAGTGTGTGTATTGTCAGTATTAATCAATGTTTGTTTTGTCAGTATTAATAAGTAGTTGTTTAACCCAGTATGCCTGAATTATTACTCCTGTCAGCAAAGCTAAGCTAGAGAACAATAAACTCAGGTGCCTCCGATTATAGCACCTGCTTGGATACATTTTTGACAAAATCATGTCAAAATCCCCCAAAAATAAATTGGGGATTAAAATTATTTAATTTAATTATCAATTAATCTGCTTGGTTACTTTCTGCTATTCACTACTTTAGTAAAACCCCTGTTTGTAACAATATGCAATACTTCTACTACAATCCTGCTTGTCTGACTAGTAGCTCTGTAGCTAAGGATCTACACCTGTGGCTGGAAGGTTACTGGTTCAAATCCTGTAGCTGGCAGAGGAATCTTACTTTGTTGGGCCCCTGAGCAAGACCCTTAACCCCAACTGCTCCAGGGGCTCCGTACAATGGCAGACCCTGTGCTCTGACCCCAGGCTCTCTCCCTGTCTGTGTGTCTCATGGAGAGCAAGCTGGGGTATGTGAGAAAACAAATTCCTAATACAAGGAATTGTAAAGGGTTAATAAAGTGATGTTATATACAGTAAATGGTTTTAAATCTACAGAGATTTTGCCTTATATTACTTTCTGAGTTTTTTGTACAAGATTATATAAAGATTGCATTTGAAAACTAGCACGTGTAATTCCAACAGAATGCATACAAATATATTTCACTTGCACAAACGTTATCAAATGGAAAAGGTCAATTAAAAGCTTATAAGTCCTACCTGAAGCATCCTTTAGTTATCCCACAGTCACTCACTTTGATTTTGGCAAATGGATCTACTGGTGGGGCAGTAGGAAAGGGGTAACCTACAAAAACAAAAAGCATCAACTTGAAGGATATCATTATTCTGTAACAGCCGCTGTGTTCCCAAATGTTTGAACATTAACACTTTAACAAGACAGACATTCTTTGAGAGGAAATGGAAACTGATTCAGTGAAAACTGACAAGAGGCAAATCTGTTACAACAGACAAACAGTAATTTCCTCAGCAATTCCAGAGGAAAACAACAGAACTCTGAAGTGGATAGATGGTTTTAGTCTCTCGTAACATTTCAAGCACCACAGTGGCATTTATTCTAGTTAACAGTAATTAATTCAAATATGATCAATATTATTTATAGGTGGCATGGTGGTGCAGTGGTTAGCATAACTGCCTTACAGTGCTGAAGTCCTGGGTTCAGTTCAACGCCTGGGATCTATCTATCTATCTATGTGGAGCTTGTGGGTTTCCTCTGGGTGCACCAGTTTTCTCCCACAGTCCAAAGACTGGGAAGGTTCTGGGAAACCTGAACCTGGTGTGAGTGTGCACCCCGTGGTGGACTGGGATCCCATTCAGGGTGTAGCTTCTCTTGTGCTCATTGTGTGCTGGGATAGGCTCCAGCTCCCCCCCAACCCTGAATTGGATGAAGTGGTTAGAAAATGAATTGGATGGATGAGTGTTGGTGGGAAGTGTACACCAATGCTGACAAGGCCTTATTTTCACAATGAATAAAGCTTCTCATTACCACTAAAGCATGTGTGATTTGAAGATGATTCCCGAAGGATCCTTCAGAAAAAGGACTGGATGAGATTCTTGGATCAATAAGCTCCTCTCAGACACAGGGAGCTGAAAAGTGGAATATTTTTCAATTTCTGGTAACATCTACTGTATACTTTTGTTTTCTATTAGCATATATACTAACAAAATATGGAGTCCAACTGCAAAACAAAGCAAAAAATTAACTGATTTTGTCAGTGATACCCCTACATCAGCCCCCTGCAGAAATCTGTAATGCAGATTTGTTTTTTACAAAAACACCCTTTGGTAACACCATTCATCTCTCTCATCCCCCCAAAAAACAGTTAATCCCACAAAGCCGGAAAGAAAAAAACATTACACTGTGCTACAATTTTTAACACACTCTCTTGGACCGCCAGATCAGCAGTCCTCTGGGAACACGACCCCCTGCATCCATGCAATCTGGAGAGAATTCTCTGTCCAAATGAGTTTAGAGCACAGAATTTAAAAACAGGCTCTTCTTACAGGGTCACCAGCCACCAGAAAAACAGAGAGACCAAAAGAAAGTACATGGTTTCACAGAAACAATGGAAAGATTTAGTATGGCTTATCCCTGGGATACAGAAGAAGAAACGGATCTTTAAAAATTATTTTATTGTACACCTAGGATTCACATGGCAGACACGTATGTGTACTTGTTCAGCATATCACAGTGTAATTATTAAATATTTAAAGTGTTTAATCTGGAATGAAAACAAATCTGTTTAAATCTAATAAGAATGGAGTACAATACTACACAAATTCAGTATGACGGCAAAATGTCTATTTACTATTGCTGTGTTTCCCTGCTTATTTCAGGACTGTAGTAACATGATATTATGCATAATACTAACGTTTATAATACAGAGCACAATTGAAAAGATAAAATTATTACTGCAGTTGTATTTATGAAATCATACAAGTATAGAAGGTGTTATGTTTTTCAACTTATTCTATTTGATAGAAACAAACATCCCATACTATTTATACCCCAAGATATTTTTTATTTACATAGTGTATATGTATAGTATATAACACGCAGGATGTGGATAAGAAGTCCTATGAACACCTTCATATTTTTATAACCTAAAAGAACAATAGCAAATCAAAGAGGCACGGGTTGTGTTACGGTACCTTGGCTTTGTACCGTTAGACCGAAACGAAACGCAATTTGTAAACTAAGTACACCTGCATTAATACATTAATATATCTGCTGAAGAGCAATAGAAAGGAGATACTAGACTAATAATGCTGTTTCTGGGGAGGCCAACTTCGCAGAGCTCACAATTGGCTATGGAGAGTGGAAAGCTATGCGAGTTGCTGACCAGGGTGCTGATAAATCAGCAGTGGGCAGTTAAAGTATAAATGTCTCATGCTAGACCATATGTTCTGTATATGTATTCCTTCAAGTAAATGTGACAACTGTCAATAAATCTACAATTACCGAGCAGGCCGTGATTTGAACAAGATGAAGCTTATCCAACCGCGGTTCTGATTTAAAATTAACACTGCTTCAACTGCAAAAAAACAACAACAAATAAGCGACGTTTTTTTGCACAGAGATAATTTATGCTAAACAAGTAGACCTTATTGAACCCCACTGGCTCTTAATTAAAACATCTTAATGATACTTAAGATATTCATCAAAACTGTTCTGCTCATAATAAACCGATGAATGCGCTCGACAAATATTTCTTGAATGAAAGGAGTACTTCGCGGAGCAACAGAAAACGAATACCTTCATCCGTCAAGTATCTGGACTCGAAAAACTCGGACGCAAAGGTGCTGTAGGAATCCTGGTGCGTTTCTTCGTGGCCCGGCTCCCCGTGGTCTCCGCGGCCGCTCCGAGCTGCGCTATCATCGGTGGGGCTAGAAATCACGCCCCGCCGGCAGCTCGGGTACAGGAGAAGAAGCAGTTGCAGCAGCATCCACAGGGCAAACATGACACAAATAGAACCTATTCTAATTAAAAAATACTAGGTAGCACGAAATCTCAAAATTCATCTAAGGGATGTTTTGTTAAAAAAAAGTGCATCAGGTCTTTCTTACATGGCAACCCCACAAGACAACGCATTTCATTTTGAGTGATTTAGTCAACCAGAAATTGCCTGTACAATAAGCCACTCCGATTCTGCGTAAGGGTAAGGGGCACAGTGTACGCAGGAATAAATGAGTCAAAACCAATGCAGAATTAGGGGGATTAGATATAGAAACAGTCTGGTTTAATAATGCGCTTAAGAGCCGTGAGAAAAAAAAAGACCATTTATTGGTTCAGTTGAATACAGCCTTCGGTACAATTTGAAATGTGTTAGGTATCATTAGAAAGCAAAGGGGTATTTTTTCATCCGTTTCATCATCCCACCCCCCTCTAAAAAATACAGATTTGTACCTTTATGAACTAAAAGGGGCTCAGCCGGCAAGTAAATCATGTCTGCTTAAATTTCTGTGGTACTTCGGTAGTCTAGTGTGTCCAGAAAACAGTAACCTACAGATTGTCTTTATTTAACCGATTTATTCTGCATTTCAATAATATTGGATTTAGAACGACTACAGACTGAGATACAGCCCCCAGATTTCTGGACAATATCCAAAATTAAACACATCAGAGAAAGCAACGATGTGGTACTGAAATAACAAAATTGGGAAAATATGAGAAAGTACAATTCCTCCCTCACAGGTAATCTACGTAATAAGTGCTAACATTAAAACGCTATACTAAAACGAATATTTTTTAAAAAATTAACATACTGTACAAAGAAGATGTCGCTTTTTTGTACCCCAAAGTGATGTAAACAGTAATTATATCGTGTATGTTGGGTAGATTTTGTACATCTGGTACTGTATACTGTACATTACAACCTACTGTGCGCAGTGTATTTGAAATAAAGCCGTAGTTGGAAATAATGCAAGTGTTATGATTATATGATCTATAAAAAAGTAACTACAGTATAAATTCCGCCAAAACCTTTAGAAAACAAATGTGATATTTATAATAAACTATTCTTTGTGATTGATTAAGTAAAATCTTAATATTACATAACAATAGTGCAGTGTTATTGGATGCTAGTGTGATAAATAATAGCTACAGTATGCAGTGGCACTGAGCACTGAAACGAAATGTTGTAGCAATGTTACCGTAAAACCATATCAGACATTTTCAGGTATGGGTTATTTGACCGTTTTTATAAGTTCAGAATCAACAATAATTGGGCTAAGTACAATGTAGTACATCACTTTATAAAATTGTTCTGTATAAAGACCAGACTCTGATATCACAGAGGTACGAACCCATTTTTCCAAACAGCACGACATATTTCTGAAGTGTTTTTCTTTGGATTTTGCTTCTATACAGTACCAGTTTCTCCCCTTGATCCCAAATATAAGGTCTACTTTTTATAAGGCTTTATTTATGCAATATTTTATTTATTTTATGGTATTCATTGCCTTCCATATGTAAGAATATGTGTACCATTAGGTTGTTGCTGATATTTAACACAAATATTTGTCACAAAGCTTTTATGGAAGTCAAAAAGTTCAAATTATCCTCAAAAATAAAAATGTACTATTACAGTATTACTAAAGTACTAAATAAGTCTCCCTTGGTAAGTCTACACATTAGTTTCGTTTATGAACATATATACATATGAAGACATACTCCAACATTAATCTTTGTGCCCAGATAACATGATACAAACATTTTCAATCTGATCCCCTAATCAGTGATGACGTTAAGCCTTGTAATGGTACTGTAATTAAATCATTGTGACTTGATTTTTGGGAATGTATTTAAAATAAGCAGTCATGGTCATAACATAACACCTACTCTTATGATTAACTTCACAGATTAGCATGAGATTCTGTCCTTCCATTTTCTAACCGCTTTATTCAATGCAGGGTAAGAGCCTAACATGGCCAGCAATGGGCACAAAGTGTGATACATCCCTAGATAGGATGCCAGTCAATCGCAGGGCACACACAGATACAAACACACTCACTCAAACCAGGGCCAGTTTTCCCAGAAGTCAATTAACCTACAGTACCTGCATCTTTTTGTCACTATTGTCATCCCTCATCTAGAGGGCACTCCGACTCTTCTGTGTTTTTCGTTCATCATCATGTACACCTGTCCCTGAATTCACTAGTATTATTTAAACTCGGTGCTCCGAAAGCTCGGGGCTCTGCATTGGAAGACGGATGCCTGGAGGCCCGCCTAGCTTCAAGTCGCCCCACATTCGTGGCTTGAAGGCATAGGCTTCTGAACAGCATCCTGACCAGCTGAGTCCAGGGCTTGGAGTGCCTGGCCTCGTCACTCCATTTTTAATTTCCTACTTCCTTGTCCTTGCTCCTGTTTTTTTTTAATTGTCTTGTCTTGAATGGATCACCTGGTTTTGGATTTTGGACTGATTCCCAGATTTCCTATGTTTTTGGACTTGTTTGCCTGTGCTCCACCATTGCACCTGATCACCATCGGCACCTCCCCCTGTTCGCCGTCCCTTCCATTCCAAACCATGTTTTCCTGTAGCCCTTTTCCAGTCACTACCAGATTATACTGTCTGCACAGGGTCCTAAATACTAAACAGGAGTCAGGACTGGCTCCAGTGACATACATGGTCACAAACAAGATGCAAGATTTGTTACAAACAATACACCAAAGAGAAATGATTGGAGAGATTCTTTCACCCATGGTACATGCATATTATAAAACATGTCTTAAAATATGTTTTAGCATTCAGATTTATATAATTATCAAGGAATGGGGTGCTTTATAATTCTGTAATTCTTTGCTATATTGCAGGGGTGGGGAACATCCGGCCCACGGGCCTTATCATTTGGTCTGGCCCTGCCAAGGCAACAGCACGGGGGACTCGAAATTCAATAAATCTAGGAGCTTTTTTCATAGTAATGTAAATTTATATTAAGTGAATCATAATAATAACGTACATTTTGAGGGACAAGCAAGGAACGTCCATTACGGGATAGACAGGACACATATGAGTACATGACGGGACAGACACGCATGCTTCTCGTCGGCTGCCCGCAGCCCGTCTGCCTGTATTGCGGTGACTCAGAGGACAGTCAGTGCCAGGCAGGCTGGGAGTGTACACGTTGCGAAAGTGTTAACACACTGTGGCGAAACTATGGCGATCCGGTGATGATGAGACGAGATGCAATGAGATGATTCCTCGCGACGTTGATGACCTTGCCTCCGCTGATTGACGACGATGTTGTCGACTTCTTTGTCGACACAGACGATAACTCCAATCCAACTTTTATCCACACGTCCACGATCAACAATCCTCGCAAAAACTGAATCTCAGATGAAGATTAAGGAAATTACAGTACACAGAAAAGACCTTAAGAGTCGATGATACAAATGTTGGATATGTTCCAAATCCAAGATGCAGGATTAGAACAGCGATCAAAGCAAATTAATCGCGTCGCTGGCGACACACACACTGGATAGTTATTAAAACTTAAGTGGTGTGACATCCTACAAATGGCGACTACAAAGAAAAGAAAAGTTGATGCAGAGTGTCGATCTTTCCAAGAGAAATGGACAAATTATTTTTTTGTGGAAGTAAAAGGCAAACCTGTGTGCCTAGTTTGTGGCGATGCGTAAGCAGTAATGAAAAAAGCCAATCGAAAGGAATAACACGGTGCATTTCCCCACTCTGGAAGGACAAAAGCCTTCTACGACACTTGAATATGCTGGTGAATGTGCGAAACTAATTGAGGCATTTAATGAAAGATTCATGATGTGAAAAGTAAACAAATGGAATTGAACATCTTTGCTACACTGTTCAATGTGGAACCAGCTGATGTGCCTGATGACCTACAACACGAAATCATTCAGGTGCAAAGCGATGATGAGCTGAAAGCTAGGTACCACAACCTCCCACTGCTTGAGTTCTATAAACGTTACATAAGCAATGATGAATTTCCCACTTTGAGGAGACATGCATTGAAATATGCATCTGTGTTCGGAACAACTTACTGCTGCGAGCAGTTATTTTCCAAAACTTACCATCGCCAAGAGTTGACTGCGCTCCAGAATGACCGACGCAAACCTGGAAAAGCACTTGCGAGTAGCAACATCATCAATACCAGCTAACATCACACGCCTCACCAAAGAGAAGCAGTTCCAGCCATCGCATTGGGGGTGAGTTAATTAAATGTTTGACCAAATATAGCAGGCTAATTTTTAAATCGATAATTTTGTATGGCCCGCGAATGATGTTATAAATATCCAAATGGCCCTTGGCAGAAAAAAGGTTCCCCACCCCTGCTACATTGGGTGACATTATCAAATTGTCTGCATTGCTAGAATGGGTAGGCCAGCGCAGTCCAGTGGAGGTCTGATGATTGTTTAACTGTAGGAATTTCCACGCAGTGTTGAAATCAGTTTAGATTTCTTTCTCCACTTCACGAACAGTCCCAGTGATGTCATTTTACCCGCACCTCGCGGCACACACAGGCTGTTTATTTTCAAAAGCAAGCGGTGTGCTCGAGAAGAGGTGATTGATTTCATGGCTGTTTGTAATTTTCGACTTTACAAAAAAAACAGGTTGTTTAAATAACTTTTTTAAGCGGAATGCAATACCGTGGATGCGAACGGAACCGAGGAAAAATATAGGCCTCTGAAGAACGTAATTCTTATTACTGGTAGTAATTTACATTTGAATTTGAAATAAAATAAATTTAAAGCAATAAATAAAAGTTTATTATATAATATATGGTTTTAGCTAATCTAGCAATTGTTGTCTTAAAAAACGCGATTTTTTAATGAGCGCATTTTACAAAAATGACGTGCTTGTCTGTTCAATTCAGTGTAGGGGCTGCTGCGCTTGGAAGATAGCCCTGAAGGGTGACTCTGAAGTTAACTGCCAAGAAATGAAATCCGCAAAGGTACTGTATAGTGGTCGTGGATTTGATCATAATTCGCATTTTTAAATACAGTTGTGTTGTATTGTCTATTGTGTCTGAAACCTCTCTGTTTTTAAAGGGGATTTTTAATTTTTAAATATGCAAAGTACTTATTAATCGTGTGGTTTTAGGAAAACTACGACAACCTTAAAGTTCAAATTCCCAATAAAGTAGGGGAAACACTGTCAAAAACCGAGAAAGTGCGTCCCAAGGCGAAACCGCGTCTTGACTCGACTACAACAGGTAATTTTCTTTATCTTAACATTGCTGAAATCTGTTTGATTATAATTCAGAAAAGTCTTTACGGTTGTAAAGTGCTGTTGTACAGTATTTTCAGTACAAATATTGTCATTTATCTTGTGTTGAATTATTTTGGAATTTTTATTATTCTTGATTTTACAATTCCCAAGTAACTCTATACACAGTAACAATACACAGAAATGTAGTAATGTACTGTACATCAGCCTGCTATTGCTAAAAGATTTAGACTGTTGTATACCTGTAATTCATAATCAATGGTATGGTTAGTTATTTTTTAATTTAATTTAAAGCCACAGCTTACTTTCAGCACGTGAATTATATCAGTGTGTATTATAGCAGTCTGAAAACTCGATTAATTTGAGGTTAATGCTTGTTTAATTTTAGTTTTGTTTTTTACAGTGGTCACAAGAATAGTTTGCAATAATCCATGTTTTTTTTTAATTGCCACAACGTGACAGGGCTGAGTTCCCCTAGACTGTCTGTCACTCATTGTCGCACTCAGAGAAGGCATTCCACTGTCAGCTTGTCCGGCTGGACTCGGGA